>NC_040885.2:6694262-7001762 GCF_900634795.4 Betta splendens | reverse complement strand
CCTGAACAGGCTTTGGTTGGAATCTCTATAGTGATCTCCCCTGCTGCCTTCAGCTCCCTGTTGGATAAATTAAAATAGCAGCGGTTGAGACAAACATCTCTCCGTGACAACTGAGGTTTGTCATGCAGGAGGTGAAGTTTCCTGACATTATCTTATTCAAAACAGAAAAGAAAAATGCATTTACAGCCGAATTAGTTTGAATAAAAACCAACTTTTGTTCAGTTGGTTCTATTCAAACACACCAGCTGTGCTACAGTAGAAAATAAGAGCTTAAAGCAGCCGTAAACAAAGACACAATTGCAAACAATTGTGCGAAACCCTCCTGACATCACGCGCACACATGCACAGACAGATTTAGACGCTGTCGGTCATTCATTTAGAAAAATAGTTAATCCCCATCGCTCCCGCACATGAATGACAGGATTTGCATGAAGCTGGAGGAGGTGTGGACCAGCGAGCGGACGGAAACGTCGAGCCAAATCCACTGGATTAAACAGAGCTGTAGTAAGTTAATGAGCGACGCGGGCGACAGCGCAATCCACGCAAACGGGAGACGAACAGCTGACGTCAGAGGGGTCGTTCATCCAGAAAGCACTGAAAACTACACATCTGGAGGGAGGAAGGCGTCCTCTGGGTTTCCGTCTGTTGGTGGATTAGCATTTGGGCATTTAATCCCGTTGTTTATCAATTAGCAGTTATGAAACCTTCTTGTCACCGACTGACCTCGAATTTTTATTATCTCATCTGTCGTTACACAAAAGCCCTTTTAATTCATTATGAACGCACAGGAAAGTACCACCAGGCTCATGATCGGCCATTATCATTATCAAAGCGACAGATGCTTTGATCTGTTAGATTTGTTGGACCTGAACATTGTATTTTTGATCTTTGGGCCCAACATGGTCCCAAACTGCACTCACTTTAGTCACCATTGAATAAAGCTACGAATGCTTCAGAAATAATGTTCTATTCAGGTTCGTGACAAAAGCTGAAGACTTTCTCGCACCTGGGCTGAAAGGAATCGTCCCTGACGATACACAGCTTCTTCTCGGGCACGTGCTTCCACGTGGCCGGGTCGGCGAGGTCCACCAGCGCTTTGGCGTTGAGGAGGCCGAAGCCGAAGCGGCTGTTGACCATCAGTCCCGCTCCGTTCCTCTTCCAGCCTGGGTTGTTGGCCAAAGGATCGTACTCTGAGGTCCAGACCACTATGTGCTGCAGGTCTCTCCAGCTCAGATCAGGACTGAGGGGAGAAAAATGAAAGTGAACCATACTGATATTAAACCCAGTGGGAGTCATGCACACGTCCCGTGCTTTACATACTTTTGCTCCAGCGCCAGGGCAAATATCCCAGCAGCCAGCGGGGCAGACGCAGACGTGCCGGTGTGAGTCTGCGTGCACTCGTTGTGCAGGTCAGCGCTCGTCTGAAAAGAACATTAAATGAGCCTCAATCACACAAAATGCCCTCAAAACGCGCGCGCAAAGCACACGGAGCCGCGAGCGTGACTCACGATCCTCTGGTCGGTGTAGTCGCCGCTGCTGTAGGCCGTGGCCAGCGTGGAGGAGCACTTCTCGGCGTACCAGGGGGACAGGCCCTGCTGGGAGGCGCTGCTGATGGAGATGGTGAAGATGCTGTCCGTGTAGCCGTCGCAGTCGCAGTTGTCGCCCTGGCGACCGCCGTTACCGGACGCCCAGACGAAGATGGAGCCCTTCCCGCCGCGGCCCTGCAGAGAACGGCAAGCACAGTTAGCTGGGCCGTTGTTAGCGGCGGCAGGCTGCGGGTCTGAGGCCCCACCAGCGGTCGCTCGCGCCCTCTACCTTCTGGATGCCGTACTCGAAGGCCTTCTGGGCCAAGCGGCCGGGCCCCTCCACGGTCTTGCCGTCGTCGTTGGGCCCCCAGCTGGCGCTGTAGATGTCCACGTGGTCTGGATTGAACGCGATGGAGCTGGCCTCGATGGCGTCCGTCACGATTCCATCCAGCATACGAATGCCTGAGGAGGAAAAGAGAGAGAAAATATAAACCATGCTGATATTAAACCCAGTGGGAGTCATACACATGTCTCGTGCTTTACATACTTTTGCTCCAGCGCCAGGGCAAATATCCCTGGGGGCTCATATGAAGCCGCTCTAATATGGAACACATTGCTTAGGTGGATTTGATTCATTTTGGAGAGTGACGTTATGCAACCACTTGATCAAAATCACCTCTCCACCAGGAAATCTTCCTTCACCACAGATAAAGGCAGTCAGTGTAGTGCAGCATGTTCTGACACCGTTCTCACCTCCAACTTTGGCGTTGTATGCCACACCAACGCCACATTTGTTGTTGTCTGCCTGCATAGCAATCTCCCCAGCACACCTGGTCCCGTGCCTGGGGGGAAAGGTCAAAGGTCAGAACCTGATGAGAGCCACAGCCCGTTCATCGTGCGACGTCTCCGCTTACTTGTTTTCATTGGTGGAGTCGTATCTGGGGAAGGGGTCCGGGTCGTTGTCGTTGAAATCGTAGCTGGCGGCTGCATCCTTCAAGAACCACAGACAGAAAATGATGAGATACTGAGTCTGCAGACCGAGTGACACAAGCGGTCATGAAGTCTCATTAAGCAGCGGAGTAGAGACAGTAAATGGGTTACAACCTGCAGATCATCGTAGAATAAAAATGAAAATGATTTATATCTACAGCAGCTTTATTATCTGACTCCAATCAGATGCCTGTTCCTGTCATTTTGGAATTACTGCCATTAAGTCATGAAAATATGCAGCTCATGCGCCTCGATTGTTAGGGATGAACGTCTCGCTTGATTGAGCCTCTTTGATTAATCAGCGTTAACCTAATTACAGCGGCAGTTGTTTCCATCAGCCCTGTTGTCATACATCATTTCTTGTTTCTTTCCCTCCCGCGCTCTGGTTCCTCTCTGGCTCCTGAGAGCGGCAGCAGTTGCTCTCCAAACCACAGATGGAGCTTTTAAGAGTTTGTCTCTTTTGGAGGATCCGTGCCAGCTCATCAAACCCACCATTCAGCCTTTCTTGGCTTTCATGGACGTAATTAGGTGCATCAACACGCAAATGCATAAATGATAGAAACATTTTTGGGGAAAGGAAACATATTTTAAAAAAGATGCCAGAAACATATTTTCTATCGCTCCAAAAGGCTCAGTTTGCAGCTGGAGGTTAAAAAAAATCCTCAATAGTAACTATCATCATATAGACACTATACTAGAGCCTTTATCAACTGCCTTGGAAGGTGTCGCCAGCACGTCGCTATGGCAACGGCAGACCCAGACAATGGAGGCTGTCTCCATGGAAACGGTGTCTTACGTAGTTGGAGTAGATGTCCGTGTGGTTCCACTCCAGCCCGTCATCCAGCACGGTGATGACCACTCCTTTGCCCGTGATGCCTTTCTGCCACACGGGGATCACGTGCAGGTCCAGCTTTGGCAGCGACGACGACGTCCGCGTGTCTTGCTGCAAAGCAGGAATGACACAAATGAGACTGAATTCAGGCGAAACGGTGCGGAGGTCACCGCTAGACCCTCTAAGAAGGAGCTTACGCGTTAAAAAGGTCAGGAGAAGTCGAGCGCTCGGGCTTTCTGGGGATGACCTTTGCGGAAATTCATTACTGGGCTGTTGGCGTTTCCTTTGTCAGGACTCGAGTCCACTCAGCGCACGGCCATTTGGAGGCAGATTGCTGCTAAAAGACGCCTTCAAGTGCCCGGAGACGTGCTTCAATTCGAGCTCCGCTCACGTTCAGGGCACCTGATTATTCGGACGTCTATCTCAGGCTGTGTAATCCCACACAGTGTGTGTGTGTGTGTGTGTGTGTGTGTGTGTGTGTGTGTGTGTGTGTGTGTGTGAGTGTGTGAGTGTGTGTGTGTGTGAGTGTGTGTGTGTGTGTGTGTGAGTGTGTGTGTGTGTGGGGGGTCTCCCCGGCTCTTTGCGCATCGCGCTCAGACTCTGCAGAGCGACGCAGCGAGCTGTGACTCATCCCTGTGATGTATCGCACTGCTCGCCTGCTGCTTTGACTCCCCCGTCGCCCGCGCGCTGCGTTGTCTTTACGCGACGCTTCCTCTCCGGCAGACGGCGAACGCACCATTCTCAGCGCAAACACACGGCAGATGTTGTTCTTTCGCACAACGCGTTGCCGTCATCATTTGCTCCAAGGGCTTCTGCTCCCAACCAGCGCACACTTAGTGGCGTCGCACAGGATGACTCACTTGTTGAGCGGCGGCGGAGGGGGTTGTCGGTGGTCGGCCATGCATGGATGTATAATGGTACACAACACACACACACACACACACACCTGATGCACTGGATTGTGTACCGATGGCATATAAAAGTGATGCTTCTATGCCCAATTAACACAGAATGACACATGCACTCTGTGAATGCACACACACACACACACACACACACACACACACACACACACACACACACACAGAGTCATGCATGCGGGAAGAATTTCAGGCTAGGAGTATGAGTCACCCTGTGATTACATTATCGGGCAGTCAGCCTCTCTGATGGATCAGGACACTCATCCCGCTCCCCTCTGTCATTAGATCGGCCTCTGCCCCCATCAAACACCGATCACCACATCTGCCCACGTCACTCCCAGCATTTGATGCTGAACAAACAATCACATTGTATCTGATGTATAAAAAGGATGTTGTTTCCACTGCTACAGGTTTGAGTCCTCGCCGCCTGGATGCGGTGGATGAATCACTGCAGCCTCGGCAGCGACACAGACGTGGGCTCGTGTGCAAATGCACTAAGTGGTACTTTATGGCCGATTCCATTAGTGTCATAGTTCCTCGTTGGCAAAAATGATTCCTTTCAATTTATTTCCTTATTCCCACAAGCGTGTGACTCATGTTGGGTTAGTGCAGGTGTGGAGAAGAGGAACCTGGGAGGGAGCGACATCACTCTCTCCTCCCCCCGAACGTGAACGACACTAATGTACTTCTACATGAACGCTGGCAAACAACTGCTGGTCATTCCTTCACTGAACTGAGCCATTCAGACTGAACCCCAGCGACGTGGGGTCATTTAGTATATTAGTACAGATCAAACCTACATATGCTCAAATATGGCATCAAAGCAAAGCCCCAGACTTTGTTATACTCAACAGATGACCAATCTGCAACCATCACAATAATGGATCTTCTTTTGTGATTGCACCGTCTATTTTTTATGATTAAGTATCTTATAATTACATAGTGTGTCAGTGCAGCTGTATGTGGGCCCTGTCTAAGGACTAAAACATCAAACCATTCAGCACAAATCAGGACTTAATGTGTGGTACTGATTTCTACTATGCTGCATTGAGCTGGATTACAGCCCCCTCGTCTCCTCACGGACCATGTCACCAATTAAGCAAATGGCTCTTTTGGCCGGAACGGCTCGACGGTTTCAAGCAAGCTCTTGTTTGGGCTTTCCATTTATTTGAGGAAGAACAGTGTTTGTGGTTTACATTCATTTGCACATGCACGCCGAGTGAAGTTAGTGACACACGCACGCACGCACGCACGCACGCACGCACGCACGCACGCACGCACACACACACACACACACACACACACACACACACACACACACACACACACACACACACACACACACACACACACACACACACACACACAGCGGTCCAGTGTCTCAGGGGGCAACTGACCGGCTGCAAGCAAACAGAAGGCTCAACTGGACCCAACATCCACCACATATGACTAAATACTTGTTGAATAGTCATGACCTCCAGGGCCGTGGCTGCAAAGCTCCATCCGCTGTCCAGTGTTGTGCTTTGTGTGTGATGCTGGAGCCCTTATTGGGACTCACCAGGTACCACTGCTGGTTCCACATGGGATCATCAAACAGCTTGTCCACTGGACAGTCCCTGCATTCTCTGAGGGACGCTCTCCTGCTGCGGCGCTTCTCATACTGCTGCTCTGCCCACAGCACCTACACAAGCACACGCTTTAGTTGGGGTTCTAAATGGGACCATCAGACGACAAGCAGAAGAGGCCGCTCACCCGGTCGTCCTCCGACAGCTCCCGGGTCATGTGCTCGGCGCTTCGTTTCATTCTGCGGGGATGATTGCGATGCTTGAACAGAAAATGGTCCTGCAGGGCCCCAATCTGCAGAGAAGAAGACGCACAGAATGTTTCGTGGGAAATGACATAACGGCAGACATCTGCTCAACGAAGATTGTCTCGCAGGTCAGGAATCATCATTATCCCCCTCACCATTTAGTCCGAATGGAGCCACAGAGGAAACACTTCCATCTCTCAGGCAGAAAAAAATCACCTCAGTTACATCTTATTACTTGTATTTATAACAATTTGTGAACGAGAAAATATGAATATTAGCAAAGACATATTTAATCATTTTCCTTCAAATTAAAGAATCATATTACAGAACCCAAGCGTCTTTTAAATCCAAACTGATGTAACATAAATACAATAAAGTGCATTGACTCATTTACTGAGCTGCTCAGAGCCACAGGTTAGAGAAGAATTAATGAACCCGCACCAGCAATTCAGATTGAATGTAATGTGTTTGAACAGGAGAAGGTGGCATTAGACAGCCTGAAAGATCTGTATGTACTAACGGGGGAAATGAAACCCGCGTCTCCAGTAATGGGTTATCAGAAGTGTGTAAACAGTGAGTCATGGCCTGATTAAAACCCTCTCCTTTAATTTAGCAGCCTGCCGAAAATGCACTGTGTGCTTCTGGGCTATAATAAAAGGAGATGAGTTTCCAGTCTAACGGCCTTATCATTTAAAGCAGAGTAATTCATACAGCTATTTCCTGTTCTGCTCTTTCAACACCGCTTCTCTAACACCTCCTGACTCTTTGTGTTGTTTTTTTTCCGTTTTGATATCATATGTAATACTACTTCACGGTGTTGTCACCTACCTGTCGGACCATCTGGTAGTCCAGCTCTCTGGCGATCGCCTGCGCAGCCGCCAGCCCGCCTGGGATCTCCACTGCCCACTCGTTGAGGTACTGTCTGTCTCCCAGAGAAGTCTCCAGCGACCGGGGAACCACGGAGCAGAGGACGGCAAGAACACAACACATCACCAGTGGACGACATCTCATTTCCATCTCAGACAGAATTCAGCCACGGAAAGAAGAGACGTATCTACAGAAACGGCGCAGACGCTCGCGCGATAAGCGGACCGAACGGGGCGATGGAACAAATTTGTCTCCCGGTTATTCTTCAAGGAGCGGCTGGTTGATTTGGAGAAAACGCGAAACTGAGCGTCGCTCGTCCACCGAGGGGAGGAAATACTCGTGACGGGGTGGGCTGGTCTGCGCGCTGTGCGCCTGTGTGTGTGTGTGTGTGTGTGTGTGTGTGGCTGTGGGCTTGTGTTGCGCTCACACGTCAAATTGCGGGTGCTCTGACGTCAGTTTGGCGTCTACCTTCGGGAAGATGTGAGTTCAAGTCCCCGAGCGAGATATTCTAAACGGGAGGGGGAGCTCCGACTAAAAATATCCCACTGCCCCTGTCGGAGGAGGAGACGCTGGGAAGAAATAAAGCAGTAAATTAAAGCCTGCGTTGGGAGAACGTGGAGCGTCTTTCCCACACCCTCACTTCACTGTCACTACGAATCGCCAAAGCTCGACGGTGCTCTTCAATCGGTAACACATCTCCATCTCCTCCAGTCATCAGACTGTTGTCACGTCAGCGGCTGAAAAAAGGAGGGGTGGTGGTGGAGGAGGCTTCAGCACCGCGGACAGCTCCACGCTCGCGCTTCAGATTCACATCAGAGGGAAGGAGACGTTTTACCACGAATAGATAAAAACATACTGATCAGCTGTTGTTTAGCTCAGCCATTACAGAAACAGGGTCTTTAGGCAATAGGGTCCTAAGTCAAAAACACAACACATGATAAAATAAACTGTATTAACAAAACGTGTAGATTATTAATATATTTGACTTTGATGTCATCAAATGATATCACACAGTACTTTCTGGTGTCTAACAAATTAGAATCTTAGAATAAAATGACATAAATATTTAAAATATCACATGATGGTTTACTTAAACAACCTCTAGAAGGTTTGTATCTTTCTACAATCCAATTCAAATTCAAAAATCTTACTCCGGCTGATGTTCCCAGAGCAGAATGAAGTCATGGGTCTTGGGGATGATAGGGTCTATTCCAGTTGTTACTGGGTGAGACAGGTCAGAGACCAGGACTCTAACGGCCTTTGGAAGCTGAGGCACGTGGAGTGACGGCAGACAGACAAACCAATACATTCACACAGGGAAGCACCTCAGGTCTGGCTGAGATCAGAAACACTGTGGGGATGTGACACAAGACCTTTAAAGAACATCAGGGAAGATGAGACCTTTTAAAACATCTGTGGAGTTCGTGCATTACTTTTACACATTAACAGACAGAACGCAAAAAGACAAAGTGGCGTGTGAAGATTAGCGTGTTCTGTCCCGCTCACGCTCGGTCGCGTCGTGTTTGCGGGGAGTTATTTATGAGAGTAATATCGCCGGGCTCAGATGCTGTTCAGATTGTTTACTGATGGAAACGGTGGATCAGCGCGCTCTGATGCGTGCACAATGAGCCAGAGATAAAGCCGTCGTAAGACTGGCCGCTTTCTTCTCAGCCGTGGACGCGCTGATACACTTCGCATTGGACAAAGCCTCACACAGAAGAAGATTTTTATCAATGAAATTTTCAGTGTTTGTCTAAGGACGACGCGGGTTTGTGGGTTGCTGTTAGTGCAGACCTGGACCCTATGGTCATTTGAGCATGTGCAAACACATCTGCACTAGACTTCCACTATAATCCACCTTTACCTAGCAACACGTGTTTGCTTTGAGCGCTGACTCACACACACACACACACACACACACATCAGCTGGATGAAGCCAGTTTCAGGAGGTTGTGGTTTCATCAGAGAGCATCTGCATCTTTGTCGTTGACCCCGTGCCTCCTGCATCCTTATCTTCTTCACAGTCGCAGCCTGGGATCCCGTGCCCAGCCTGACCGGTTCCACCACAAAAGCACTGCACGGCCATCACACCATCACATGAGGTCAAAGGTCTAATTGTGTTTCGTCAGCTAATTATTTTTCCACCGACAGACAGAGGTGAGTGCTGCTTTTAGCTGTTGGATGACGCACATGAAGACAGTGCTGCAGTCAGAGCAGGTCTTTGCAAATAGATGTAAGGGTGAATTGAACATCTTGGAGAACAGTCATCATTCAGTAACATTTCACATGGCTGCTCGTGGGTTTATATAATGAGTTTAATTAGTAAAACAGCAACGCTGAAGGAAATTTATAAAAAAATATAAAATTGTCTGATTTATTCCAACTCACTCCACAGATTCCATATTTTTAAACAAGCATAAAGGGTTTCTCTCTGGAGTAGACACAATATTTAAATACACTGTACAAATACCACTTTATGTTCATTCCATCTTACAAAGTGAATCTTGGAAATGTTTTACATTAATAGTAGAAGTGCGCGTGCAGGAAACAGGCATGACAGAGGAGGTCGGCTGGGTCCACTGAGCCGCAGTGTTTGTATAATCATTTTCTACATTGATGTAAATCTGCCCCACTCCTTCAGCCCGTGTTGTACAAATGTCAGCAGTTATCAGAAGATGCCGCTCAAATGTCACCACGGCCGATCGGCATCACGTCGCAGGTGATAGACTGAGGAAAACGGGCCATTGGTGTGGAGGAGAGAGCAGGTCTGGACTTATCAGGGCGTGTGAAGGTCACATGACCTTTACTGAGCGACGGAACCTGTCCGCACTCAGGTGGAACTTTTACATCGGGAGTTCATGATGAAGTCATCCTTTTTTTGCTTTTTCGATTTTACTTTTTTTGTAAATCAAATCAAAATCTTTCTGACAGCGTTAAGGTTTATACAGCGATGACGCAGATGAGAGAAAACAATAAAAAATATATATGTATTTTACATAAAGACATAAAGATATTTATGTCTTCAACAGGTCAATGTTTTCAAAAATCATCACACGGCATCAATCAACCGTGTCTCCCACGGTCGTGTTGTGGCTCGTGTGCCTCCGTTGTTCGCCACCAGGGGGCAGCAGCCCACTCTCTGCAGGCACCACCTCACACGAAGGAACAGGACACATGAGCCGCCGTGAGTCAACTTTTCCCTGCGCTCGCTCGGAGCTGCGGTGGGGTGTGTCCCGTCATGCCACAGATCCACACTGGGAGTTCCTCCCTCAGGAAAAAAATGTAGCACTTTGTTTCAAGTTCCAAAATCACATCGGTTTGTGTGGATGCGCACTGGGCCGAGCTCACGCCGCCTCTTCAGTTCTCTCGTCGCCTGGATCGTTGGGTCCGATCTGCATTTGATTGACACTGTAGCAGGACCAGTCCGTCCACTGTATCAACGCCGCGCAGAAACCGACCGATACTTCACTAATCCCCAGTTGCAACAACTGCATCTCACAATCAAACGCGAAACAGGAGGTGCGACGCGTTCAGCGCTACTGTTGCAGATCTGCCTCGGTTTCCACCGAGCGAAGCCACGGAGGGAAGCGACAAAAGTTCATCCACTCGAGTTTCAAAGATGCCGCACAAGAAGAGACGCAGCAGCAGCAGCAAAAGCGCAAAGGAGGCAAATGAGGTAAGCGCTCTCTTTTCTTACTAAGCGAGAAAAAATGTCCTTTCTGTTAGTTTAAAGTTGCGAAATCACACCGGTGTGGACGCTGTAGCTATTTATGAAGTTCATAGGGAAAAAAAGAGTGCATTCGCAGTATTCCGCACATGCGGCCGCAGAGGAATGCGTCTAATTGTCTGTGACAAAGTTTGAAGTGGTTTCACTGGATGTTTATGTTTAAGCAAACTTGACCGACACATTATTAAGAAAACATGTGAGTTTATGGGGGAGTGAACGGGTTTATGTGTGTGTGTGTGTGTGTGTGTGTGTGTGTGTGTGTGTGTGTGTGTGTGTGTGTGTGTTCAGCATTACTCTTTGTCAGCCCGACCCCCCTCGCAGAGCTGCGCGGAGACTTTTCTCTGTGTGCATTCTCACTGAGTCAGAATAAGCGCAGACACAGGAATCCGTGGGATGATTGTGTGATGTGCGCGAGGAGTGGCACACCCTAGATTACATAGGAAGTCATGAGAGGCGGCGAGGACGAGAGAGAGTGTTAGTGCAGCGTCGGGCCACTTTTTCCCCAGCACGTCCTACGGTTCTGGATCCTCATGGCGTATGCAGCGTACTGGATCTTTACTGTGAGTCGATTTCTGCTTGGCCCTTGTAGAGGGTGTGTGTGTGTGCGTGTGTGTGTGTGTGTGTGTGTGTGTGTGTGTGTGTGGGTGTATAGAAGTGTGTGTGTGTGTGTGTGTTTTATTGGAGGGACGCTGCTACTTGTCTGCAACTATGTGCCCAACCGTGCTCAAGGCTGTAAAACTCCTGGCACTGGCTGCAGGAGGGACATTGAACACTCATTATTGTGAGGATTCGTTCCTCGTCTGTCTCGCGCGGCGCGAGAGGGCGTGGGAGCGTCTGAAGTCAGGTAAACAGTCTGCGACGCCGTTCAGCCATTCATCGAGGTGAGGATTAGATTTGCACAAATCCCGATAGATTTAAAACGTATCATTGGAAATAATAACGGTTATCATTGCTAACATGTCTAAATTAATCCGTAGCATTGAACTTTCTGAAGATTGAAAGAGCAAAAAAGCAACAACAGCAAACTTTTTTTTAGATGATTAATCCACCAGTACAATAGGTTGGGATCACTGCATCCTGTACAAAGCGTCCATTGAATTTACTGCCTCAGACTCCTTTACTCCTACAACAACAACATGGTGTGTGTGTGTGTGTGTGTGTGTGTGTGTGTGTGTGTGTGTGTGTGTGTGTGTGTGTGTGTGTGTGTGTGTGTGTGACACTCTAATGTGCAACATAGCAGCCAGTCTTTGGATCTCGCTATGGCAACATACTGATTCATTTCCTCCTGCAGTCTCACAGATGCAAGTTACAACCTGAGAAAATATGAAAATCCTCTAATGCGCAGACACACACACACACACACACACACAGACTAGAACAGTAGAGTCAGTGTTTCCACGTTAAGACAACTTTAAACGGATGAACGATGTTGAAGTGCAGGAGTGAGGAGTCGCTGCAGTGTCTTCTGAGAGCTTGACTTTGTCTCCCTCTGCTGAATGCGGCCTCTCCTCCGTCCGTCAGCGTCAGCTCCTCCGATAACAACGTTTTACCTGCAAACCTGCCGCACCGAAGGCTTTGTGTGTTCACTTGGGTGTTCACCATTCGAACGCCTAGTTCACCACCTCGCACAATGCAGCTCTGTTTGATTGCTGAGCACTTGGGTCGTGTCTCAGGTCCCTCCAGCTGCTGGGCTCCTTTGTCAGGTCACGTATTAGTGAACAGGAACCACTAGCTTTGCTACCATTTATAGTTCATAGCTGTAGAAATGAACTTTACAATATACAGCAGGGGAGCGTTAACCACCACACAAACTCTCACAGCTACTGCTTCCCTGTTTATACTCTAATAACCATTGCCTGGGTCACATGGAGGAGCACCGCAGGCGTCCAGGTGTGAAAACCAAACTAACACCACAAACCGTGAGCTTGGTTTTCGAGGAGGTGAAAGGTGTGGCGCGTGTTGTTGGGCCGCGCCGTTCACCAGCTGGTTTAACGGGCCGGGCCACACCACCGCGGGTGTGTGTGTGTGTGTGTGTCTGCAGGCGAAGCACCAGCCGACTGCAGCGCGCGGTGCGTTCGCTGGACCGGGCCTCCGCCAGACGTCTGGCTCTCGACCGCTCGGCCGCAAACTGGACTTTCACGTCAGGCTGCTCTGAGCGGAGCGCATTGCTGTCATATTTAGAGGAGGTGTGCTCGCAAAGCGCTTTCACAAAGTAAAAGACTGGGCTGTCACTCAGTCAAAGCCCTGATTGTGTCCTCACTCCACCCAACACCCGCCCAAGTCAGACTGTAGGTGAAATCAGGCTCCTACACATGTCATGTTACGCTGAACTTTGCCTCCACACGAAGATGGGAGCAAGTGTGTGTGTGTGTGTGTGTGTGTGTGTGTGTGTGTGTGTGTGTGTGTGTGTTTCATATCTGAAGGTGCTATAGAATCAACCTTTACCTTCCTAAAGCACTGGTTAAGGTTCAGAGCCAACACCCACACCTTCAGCTTCAGGTCATGTGTCTGTAAACGCTCCCTGCATTCCTCACTTACTGATATTTGCTGCGTTGATGCACACGGTCGTGATGAAAGCCTCTCAGTGGAAAGCAGCTTGGTCTCGGCGGCTGTGTATTGACCGGGTGATTGCATGGTGAGGTGATCGATATCCCTCCAAAGATTTCCATCTTGGCCTCAGGTCGGTCTCATGGCAGATTGTTGACTCAGTGTGACCTCTCCCTTATTTGCATGGCCCCGGATGTGTTACTGCTACGTGTGCATGAGGTGTGCATGTGTGTGTGTGTGTGCGTGTGTGTGTGTGTGTACCGAGCTTCTATCTTCACAGACCTGGGTGTGTGCTGAGTGATAAGTAGCTCGGATAGTTTTTCACATCTACACAACTTTGTTTGTGTGTGTGTGTGTGTGTGTGTGTGTGTGTGTGTGTGTGTGTGTGTGTGTGTGTGTGTGTGTGTGTGTGTGTGTGTGTGTGTGTGTGTGTACGTACTGCAGTATCTGGTTCATGTGCTGCCTCACCAGGTGCCTGTCAGTTCGCGTCCCTTTATAGCTCAAAGAGCAAGCACGGCGCCCTCCATCCATCCCCTCGTCCCCCCTCTTCCCTGCAACCACGCCCCCTCTGGCCGCTCTGCCCTCCCCCTTTTTTCTCTCGCTCTCTCTCCCCCGTCCTTTTCCCAACCCGCTGCGTGCCGACAGACGAGGCAGAGGCTGACACGCACTCGCACGGAGGCATTTGCAGCCAACATGGGCCAGATACTGAGCTGGATCCGAGGCCCACGGGACACCCCGGCCCTGCAGGATGTGTCCGTGGAGCAGCAGGTGTGTGCACGCGCGCTTGCGCGACGGTATGCGCGTACTCAGTTCTTCACGTGCGTTGTGTTTGGATAACAGACGTCAGCCCATATATTAAAGTGCAGTGGATGCTTTTGTTCTGTAAGTGCATCCGAGAAAAGTTTGTCATCTCCCTCATTTTGGGTGAACGCGCTGGTTCTGGCACCAGGTTGGACAGAACCGATGCCCCGATTCGCTACTTGCTACTTTGCAGCCAATGTTTCGTTCGAACCGCGCACCGGACCGCTGGTACCAGCTTCACTGGCCGACAGTCGAGCCTTTGGTTGTAGAAACGCGAGGCACTGGTTCGAAAATAGGCACCGACCCGCGTGTTAATAAATCACGGCTGGCGCTGGATCTCCGGTGTCACCGGTGCCTCCAGCCTCCGCGCGTCGCGCTTCTAGACGCGCGGTTCTGCGTCGCGCCTCGCGGAGGACGGCGCTTCTGTCGACTGACGCGCGCACATAGCGCTCCGCTGCGATGATGACGGGGTGTGGAGTTCATAATGGCACCGGCCGCGGGGCTCCTCGGGGTGATTATCTGTCCACTTTGTCCCTCAGTCCTTCGCTCTCAGAGCTGCGTTTCTTTGCTCTGACTCATGGCCTGTGTCAAAGGTTGAAGCTGGGTGGAGCGGAGGACGGCACTCTGACGGGCTGGACTTGTGATAACTGGACTTTTGTTGTGTTTGGGCCTTTTTCCCAGCTGTGGGCCTGCCTCCGCCCCAGCTCCTCCCAGTCATTACAGACAGGAAATGTCCACCGGGACCACATCTTGGCTCCACATGCCCGACCCATACAGTAGTTGGAGATAAGTAGACAATAGTGTGTATCCAACAAACATTTGTCTTTGTTTCACACTGGTTTGTTCTTACCTTGTACATTCTCATCAGTGAAGAGACCAAATATTACTAGTATAAGCAAGTGATTGGAGCTGTTTGCAGGTATTTTATGGGACATTGAGGAGGTAAAGAGGCCACTGCTGCTCTGTTTCATAGAAGTGGGGCTTCGGGCTCTACTATATGAGTCTCTGCTGACTCGTGTAGGTGCTCAAATAAAGTCTGATGTCAGGCCCGAGCTCTGCTCCGCTGACAGGAAGTGAGAAACCAGTCCCTCTGTTACTGCGTGTGCCCAGATCAGCTGGATCACTGCTGGATGAGCTGCCGTTGTGATGTTGGTTGTGCGCAGTTTACTGACAGTAGGTCAAATGGAGGTTGATCAGCGTCCAGCGTCACTCATGAATCCAGACTAAACGGTGCAAGTGCTCAGCTACTGATGAGATGCTTCGCTTCACAGATGTGTTTGAGAGTTTCCTATTGAACACGTTGCTGTTCATCGCCGTCGACAGGCTGCTTCATGTCCCGGCTCAAACTTGTGCCGTCAGATGTCTCACCCCGGCGCCAGGTTGGCTTGTGCTCAGCTGCTGATCTGCTCCCAGGTCAGTTATAAACAGGAGACCTGGACCGCTTCCAGGCCTCTGTCTCACCTGGGAGCGCTCTCCTTTGTGCACATGTCTGATGGCGTTTCACGCCTGAAGAGACGCGGGATCTCGCAGCCTCGCGGTGCTGGGCCTGAAAAGCACGGCCGCGTTGTGAAGAGCCAGCTGCCTGACGCGGAGTGGAAACTGTAAGGCGATATAATGGTTCTAATTCTTAGCATGACATCACATGACTTCATGGGAAGGGAAAGCTACATTTGGTGATGACCCCACAACCTTGTGATTATTGACTTATTAACCACAGAGCAGGTCCAAACTTAAACATGCCAACCAGACCTTTAGTGACAGCAGATGATGTAAGAATTTAGAGTCAAGGTCCCTGATTTCTAATGTTTAAGTGGATGAGCATGTGTCAACAGAACACTGGGGAAAGTGCAGTGTTAAATATAGACAGTTAGCGTCAGGACTGTTTGTACGTTGAGTTACATGGACAAGCTGCAGCTCTCTATATTTTTATTGTTTTGCAGTGGGAGAAGCTGCATTTAACTGTTATCTGTACAGATGTCAGAGAGATCTTGTTAAATCAGAAGTGATGAGTTACGGCGCTCTTATCTCAGGGTTTCCCAGCATTTTATCAGTGTGTGAATGCATCGTACAGCCCTGAAATAAGCCTGCACAGTGGGATGCAGCAGCAGACAACAGTAAATCAAGGCAACGACGAAGTAACGCCTCAAGTCCCAACAAGCAGGTAGTTTTATACGGTGACGTGACTTCTGTTGCCTCGACACCGAGGAAAAACATGAAACCCCAATGTTCCGGTTGATGTGAAATGAAGACTGTGTGATGAGGTATAAATGGGCCTGTGCTGGTGCTTTAAAGCAATAAAACCTTACATGTGGACTATGAACAGACAACACACGTGAATGAACAGCTCGGCTGCATTGTGTTGCTGCAGACAGCGTGATCTTTTTGTATTTCAGATGATGTTAAGTCATTTGATTTTAGAGACTGCTGATGGTTTTGACTGAACAGAAGATTGTAGTATTTAAATCATGTAAAGCTACTGTACAATTTGAAGAATGAACTGTGATAAATAACATTTCTGAACTACTGCACTCCAGTCACTTATACACCTTTTTTTGGAATGTGATCAATCCACTCATTCTGTTTTGCTAAGTGAGTTTTGTTCTGGTTTGTCAAGTTTTCCTGCTTGTTTCTTTACATTTTTTCTTGGTTGTTTCTACACAATGACACATTCTGTTTGGCAGCTACTGACAGACATGATCAGTGTTTCCCCTTTTTTTTACCTATTTATTTTTTTAGAAGAATGTTTTCCTCACACACATTAAAACTTATTGCCAGTCAAAGACAAAGAAGGATTTAGAATAACTGTGTTGAGTGTTGTGATAATAACGCGTAACGTATTTCTGATGAGGTAACAGATTGATACAGCGCTTTAATTTAAACCACACAGTTCTTACTCATCCTCCACCGTGATGTTGCTACCGTCCAACACAAGGGGGCGCTGTTCTTCAACGCCCTCCCTTTTTAACACGTTTCAAATGTGCAGCGACGTCAAAGCTGTGGTCTAACTTTAGCAGCTGAATGATCAGCTAATCATTGCAGTGCAGAGTGTGTTGCAGGTTACGGGGGGGCAGTGATCCTGCAGTGTTTTTCTACGCTTACATAACTTCTGGCTGCAGGAGACGCTTTGTGTTTCCTGCGTCACTCTGTTCAGGACTCACCTTGGAGCCCACACAAACAAACTGTTTACTCGTTCAGTTCCAGCTTTGGTCTCGTTTTAACCAGCCGTTCGTTCTTTGTGCCCTGGTTGCGCTCGGGTGTGGCTTGTGACACACACACACAAACACACACACACACACACACACACACACACACACACACACAAACGCGCGCGCGCTACGTCTCAACAGTTTAGATTCCTAAGCCGTGAGTCGGTGAGACACACCCAGCCTCAGACGGCACTGCTGCAGCAAATCCACTTATGCCCTGACTTACTCCTCCTCCAGCGTTGCTTTCATAATATAAAGGAACCTCCTGCGCGTCCTGGTGCGGGCCGACGCGTTATCGAGCGGCACCGTCCCTCCCCGCTGAGCCCGCGCCGAGTTCCTCCCCGAGCAGCCCTGTTTCTTTTTCCTGGCAGCTCGCGAGCAGTGGCAGGAGGGGCGGGGCCTTGCGCGTCACACCGACCAATCAGAAGCCTGCTCCGCTGCCCGAGCAGCACAGACTTGTTGTGCTACTTCCAGGAGGGCAGAGCAGCAAGTTTTTCACGGCTGGGTGTGTGTGTGTGCGTTTCTATGCGTGTCTACGTGTGCGTGTGTGCGCGTGCTTGACAGACGCCGGACAGAAGCGTTTCAACAACGCCAATCTAAGGTAACCTGGCCTTAAGAGAGCGCCCTAACCCAGCAGCACACAGAAAGGAGGCTCTCATCCACCCCATGGTATGTATCTGATTGTCTGCACGCAGTTGTGTGTTTGTGTGAGAGCTTCCTGTTTGACTGATGCCTGTCAAACTGTGGTCAGAGCAACATACTGGTTCTGTTCCTGCAGTTGGATCCAACAGCAGGTTCCCACATTGTGTCCTCGCTGCAGCTTGTGACTGTTGCGTGTCAAGTTCACCGCTGGCAAAACACTGGGCAGATCTCTTCCAGCGGTTGAAACCTTCATGGACTTCAACAGCGACTTAAAGTGAATAGACGACGTGTTTTGAATGCCCTTCGCTAATGTGCTAGTTTGGCTCATGTAAAACTATACAGATCTGCGTGTGGTGCTTGTGTGGGTGCTTCAACCACAACAACACAATGCAAGAACAAGGCCTCCGATTGTCCCCGCTTTGCATTCCTCCTCAGATTAGCCTGAACTTGCAACAAGGTGCAATAAACAGACACCGAGCGCGGCTTCGACTGGCATCAGACCGTCCCAATCCTCCCCTCGGCACCAGTATTCGCCGCTGCGCGCCTCAGAGCTGGACCTGCTGCCACGACCTTTAGCTCCGTTGCTACTGGCTCACATTCCTGCCCCGTCTGTCATCATTTCCTCCCGTGAGCCCAGGGCTTTCCGCGTTACCTCCGTCGGCCATTTACGCCAGTTCGCCCCTGTTTTTCGGTAGCAGCTGTTGGCGGCTCAGCCTGCGTGTCTGTGGTTTGTTGGGTGGGGCCCCAACGTTAGTCATCAGTTTTCATTCGGCTGCGGGGTTTTTGTTCTTTGACAGGTAGGATGCATTGTGACCTGAGTGCTTCATGCTGGAGCCTGTGGTAAACGGCTCTTTTCTGCTTTACTGCTGTTAAAACCAGTGGTGGACCCAGCACAAATGACAGCAGGACCTGGGAATCGAACCTGCGACTCCACAGCTGGCGGCCGACTCAAATGGCAACCCTTGAGCACAGCAGATGTTTCTGTTGAGGGTTAATGTGACGAATAGTAATGAAACTAAACCGAGTTTTGAAGCGGCATCAGCCACATCACTGTGCTGCACAGGTGAACCTGGATTTCTAAAACCCTGCGTCTCCTCTGGACCCTGAGCTGGTGGCTGTCCCCAGCTGCTGTGAGCTAAATCCCTCAGCGTCAGCTCTAATGAGCATCCCTTCTCTTTTTCTGTTTCCCCCAGTCCTCCTGTTCCATCCTGAAGTAGGCACAAACCGTGTTCATACTGAACGTCTGAGCCTTGTGTCCTAAAACAGAAAATATGCTCAACTACGCAGAATGACACACGACTACTGTTGAGTTTTTCATGCCGTGTACAGAATCAGTTACAAACCAGTTGAAGGCAACACACCTTGCTGCTACTAGTTCCCTAATGTACGACCCAGTTTCCAGATTTTTCAGAAAAGCAAAGCTTCAAAAACGTGTTTTAGAGGTGGACCTGGAGGCAGATCCAGACTAAAGATGACCTGGGGGGTGAATGCGCATCAGCAGCAGCTCCACCTTTGCCAAACATGCACTTTAAGATGCTTTGAATGACACCGACATACAGCACAGACGGGCAGCTCTGAGATCAGTGTGCTGTTCAAGGGGCGTGAGGAATGTAGGAATGTGGAGACTCGGCGGACAGAAAGCTCATAAAGCATTTGAAAGTGTGTCAGGTGAACATCGAGTTCACTCCTGTTACACAACAACAGCTCCGTTTGGAAGTCAGACAGACAATAACAGACTTTTCCAAAATATTCTAACGCCACAGAAATGACGTCGCCTTTCGTCGTGCAAATATAAATTGTTCCGATGCAGATGCTAATTTATGAAGTAAAATGTGAATTTGTTTCTAGTAGGTTCAGCGTGAGGGTCGGAGTCACATGACCCTGGAATCAGCAAGGCAGCACGCTCCCGTGCTCCTTGTGCTTCCGTGGTTTCCATCCACTCCTTTGTTTTCCGACTCTGTCCTCGTGACTGAAGACAAATAAGTCATCGGCTCATATACCAACATCATTTGACGGCAACAGATCGCGAACAATATCAACACATGGAAGTCGCACATCGAGCAACGCCATGGTCTCATATGTTGCTGTTATGTAACAGTCCTATGATGATGCCATTGATCTGGTCAGTGAGTCTTCATAAGATACGTTCAGAGTTTAGTCCACAAGAGGAAATGCTGAAGCTGCTTGTATTAATATAAAACTAGGTGGAGGTTATGTGTTTTTTCTCATCTCAAACAAATCAGTTTAGACCTTCTTGTATTATAGCTTATCTTCATAGAGTGTCAGTCAAGTTCTATTAAAAGGATATCACTCGTATTTTCCTTTTACCACCAACCCGCTCGTGATTAACATGCTTTTGGTAACTTGGCAACAATCAATATTTGTGGCAGAGCAGCAGGACTTCCTCTGAGGCGAGGGAGACCCTGCTGGTGTGGATTTCCTCATTTGTGCTGAAAAAAAAGAAAAAAAAAATTCCACTTGTTTTGGATCTGAAAGTTTCAAAGCAATATAAATCTTATATTATATCTTGATATTGTTCAAATAGATGAAGATGATGACAAAACCTTAGCTTTGATAGTGAAGTAACAAACACTGACGCATGCACCTACTCTGGCTTGTGACTTCATTTGTGTTAAATGCAACAGCAGTGTGTGAGGCAATCGCTGGCAGTGCTGCGCTGCAGTTATTTCCAAACCAAAGGTCCCAGATTGCAGATGGCTCAGACGCCGGAGCTCCGTCTATTTGTGTGTCGGCCGGTCCGTTGCCTCTGTCCGTGCCGCAGCCGCCGCCCGGCCCGCTCCGGCTAACCGCGGCGCCGGCCGCGCAGCCTGCTCGACGGGTTGACTCGCTCACAGGCTCCTAGGTGCTTAATCATGGCCCCAGAACAACTGATCTGTGTACATAGTTATTAGCGTAGGACAATGATACAATGCACTGGGCTGGATGTGAAAGTCAGAGCGAATCCTATTCACACCACCTCGAGGAACAGGGATGGGCCCTGCAGCGAACCCAGCTCCACCTGGAGACGATCACGTCGAAACACTCCACAGATGCACGTCCTCCATCACTTAGAGAGCAAACCTCTCCGTCTTTTAGTGTGTAATATTTATAGATTGTCATAAATGTGATGCATCGACAGTCTTACTGCATCTGTAGCATAGCTTCAATGTTGTGTCACTGCAAATCTTATCAAGGTGAGAATCGCACCAGAGACTGCATGCTGCATGCACAGATTATAATCAGATGTACAAGGCCGGCCCAGCTGGATCTCTGATGTCACATGGGGTGTTGCCACGGTGACCACAGACCACAATAATAGTTAGTCTTGTTGCTGTGTTCCACCCTCCAGTGTGGAATTCAGTGCAGAACTCTTCCACCTCTTCGCTCTTTTCAGGACATGCTACATGTGCGACTCTCTCTTTCTCTGCGTCTGTCTCCGGTTCAAACTGTGCCGACATCCATCTTCGAGAAACCACAGAATCTTGTTGTTGTCCATAAATCCTGCCTCTTGTAAAAATGCGGTATTTCTCACGAAGTCTTGAACTGATTTAAAATAGATTCTTTTCTTTCCTCTGTTTGTGTCTCTGCAGTCGCAGCAGAGTCAGGCCGCACCCGGTCCGGCAGCGAAGGCCTCCACCGCCAAGCCTGCACAGTATGAGGTACGAACCATTTCATCTGGACCCACGACCCCTGCGTTGTCCAGACAATGTGTAGCTGTGCTATTTCTTGTCCGGCTCCTGTTTGAGGCTATAACACAACAGGAAAACTTTCTTCTTCCTTCTATTCAAGTAAAGGAGAGCTAACGCCCAGCGGAACTCCTGAATGCACTCAGATAGTGCTTAAACCCATACCTATGTAACCTAGGCCTATTTCCCAACTAATATTCCCATTAATAATAACAACCCTTATTTAAGTTGGTCATTGGTAACATGCCGCCCTGCTCTCTGTTGCTGGAACAATTTCCAGACGTCAACACACAACAGAGGTATTTGGCACAAAGTGTTTTTGTTAAATGTCTGTCTGGGGGAGTTTTCGTCAACATCAGGTCCGACTGGTTCTGGCCACTGGCTTATCTTTCAGCGTTCTCCTCTGACGCTTCGAGGCCACAGTGAAGTGTTTCCGCTGAGCCTGAGCTCAGAGTAATGACTACTTTTGAACCTACCGTATATGCTAAACTAGGCTTGTATTTCTGTCTCATTAACCTTGAGCTAAGTGACTGTGACTGGCGGTGACCCCTTTGTGACCTTTTGTGAGTCAAGCGCAGCTATTGTACTCATGTTTCATTGACGGCGGATTCCGTAAAACACCCGCAGCCCACACTTCCCATCATGAACCAGTGATTTCATGACTAGTTTCCCCGTAGCACACACTGGAAGCGCCCTTGCTAATGAAGGCGGTTGACTTCCCCCCCACACCTGGTGCGTTACAGAAGGCATCCTCGGCATCCGACACGGCTTCAAAGCCCGGGGTGGTCACCACGGCAACAGGCGGAGCCACGGCTGGTGGCGTTGCAGCCGGAGGAGGCGCCTCAGTCGGGACGGCAGGGAAAGAGGCGCCTAGAGCCAAAGCAGAGGTAGACGGACTCTGGATGCTTGTTTCTGAGCGGATGGGGCTTCTGGCTGTTTGTTCCAATGCACCATGAACCCACTACTTCCTTCTTTTGGTCTCATCCAGTCACCATGAAGCAGCTCACCTCTTCTTCATCGACTTTTCCTTTTACAAACCATGCTACTCCTCTATATGCACCTCTTGAACACTTGACTGTGACATATTAATAAGCTCTGATGTCACCAGTGCTACTGACCTTTCCCCTGTTAACATTTTCTCCAAACACTTGCTCCTTTTGGTTCTTAGACTAACACTATGCTGGCAGGCGCTACTGTTATTGACATGTCGTCCACTGGGGCTACTGTTGTTGACATGACGTCATCAGGGGTGAGGGGCGGTCCCAGAGCCAAGGTAATGACGTCATCAAGGCGCTAGCGGCGTTTCATCCTGACTGTGAGAAATTGAGCGTTGGTCCTTGTGACAGATCTGGTCAAAGCCTTTACGGGGTCTTGCCTCACTCGTCTCTTCTACGTCTCATCTTCAGCTTTAGGACTATTGCGTGTCTGTTGTCCTTGTGTTTCTCATTTGGATACTGTACACGTTTGTAGACTGTCTCCAGTGTAAAACCTGCGGCTACAGCTCCTTCACCTGCCGCCGGAACGGCTGCAGCCAAACCTAAAGAGGCGCCTAAAGACGCGGCCAAGGTAGACGCCACCACTTCAGGCCTCTCAGACCGTGCTGGTGTCGGGGGGGGGTCTTTGAAACACTGGTGGGTTTGATGTGCTGTGGAGCCGTCTTCTGGTTCTGTTGAAGTCAGGCTGCGGACGCCTTTCTGCTTCAGGAGTCTTCTTTGCTACTTTGGAGATCAGCTCTCTGGAAATATAAGGAACTTTAGCTCTTTGCTCTGCATGTCCACGCTACACTCATTGTATTAGCTCATTCTGAACTACATGTACAGCATCAGCCAGAGGAAACCATGTGGACTATGAACGGATTCGTACCATCGCGCTGGTGGAGGTTTTCTTCTGTGGAACTCTTCCGTCTGTTCATTTGGGGATACTCTCTGCTCCGTGCATGTTCTGTGCCCTTTTACCAGACATTGGCCTAAAATGCTCTGCAATCCGTTGTATCTTAGAGTGCTGCTGCCACCGCAACAGTCAAAGGTGAAGCGCCTAAAGTGGATGCTGCTAAAGCATCGCAGCCGGCAGCTGCTGCAGCTGGAGGAGCATCTGTGCAGGGGAAGAAGGTAGACAAAATCCATCAGGGTGGAGGCTCTGTCCTGTGGTGGTGGGAGGTTCTCCCCCTGAATTCATGAATAAACACCCAGTGGGAAGTTCACCGTCACCTCTCAGTCCTGTCATGACGTGTCACGTGTCACGTGTTTCATGTGCTCCTGTCCTAATTCTGGCTCTGTGTCTCTGGTTCAGGTCCAGGTGGAGGTTCCTTCCTCAGCAGCTAAAACCAAAGAGGTAAGCGCAAACGCGGCCGGACGCTTTTCCCAGCATGCTCTGTGGTTGCTGAGTTGTGCTGCATGCGCAGGCGCCCGCGGCCGACCCCTTCGACGCCCTGGCCGACATCCTGCCGCCGAGCGGCCCCGCCCCTCAGCCCGTCTACACCGGGCCGGAGGTCACAGAGGTAGCGCAGAGCCGCACGGTGCATGTGGAGCTGAAGCTCGGCGCTAGCACTGAGTTAACCCTGTGTGTCGCATGTGTCACAGTCCGCTGTCACGGCTGAGAGCGGCCACAGGTGCGGCGAGCGAGACGACACGTTGCCTCCGGGTTACAGATGGAGCGAGATGGTCAGTCCCCCCCCGGTCGCCTCGTAACCTCTTCTGCTGGGTCACTAGTTTGTTACGGTGTCGACGCTTCCACGTATTTGCACCTTCCGATCGACTTCAGGGTCTCTTCTCTCCTGTTTTCCAGCCTCCAGCTCCTGCAGATGTCAAACCCAAGGACGAGCCTGTAAGTGAACCTTTCGCAGCCCACATGAACGATGTCACACTCTCTCAGATAAAAATGAACTGTTTGCAGACTTTCTCCAACACATGTAAGCAATGAGGGAGCGCCGAACTGAGATTACGCATACAGGAAGTGCTTATTCCACAGTTTGAGCTGCTGCTGCTGCTGCTGCTGCTGCTTCCTCTAGAGCGGGGAATGGGGCATTGCACTGCAGGGTGTTGACGCAGCTCAGGACCAGCCCGTTCTTGTCCGACCAAACCCAAAAAGTTATTTGCATGACTGACTAAATGTCACATGCGCCCACATCCACCCATCTGTGGGTTCCGCCCCTTCTCCACACCCACTTTTGTCACCTTATTTTAGCGTCTTTGTCATCATGAAAAGACGTTTACATTTTTGTAGCCGTTTTAATCATCATGTGAACTGCGTCTTTTAAGAGCGTTTCTGCGTTTGTGGAATGTGAAGGGTGTGTCTGCTCTTTTCCTCTGTCCTGCACGCAGTTTGTTCGGCGCTATTTTTGCAGTTTTCCTTAGCTTCCGTAGTTTGGCCGGCCACGCCCCCTAGTGGCGACCCCATCACGTAGTCACTGTACGTGGTTCGAAGTGGTCTCGTAGGAGCAGGTCTTCCTCTCGTCCGGTGGTGATGCACGCTCTGTTTTCTCCTCTCACAAGGCACTGACCACAGACCAGGCCATGGATTCCCTCCTAGATGACTTTGCAGCTGCTGCACCGGCGAAGCCAGGGGTCAGTGTGCAGCACTCTGCTGCTGGTCTGTCATTTAAAGTCCCACCCTGCCGAGTCTGACATCATCACACCTGTGTTTTTATGTGTAATACCTACAGAAGGACCATGTTGACAGTGTGGTTGCCTCATCTGCCGCCCCTTCTAATTTTGCACCAGCACCTCCAAAGGTAGCGTAAATATCTCTAATGTTTGATGTCATTATAGTGTAAAAGCATCTGACTGAAGGACCAAACGGTCTAATCATCCCTTACAGAAAGGTGTCACCTCCGTGTCCCCTGCACCTCCTGCTGATAAGAAAGCCAAGATGGAGAAGGTCCCAGCGCCTTCGCCTGTGGAGGCTGCACGCTCTGCTCCCTCCACGGTACCTTCCCGCAGAGCCGTCTTTGCAGATGTCTGAGTCCCCTCCTCCTGTATAATACTGAGTGTCAGTCTTTGCTGCTGCTAGAAATCTGCTCCTGCGCCTCCTGCTGACAAAAAGCCCAAGTTGGAGAAAGGCGACTCTCTGCCTCTGGACGCTCTCAGTGCCCTCGGCGACACTCTGGCTGCAGACGAACCCAAACCTGAGCCCCCCAAAGTCAGACCCGAGGACATGGTGCCGGTGAGAGATCCGATGGCCGCGGTGCTCGAGTAGAGGCACACTTCCTCCTCCCAGTAGACGGTGACTGGAAATATCCACACCAAACGATGTCTGACTTCTTGTTTTTAGGAGGAGAAGCTCAAGAAGGAGAAGGGCGTACGCGTAGGAGAGAGGGACGACACGCTTCCTCCTGAATACAGGTTTAAAGAGGACGATCTCAACAAGCTGCCTCCTCCAAAACCCGAGGTGAGACTGGAAACAAACTGTGAACCTACAGTATAAATGTATGTATTCTAATGTCGATCTACATTATGTTTCTGTCCTCCTGCAGCCCACCATGGAGACTGGTGAGGCTCTGGATTTCTTGTCTGAAGGCTTCGTTAACCCCTCATCAGCTCCTGCAGTCCACGCGCCTGTTGCTGCCTCTTCAGCGGCTCCGGCACAGGTTCGCTGTGAATCCATTATGCTGCACCTCCACAACGTTACCTCATGCATGTAACATGTCAGCGGCTGACCCCTCGCTTTTGTGTTTTGTAGAAGGCCACTGCTCCTGCTGATCAAAAAGCCAAAAAAGACAAGGAGGCCGGACTCACGGCTTCTACAGCAAAGGTGCAGTGCAACAAGCTCACAGCTGCTTTTCTACAGCCTCTGTCTGAATTCCATCAAAATGTTATACCTTGAAATCAAGCCATTATTTAGATTATATATAGTTATGTCTAACTCAGATTATTGCTCTGAACTGTTGTCTGCTGTAGAAAGTCGAGTCCTCTGCAGGTCCCCCTGCTGATAAGAAAGGCAAAGCCGCTGGTGGAAAGGACACCACTGACTCTAAGCACAAGACAGGACAGGTGAGAGACACTGATGCTCCTCTCCTGTTTCTCCTCCTTCATGCTTCTTGCAACAGAGGCAGATATTTCATTTCCATTTCCACATTTGACTCCATGTCCCATCTTCTGTCCTCAGGATGACTCTCTGAATCTGGACGCTCTCAGTGCTCTTGGAGATACTCTGCCTGCAAACAAACCCAAACCCGAGTCCCCGAAACTCAAACCCAAGGACATTGTGTCGGTAGGGAAAGTATAAAGTTTGGATTGGATGATGTCCAGTCTGTAGCACAAGAGCAGTATTTGTTCTTCAGACCCTCCTCCTCTAAATGTTATTTTCTTTTTATAGGAGGAGAAGCTCAAGAAGGAGAAGGGCGTACGTGTAGGAGAGAGGGACGACACGCTTCCTCCAGAGTACAGGTTTAAAGAGGACGATCTCAACAAGCTGCCTCCTCCGACACCTGAGGTGAGACTGGGAACACGTCACATTAAGGCTCTTATTAATGAATAGCTCCATGATGTTGATCAGTCCGTCACTCTCCTCCTGCAGCCCACCATGGATACTGGTGAGGCTCTGGACTTTTTGTCTGAAGGTTTTACAACTTCCTCCGCTGCTCCCGCAGTCCATGCTCCTGCACAGGTAAAAACAGTGGAGCAGGTTATAAACAAATATAATATTAGCTCAGCCTGGATGTACCAGCATCTTCTTAGATGTCACAACTTGTTTGTTAGGTCTCCAAACCTTCAGGCTAAATAAAACAAAAAAGTTGTTTGTATTTCTATTCACTCATATCCCCCTATTGGGATATATTGGTCTAAAAGTAATTTCAAACCATTTTTCAGAGCAAAGTCGAAGACTTGTCAGCGTTAGATGCACTTTCTGCAGATTTTGTGGCTCCATCTAAAGCTGCTGGAGTTCAAGCAGAAGTTGCTCCTTCCACCAAGAAGGAACCAGAGGTAAAACGGCTGCTTCGTGTGTGTGTGTGTGTGTGTGTGTGTGTGTGTGTGTGTGTGTGTGTGTGTGTGTGTGTGTGTGTGTGTGTGTGTGTGCGCGTGTGTGTGTGTGTGCGCGTGTGTGTGTGTGTGCGCGTGTGTATGTGTGTGTGTGTGTGTGTGTGTGTGTGCGCGTGTGTGTGTGTGTGCGCGTGTGTGTGTGCGCGTGTGTGTGCGTGTGCGCGTGTATGTGTGTGCATGTGTGTGTGAACCCTTCTGCCTTAAAATATGGATGGTATGAATGTTCCTATTCAGATAATAGAAAACAGGCAAGGAATGTGTTTTTTTTGTTCATTTTTTTTTGTATTATGTTACAGAAAACAGCTGCTGGGAAACCCAAGATTGAGAAGGTAACCATGAGGGAACATAGGTTTTTGAAAATAGTTCGAAATAGGTTTTTGAAAATGAAGTATTATAACTCTTTTTTTCCTATTCTCTGCTCAGGCTGACTCTCTGAATGTGGATGCTCTCAGTGCTCTTTGCGACACACTGCCAGAAGACAAACCCAAACCTGAGGCCCCCAAACTCAGACCTGAAGACATTGTTTCAGTACGACACACACACACACAATCTGTACAGTAGATATTTATTCCAGTGAGGCTTTTATAGTATGCCACACTTGCTTTTGTTTTGTGTTTGGCAGAAAGCAGTACTCTATGTTAATGCGTTTTATAGGAGGAGAAGCTCAAGAAGGAGAAGGGTGTACGTGTAGGAGAGAGGGACGACACGCTTCCTCCAGAATACAGATTTAAAGATGATCTCAAAAAGCTGCCTCCTCCAAAACCTGAGGTGAGACTGAAAATCGTACCATACGTAATGTACGGATGTTAACCTGATCATCATTTTACATTCCTCCTTTTTTTCCTCTTGCAGCCCACCATGAAGACTGATGAAGCTTTGGACATTCTGTCTGAAGGCTTCTCCTCAGAGGTACACGACTGAGCCCTGCAAAAATAACACTTTAACACGCAGGGATTTTCTATAGTCCTCTATGGATATGGATTTCATGTGTCTCTCCCTCAGCCCTCTGCAGATCAGGCTCTGGAGGCCTTAGGAGAAGACTTTGTTGCCCCCACTGCTGCTTCCACCGTAAAGTCTGCTGCTTGCGCCCCCCCAAAAACCGAGACACAGGTGAACACGCATCAAAGTCGCTTCGGCTAGACTCTTTAAAACCCCGCAGAGCAGTCCTGGCAAAGCTGTGTTTGTGCTTTCAGCTGGGAACAGGCGAAGACAGCGCTCTGGATGCTCTGTCGGCCAGCTTGAAGGATCTCAAACCTGCTCCTCAGCCGGCCCCAGTTCCTGCCAAGGCCATGGTCAAGGTAGCCAGCGCGCTCCGAGATCACAGATATTATAGGAAGGAATATTTAGCACGTTACAATATATTTATTTCATTGTTACAGGAGAAAAAAGCTGTTGAAGAAAAGGTGGTTAAGATGGGAGAGAGAGACGACTCGCTGCCACCAGAGTATCGACCCACTGAGGAAGACCGGAAGGTAAACGGATCTCTGTAATGGTGAAAAAGACTGATCTAATGTTTTAATGTAACGGATGGAAATGACTTTTGGGACATTTTAATGTAGTGTTTACGTATATATTTTACTAATAACTTACTGTATCTTTTTCTTTTTAAAGAAAATGAAAGAAGAAATAGCAAAAAGACCAAAGGAGGTAAGTTCTTCACATGATGCAAAGATAAAATTATGCAAATGTCCGTCATGCAGCTAGTGATGGGTTTTCTGTTGTTGCTTGCTCTGCAGAAGAGTATGGATGAAGACACAGCTCTAGACCTGCTGTCTGGTGATTTCTCCGACCCCAAGCCCACGTCACCGGCCGCAGCACCCGTAGCCAAAACAACGCCAGCAGCACCTGTGCAGGACTCAGATGCCAAGAAGGTGAACAGACTGCTCCTACACCACCTTCGTTAAGCTTTTACATGGTCGCATTTCTTTCAGGTGAAGCAGTTCCTGGTACATTCTGGTTGGGAAGCCAGTAAATGAGCCATTGTTTGTGTTACATTTAGGACGGGCTCTTTTTGCCATGAAAGTCATGAAGGTTTCATCAGGCCGTTAGCACCTGTAACAACTCTGTAACAGTTTAAAGTGGAAAAAACAAAGGTAAACACATTCCTGAGATGATGTAAGAGAGCTACATCAACCCATGTAACCACAAAGGAACAAGAAATTGTAAAGCCTGACATCTTATGGCAGTGAACATATCGCCACCTACAGGCGAATATTAATACTGCGCCCCTAGTCATTACCTCTGCCAGCGCTGGAGCCTAACCAGGGTATCAACTTTGTTACAGGGCAAGAGCAAGTCAAAGTCAAAATCCAAAGTAAGAACTCTGCCTGCTGCATGAAAACTAAAAGGACACTGAGCATTAGACTCAAACCCACAGTCCATCACCGACTCCATCCATTCTTAAGCGTCCATCTGTGCACAGCGCTGCATGATATGCTCTCACCTCTGTGCTTCGCCTGACGTTTAGCCTAAACCGTGTAATAAACGCATGCATGTGTCTGTATTGCCTGTCGCATACATTTTGACCGTTCTGAATCCTGTTTTTCCAGAAGCACCAAGCGGAGCAGCCGCCCGCCGCTAACCTGCCTCCAGCCCAGCGAAGCTCTGATGTTGTGCCAGCGTCCACAAAGAAGGCGGGGAAGAGCTAGAGCCCCCTGGTAAAGTCTCCTCATGCCTCTCTGCCACATGTGACCTGATTATGGCACGAACGTCACCAGCTTTTCCGCTCACTGCTACACGTTGTCGTGTGTTGTTGTAGGTCGGCGACGCGGTTTGTCCTCGAGGCCAAAGGGGCGCTTCAGTGTGGGAGGTGCTCTCTGGATAATCAGTGTGTTTTCGTAAATCGCCAAGAATGTATACCGGTTGAAAGACAGCCCTAGACATGCCCATAATGCGCACACGCACACACACGTGCACACGCATACATACACACCAATGCACATGCACACGCACACACACGCATACACACACACACGCATACACACACACACACGCATACACATCTGTGTGCAACGCCTTTCATACTTCGTTTCACATACAATCAGAGTGTGAGAAGCTCTCGGTTTCTCTGGAGGAAATGAAAAGAAGACTTCTCAAAGCTAAATAAGCGAACTGTAGTGAACCTTGGTGAACGGAGGTGAAGGGGCTGAGGGAAGGAAGGCGCTGCTCATCACACTCCTGCATCTACACATCAGCTGACAGTTAATATCACAAGCCCCTCGATTATCCAAGCGGGTTGTTGGAAAGGTTGTGTGTGTGTGTGTGTGTGTGTGTGTGTGGGGGGGGGGCATATGCAGAGTGGGTGTACGGTATTGGGATCTTCGTGCAATCTTGATGTACACAGAGAAGTTTTCTATCAAGATGTGGTCATTAAAACACTAGTGTACAGCTTAGTTTGCTTTTATTTTGGACGGCTCATAGTTTACATTAGTAAATACGTGGATTTACAGGAAATGTTTTATTTCTGCTTTAGTCTGTAGCGGACAGCTTCACGAGAATGCCTTTTACTTTCTGTAGAGAACAGTCTGTCAAGAGAAGGGTCTTTTTATGTAATAGGCCTGACTAGTGTTCAGAAGTGCACTTAGTGACCTGAGGCGGTTACACTTTGCGGGCCGCACGTTGGTATACTGTACGACAAAAAAACAAAAAACCTTTTTTAAAGTGTAAAGCCACTATATGCTTCCCAGGTTTTTCCACATCAGAGGTTGTGTGTGTGTGTGTGTGTGTGTGTGTGTGTGTGTGTGTGTGTGTGTGTGTGTGTGTGTGTGTGTGTGTGTGTGTGTGTGTGTGTGTGTGTGTCCAAAAATATGAGAAATATGTCAGAATACAAAAAAATAAAATCTATATTTCAGAATGCTCCAGTTGCGGTGATGTGAAGTCTGTTTTCTATGGTGATGAGATGAAAGAAGACATTATAATCATCTGCCCTGAAAATGTGTAAAGGATCAACGGAAAAGCTGCAGAATCAAATCAGTAACGCTGTTGGTTCTGTTTGCTTGGTTACAGGTGCAGGGGAAACGTGTGTGTGTGTGTAACTGAACCGATCTCCTCTTCAAATATTTTTCTTTGCTCCTGACTTAGTGGTTTTTGTTTTGTTTTTTTTCCATTTTGCATGCTGTTGTATCAGCCCACTTCCTTTTGACATGAGGGGGGGGGGGGCTTGCACCAAATAAAATGTTTTTGTCAAACTTTATATTTTTCTGCCAAGACCCCCAATGTCTGACTGGGATTCAAATGCGTGGTGACAAAAACAAACGGCTTAAATAAAGAAGTCGTCGCAGAAAAGGTGGATTTCTTGTTGTATTTTATTTATTTTTACACGGATTCAAGCTACAAAATAAAGACAGCAGTAATATTCTGGTACAAAATTCATTTAAAATTATTTAAAATCTCTAAATCTAAAAGATCTAAATAATGCCAGTTACATTATAAACCATAAAACTGTAACTGGCAGGTGCTATGTTTGTACGTTTGAGTAAGACCGTCATCAGTTTGCGTTTACTTTCACTGAATAAACGATTGTACATAATTTTTTTTACTTATTTTTATAGCTGTAAATTAATGTTTTCAGAATAAAACTTTCTCAAATCCTAAAACTGCAGAAAACAAGAGAAGAAAATGTGCCATATCAACAAATCAAATCAGCAAATCAACAAAAAGTGATGTTGAAAAAAACAAACCGCAAATATATTTCAAAAGAAGAGGCTCTAACAAAAGAAATTTGTACAAAAGCAAAACTGACTAAACATTGAAAAGAAATCAGACTATTGACTATCTGACGATAAAAGTTGACAGAGGAGGCTCAATTAAAATGTTCTCAGGACATTCATTCAACAACTACGGAGTTTGAATAAGTTTACAGTTTGAAGACGTGCATCGTTCAGATTAAACATGTCTGTTGTTCATTTGTTTTCCTGGAGTCATGTTCTGTGGCCTGAACAAAATGAAGACATTAAATAAATAAATAAATATCAGGTATGACATAACATAATGTATGAATAGTAAAAGTAAGTAGTAAGTAAAGCAGAAATGTATTTGTGTGTCTTAGCAACTCCGACAAGACGACTGTGTAAGAACTCAAAGAAGAACAAAAGACGCTTTAATGCTTTTATTTATGTCTTTAATGAATACCTGAATCAAAGAGCAGGAACTATGTAATGTGTTAATAAACCCTTGTTGGTTTTTAGAGACTATTGCTTGAAAAACCTACCTCGTATAATTGATAGACCCCCCCCCAGAAAATATAATGAACATGATAATTAGATTCTGATCCTAATAGTAAAAGGATACTATAGAAAAAAACAATTTCAAATATTCAACGTACCTTTTCCTGTAATGATGTGGACATCTCCGCGTCCTTATTTCTGCGGCAGAGCAAACATTTTATTTCAAAGCAAATTGTCACATGCAAGAAAGACCAGAGAAAAGCAGCAAACGCAGCGTTCTGAAGCGCGGAGATGACGGGCCGCACATCAAACGTCATCCAGACGAGCGTTTAATGCCGCTTCCTTTCATGTATCGAGAACTTACTGTTGCAGTACAGCGTGGTGACGATGAGGAGCAGGAGGAGAAGGCCGCAGGACCCGGCCAGTGGGCCCAGTATGACGAGAGGACAGTACAAGGACGCGCTCTCTGTAACACACGGGCTTGTTTTATGACCCTCATCACCTCCAGCGTGTCGGTGCGGTCGGTTCAGCGCACGGCTACAACTCACCCGGCTTCGCTCTGCTGGTGTTACAGCTGCAGGGCCTGGTGGTTGTGGTCGGACATGGCGGCGTAGAGACGACCTTTGGTTCTGGTGCCGCGACTGGATCCGTAACTTTTTGACAAAAGGAATGATTTTGCAGGAATAAAACTGAAAGGCACTTGCAGAGTCTGCATTAAACCAGTTTGAACCAGGGAACTCACCACCAACCAGTCGTTTCACTTTGCCAAATTTCAGCTCGTTGCCTTTTATACTTGCACAGCTGTACACGCCGCTGTCTTCGAACTTGGTGAAGGAAGTCAGAGTGAGGACGTCATCGGAAATTTGTAATCTGGGATTTTGGATCCCCTTAGACTTCAACATGCCGTTGTTGGTGTAAGATGCAATAAATTCCATGCCAACATTGTCCAGGACGCGAAACCATATGATGATGGTGCCTATTTCAGAGGGTCTGCACTCGATCCTGTGTGAGTCCCCTTGGTTGACTGTTACCACTTCAACTCCTGAAGTAAATCCTAAAATATGAAGACGGACGCATTTCAGTTCCACTCGACTTTCAGTTCCACAAAAACTCGATTGGCAGGAAATGGACAAATGAATAATATAAAGTGTTGAACTTACTCTGATAAAGCATCAGAATCACAAGGGCCTGAATCCACTTTTGGTCCATCTTAATCCTACAGATGACAATAGCTGCCAAACACGTCTTTCCGGTGTTTGTTGGAGTCTGCTATGAGATAATTCAGCGAGATATCAAACCCCGCCTCGTTGTCTTTGCTCTGTCAAATAGTGTCATTGCAGCGCAGCGCTGCAGAGGCCTCCTGCAGCACACTCGTGGTCTGCACCCTGTTTTTGAAGTGGAGCCCACCCATGTGAGCGCTGCCTCTAGGCTGAAGCGCTGAGCCGCACTGCTCCATCCAGGGGCGAGCTCAGCAGGGTGCCGAGGGTGGGGGGAGGCGTGGGGGGCCTGATGGAGCATGACCGCGCTGCGAAAGGTCAAACGATTTGACCCCAAGAAAAGAAATGCTACAAAAACATCACAAGTGGACACAGAAGCAACAAAAATCAAAGTATGACATCATCGCATCAAGTTTTCACATCATCTGGGCGTCACCGGGAGGATGGAGGTTAATGTACCCCGCTGCTAATGACGGACAGCGTCATCAGGCTGTTGCCTCGCTGTGTGACAGCTAGATGGCAGCAAAAGGAGGTTTTCCTCCCCTGACCCGCGTATTATTAAGCAGCGAGTCATTATTGTCTCCAGCTGAAGTTTTACACTGTGCTGCACCGCCGGCCATCGCCCCGAGCGACGCTCCGACTGCCGCAGACTGACGGAAAACACCTTCCGTGACGTCAGCAGCCCAGGTGTGGAGCGCGCGCGCGGCCGCGTGAAGGTCTCTCGTCCCCGACGTTCTGTTTGATGCCGGTGAGAGAGTCCTGGTCGCGTCAGCCCGGCTCGGACGCGGACGCCGGATCCCACGCAGACAGGAAACACACGCAAACCGAACAATAATGTAGAGAATTGAAGCCCCCGTCGCTGTAATTGAATCTGTTTGAAGAGCTGCAGGGAAGTGAAACCTTCAGATGGAGCAGCGATGGTGCAACCAGAGCCCGTGCTGCTTCCTGCTCAGTGACGGAAAGTAAAAGCAAGCGCTGATCTGGTGATGGGCAACGAGAAGTGACATTTTACCTCTTAGTGGGCGACTTGCGTTCCACTGGTGGGTGGAGAGCGGCAATGAGAAAAAGCAGGAGGCAGCAGACATAACAGAGGGGGGGGGGGGCAATAAAATGCTATTAATGGCTTAAAGAGCACAACTAGAGTGAAATCTCTATGTTAACGTTTCCTGTTTGGCCTAAACTCCGCGTTCGTTGCGAATGAAAGCGCGTGAGTTTCGGGCCGGGGCTGTTTTCAGTGAAGAGGGGATTCTGTTGATGCTCTGCGCCGAGGGGACACCCAGTCAGAACGTTCTGACTGAGCCCACTTCACCTTTCCACGTCTCTGTTCCACAGTTGACTCACTGGCAGACACACCTGCGCAGGCTTCCCCGTCTTAGTCACGCCGGGGGGTCTCCAACCTGAAACCCCGCGCGTGCGGTGGGTGACCGGGGGAAGCCGGCGAGTACGCCAGCGGCGCTCCACGGTGGCCCTGCAGAGCCCGGCATGCGCGCGCCACCGGCATCTGCGGGCAGATGCTCCAGATGCGCGCTCGTGGGTGACTGGCCGGTTCGGCGCCGGTGTCCTGGAGCCTCTGGGCCCGAAGGAGACCAAGCAACGCAGGAAGTGTGAGTAGAATTAAGCACATGGAACCAAAGGGGAGCGCTGCAGGTGTTGAGGCCTGTGTGCGTGTTTGCTGGACTTCCTGTTAGGAACGTTTGTGCCGGACGCACTTCTTGTTCTCGAACATGTGGATGAATGGTCTGTGTTTTTTTAATCCTTTTTGGGCACTTTCTAAATTAATCAGTCATCCTCTTACTGTAGAGCCTCAACACGTACTGTATTAACGGCTCATGGAACGCGTGCACTGACTGATGACACTGAATAATAATAGGTCTGATTCCACTTTAATACTTTATGTCAACGTATTTGACATCAGACCTTTCAAATTCACAACTGCAGTATTATAATGTATGATAATTTAAACTTAAAAAATATTTTTAACCTACACATCAATATTGATTTATATTGTATTATTAAAGAACATAACAGAGGTGAAAGTAAAAGGCATCCAGTCCAGTTTAGTTGCTTTTATATTTTCATAAACGAAAAGACTATTCATTTGAACATCATATTAAGAAAGCAGAAGAGTCACAGGTAAAGTCGTGATGTATTTTAATATTACAGGTATATTTATTGCATTTCCAGAATTAACATGTCATTTATGAGATGAATTATTTTACCAGGCACTGAAAATACTTGTGTCTAAAAATGAAAACTGTATTATCTGTATTATTATTATTACTTCCCATACTCACTTTACATGTATAGTGTTGTTATGTGCCAATACAATTTGACTTTTTAATTCTGTATTTTTCTAATCTGTATTGTGCTTTGGGCTGTTGCGAGACTCAATTTCCCCACTGTGTGAAAATTAAAGGCTTCCTTATTCTGCATCTAGACGTTTTCTCATGTCACTTGGCACAAAATCACCATAACGTTCTGTACTACACTGTATTACAGTGGTACACTGAAACAACAGTCTCTTCCTGAATCCTACTTTCATACGTGTCATTTCCCTTTTTCATTGTAACTCTATTGTATTTTAGAGGGCATCTAATATGGTGAAGATGTCGTTGTGATCTGTTTTATTAAAAGTGGAGGTGTTTTACGCCTAAGTGGTTGCTGGTAGATTATGATGTGGGATATTCTAAATAAAGTGTTTTTTTCTAAATCATACAATATATTTATTTACTTACCTTATTTACTCATACATTTTCATTTATGAAAAATAAAATTGTTTTACTAGAAATTTTGAAACTTTAGAATTCACTTGATTCATAAAAGTTAAATGAACCCCTGACACACACACACACACACACACACACACACACACACACACACACACACACACACACACACACACACACACACACTGTACAGTAGATGCAGTTAGTGAGAAGGTGGTGTTGTGTTTGATTCTATTCAATAACGCAAACTCCTCTGACGATTTGAAGGTAGCTTAATTCGTCATTAGCTTATTTCTCATTTCACAACTCTAACGCTCTTTCTTTTTCGTCTTTCTTATTCTGTGTCTCTGCCAGTGCTTGTGGTTCGGTCTGTGGTACTTTTGTGGTCTTTTTGTTTCAGAGGCTCGATGGAGAGCTCAAAGCTGAGCGAGCGATAGCATCTCGGCGCTCACGGCTTTGTCTCCTCTCTCTCTCTGGCACACAGGAAAAGGCTGCGCACACTCCCCGAGACCTGAACAACCACCAGTCTGACTTGTTTCTTTACAGGCCTCAAACTGCACAGGTGTACGTGTGTGTGAGTGTGCGTGTGTGTGAGTGTGCGTGTGTGTGTGCGAGAGAGGGAGAGAGACAACACAACATGCACAGTTTGTCCTAAAAGGTCTAAGATTCTGACAATAAGGCTCGCTGGCGCATATTTGGAGACATTTCAACAGAAACTGTGATGCAAGATGACACATCAAACGTAAACGAGAAAGTCGAACCCCGTCACTTACCTACTCAACTTCCGCCAAACACGATATTGGCAATGGAACACCCACTTCCAAGCGCTTCATGTCGTCCTTTCATTACACATGCACAGGAGCCTCTCAGATGTACGACAGAACTACGAAGGTTGTGAAATAAAGGAAAATGTGCTGGAGTAGGTCATCTGTGTTCAACTGTCATTGGAGACACACTCACCTCTAGTTCGTGTGCTCTAATTATGCTGTAGTTCCTTTAAGCAAGGCACCAAACCCAGTGTCGCTAAGCTGTGTGCAACTGTCCTAGCATTTGTCACTAAATATTAATACTATTAAAATGAATATTTCAAAATGCATTTGATAAGCACTTTTATCACTTACAGTATAAAAACAGAGGCACTGCTGTAAATGGATGGAAATATACACTTTTATTGATTTATTGACCAATCAGATTTTGCTCACAGAAAAATCTGCGCGTCAATGCAAAGGGTACAAACAAACACGTAAAGACACAAATGAGTAAATACAGAAGAGAGCAACAGAGCTAATACTGTATTACAGTTTGGGTTTAGGTTACCCTGGTAATGTTCAAGAGTCGTGTCTTTAATATGAGATACTGATGCACTGATTTAACATCAAATACAAAACGACAAAGGTCAAAATCAGAAACCTGCAGGAATCACAGTAAGTCAAATCTGAGGATGATCACTTATAGCACATTAATTACAAATGAACTTCGTTGAGCTCGAAGTCTGCGTCTCTGCACATCTGTCCGTTGCAATATGTTACATGGCTGCTGTCGAATACAGAAAAGCGTCCTCTGCTGCAGATGCACACGTTTCACTGGTAGTAAAGGGCCCGTGTTATTAGCAGAGCAGATCTTCAGGCTGATGCGCAAACATCGTGGTCCACTGGACGTCACCTGAGCCACTGCAATCGCACAAGCAAAGCTTATACATTCAGTAACAAAACACCGTAGACAGTCAATGGTTCAGAAAACATGGCAGCACTTAGATTTATATAATACACACTATGATATATATAAGTATGCAAAAATACACACTGAAGGTACGCACATCAGACATAACGCGTAGATGCACTGCTTCAATCACCGGCTCCTCCTGTAGCGCAGAATAATAAAGCAGGAGGTTAAATTATAGAATACTTCGAACCTATGATCAATGAGCTGCTATATTAAAAAAAGAGACAAGACTTTATTTCTTTACTCACTTCACAAACTGGTGGCGGCATTTTTTGGGCAGACCTAAAATAAACCAGGAGCAAAAAATGTCTTCAAACGAAAACCTCAATGTACAGTATACAACACAATATTTGCAATACTGTGCAAGTAGAGGTTATTTCCATATGATTTGAGAACATTTTGCTGAGCAGCTCTGCATCAGGTCTGAGGACCAACTCACGGCTGAAGTAGTAGAGTGTGCAGACGACGGCTAGGGCCAGGCCCGCGACCAGTCCAACTAGCGGCCAGAGGACCATGGAGCCGCAGCCAGCTGCAGCAAACACACGATACACGGCAGCTTTATTTCAGGTCCAGTGGCGGCGCCGGCCAGTATAAACGCACTCACCATAGAGAACGCATCAAATCAAAAACGCTCACTGTACAAACTACGCACTTCCATAAACAACTCAAGGATCCCGAACTCACCCTGCGCGTTCTTCTTACACGTACAGATTTTCTTGACTGGTGGTTTGGACTTCGTCACAGGAGGTGATGTTGGAGCGGGTACTGTTAAATTAAAGGAGTAAAGTTACAGAGACTGATACAAAACTAAGTTACATCTGAATGATTCATTCTGTTTATGCAAGATCTGTAAGGTTGAAACGTAAACCACCACCCATTCACGAAGAACTGCTTAACCCAAGCTAACATTAAATCAGTAAAACTGGAAATTCTCAGCAGACCTGTTTCATACATTTGTTACATTTCTCAAGAAATAAAAGTACCACAGTGGCCGTGAAGCGCACGACCGGGGTTCGCTGCAGTTCAGTTCCCGTGCGTCTGTGTGATTTTATAACCGTTGAAACAAGGGCCGTCAGGATATTCTAATCTTTGTGTTTGTGAAAATTTACAATCAGAACTAATAGCCCTGCAGACAACAAACGTTTGGGACCTGGTGGACGTGATGAGGAGGATTTACGGAGTGGAGCGCAACGGGAACGTAAGACCGAGCTTCCTGGGTGAAATTTAATGAGTACGGCACAATACGCAGTCCGTGAACCCAACGTAAGCTGTGGAAGCATTAATGTCAAAGGTCAGTGGGTTTAGCCGTTGAATCAATAACTGCTCAATTTACCCTAAGACCAGACAGATTATATATAATATATATATTATTATATATTGAGCATACAGACCTCCCGGCAGGAGCAGAGTCCCAGGTTTCCACATGTCTTGGTTGCTCTTGTCTTTAAGGACGCAAGAATAAATCCCTGTGTCCTTCACTGTCACTCCGATCACCTGCAGCGCGAAGGACAAACTGCCCCTCTTGCTGAGTTTATAGCGCGATTTGTCGACATTGGACGCATAGTTAACGCGGTCAGCGTTGTTGTATCTGCCCAGAAACTGCACGTGGCCCGCGCTGGGATCGGTGAGGAACCAGTAGGCAGAGTCACAGTAGTCGAGGCAGTCGCACTGAACGGTGGCGTTGCTGTGGAGCTCCGGGTAGAGAGCGCTGACCCTCTCTGTCTGCAGACGGTGGCTCGAGGCTGGGAGCGGGAAGGCAAAGACGTGTGTGATTCTTTAATGCAGTGGTGAACATGTGTTGAGGCTTTACAGCTATAAAGCAAAGTCAAGGCACGGCGTCTGCAGCCCGAAAGAGTCGTATGAGGTTCCTTTAAGGTTCGACTCGTCCATAGTGTGATTTGAACCGTGCATCAGGGCACAAACGCTACAGCTGTGAGTATGAGGATGAAGTTAAAGTGTGAAAAAGCCAAACAGTGCCATAGTGACATTTGGAAAGCGCTTCATTTAGCACATATCCATTGTTACTTCATCTCATTTTAGAATAACTCAGGTCGTTTTCATGCGCCTGTTGCAATCGCTGGTCTTATGAAATATCTAAAGGTGACTGGGAGTCAAAGGTTAAAATACGCTGTCAGGTAAATGTGTCGCTGCCATTAGAATGAAATATCGAGTAGAATGTGGAACATTTCAGAAAGCCCCAGATTATCTACAAATTAATTTTAATATTTGGATGGAGCATAAAATACGCAGATAGGAAACATCGCAGACCTGCTGCACAATGCGTAGTTTTAAATACATTTTATCGTCATTGTGTCTTTAATTCAGATTATACACGTAACCTAAATATGTAAACACAGTTAGTATTAATAATAAATATTCACAGTATATTTTACAGTAGAAGGTACCAGAGACGACTAAACCATGTTAATTCAGTAGCAGTTTGATCATTATAGTTTAATCAAATAAACCAAATCACGCTGTTTCACACTACTTTTAGCTCTTTCGCGTAAACGACAGCTCAAGCAAACGTCGTCTGAATCGACGCTGAGCATTAGAGACGGTTCAGATCATCAACGCATCCCCTCGCTACAGGCCCCTGGGCGAGCTGCGGGGCCGAGAGCGCCGCAGGCCCTCGAGACGACGAACGGAGAGAAGCTCAGAGTCCTACCTGCCGAGCACAGAGCGGCCGCCAGCAGCGTCCACGCCACAGGGAGCTGGGTCATTGTGTCCGGCCACCAGGCTGTGTGCGAGCGCGCGCGCGCGTGTGTGTGTGTGTGTGTGTGTTTGGAGCGGTAGCTGAAGGAAGACAATGATAGTTTCTGTTCCTGCTATGCATCTGTCAGAGGTGATGGGAGGAACTGAGCTAATAGGGCCTCGAGTTGTCAAGGCAACACCCCAATGTGACACACGGGGCCTATCAGAGAGCCGAGGGGCTTCAACGTGCCCACATTCACTGTAAAATGACTGGAATGAAGGCAGCGTGAGGAACTGTGACAACTCGAACCTGTCCATGACTCGGGTCATTAAAAACACGACTCGTTTAAGCATAAAGCTGCTTCCAGGTTGATCAAGGCGTTAAGCGATAAACGTGCCCGTTTTTCATCCCAGCTGACGTGACACCGCATGTCGAGCATCATGAAGGTTTGTATGCGGAGCAGCGCAGTGCAGTGCTGTGGTCTGTGCCCAGGTGCGTGACCTAGCTCAGCCTACATAGTGCCACACACACACTGCTCGGTGTGTGTGTGTGTGTGTGTGTGCAGAGCGCTGCAAGGGGTGGCGACACCAACCCTGATCCACGGAGCCGCGGAACCGCTGGACCTGCTCCCAGAACCAGAACCAGAACCAGAACCAGAACCAGCAGACGCTCGCGCGTGTGTGCCGTTTATGAAATACCCATCTGTCACTCAGAAGCAGATCCATGTGTTTCAGTTAATACGGTTACCTACATATCTGAATGGTGAAGTGACATGTTTTGTGATTGATTCGGGTGTTTGTTTGATTCCTGAAACTGCCTCCTGTCACAATAAACTGCCCCGAGCCCATAGTTATGCTTGACATTCATATACTGCCTTACATCAAATGCCGTGTAATGAATGAAGTACGTCTGCTAACAGACGTGAAGTACGGGCCTCGTTTGCTATAGGAGTTTGCTATAACGTCAACGTATATTAGTGTTGATGTTTGTGTTGATGGCAGCTGATTGTTTCATCTACTAATGTGAGCTAAATTCTTAATGGAGTTTCAATTATGATCACCTAAAACAGAAAAAACAGCAAGTCTGCACATTTCCAAAACAGATCCAAAGAATTTTGAAGTTCTGGTTAATTCATGATTTAAGAGTTAAATATTAAAACTAATTACTTATCAAACTAAATGTCACCGGTAACAATCTAGTCTGATCTAACCAGAGACTAAATTAGTGTGATGCACCGTGGTGTATTTGACAACTCCAAATCATACTTACAGCATCTGGGCCATTTATTTACTAACACAAGTACTGTACATTCATTAAGCATCATGAAATTTGAGATTAAATCCTGTTCCTTGAATTAGAGAATAAACAACATGACTGGAATTTGCACTTTGGAGCAATCGTTCTCCCAAGTTGAGGAATGAAATGTTCACTTGTGCTACTTTTCACAGAACTCACAATTCCTGGATACAGTTACAGCTCGTCAGATCACCTGAGTGGTGTCTGTGGACTGTTTTGTGTGCATGTGTGGAAGGTTAAGGTGTAGAAGAGTCGGGCGGGGGTCCTAAAGTGAGAGGATGTGGCTGCCACATTCTTTCTACGGGGGTCGAAGATTCAAGCGACACAGGGAACAAGACCACAGGCTTCTTTGAAAACAGGCGATCTCAGGGGGCTTCAGAGCGAAGCCATGAAGCCTTTGGTGGCGTCTCTGCTCCGATGTGAAGCCGAGGAGCTCACTACTATTTCTTTTTTTTTTGCTCCTCTTCATCATCCAATTTTAGTAAAAGTTTCACATTTTCATATGAGCAAATTATTGCATATGCATAATGTGTCAAATATAGGAGTTTGGTTCTAATTAGCAGAGCTTTAAAGAAAAATACCAGTTAAAAGTGAAATTATCTTCAAAGGCATTTTTCATCTCACAAAACACTTTGCTGTCAACACTGGTCCTTTAAACTGTAACCAAGCTGACATGTAAGATGTTTCAAAGATTGCTTCACTTGCAATGTGTGTAAGTTACTGTCAAACAAGGCTTGATAGCTATGAAAGTTGTATTTTATCCCAACAAGCTGGATATGCACCATGTTGCTCTCAGGATTCAAACACACAAAACTTTTGAAAACTTTAAACATGTTTTAAACAAGAACTGCTAAAAATGTGAAGTTTTGAAAACACTGGTTTCCAATACAACAGAATTGCAAATGGGAAATAACTGCAATCACTTCTTTCTGTTCACAGTCACAAACATCTTTTTCTCATTCAGCACAGACTGCATCTGAACTTGAATTTGAACTGTCCTGATTTCACCTTTTGCACCTGGCTGACCCCAAACGCTGCTACTTGGGTGCGTATAGTGTATGTGTGAGTTCCTGGCACACAAGCACACAGAATACTCTGCAGACTATGTCTCAGCACTATTATAAGTTTTGATGTGCTGCTGTGAGAAGTAAACACAAAGTAAATCTGTTGTTTGCATTGTATCCATTCAACCACTCCATTACACACCATTCATTTCTAATAAGCCTGTTTGCATCTGAGTGAAAAAACAGAACTCTTTAAAAGGCTTTTGTGAGGCTTCCATACATGTTCTATGTGCTTTTATTTACTGTAGTGATGCTGTGAATGAAGCTCGACAGCACCAACCACAGGCTGTTACAAGAATCACACCATTAAGTTCATGAGCACAGACATACATACTTATTATGGCTGACTGAGCAGTTAATTAATTAATTAATAACTAATTAATGTTGTAAAAAGTGTCAAAGTGAAAAATAAAGCTGTTGTGGTTCCGTGAGAATCTAACACACACTTGTGAAATGAAAACAAGTGAAATGTTTCATCTTGTGCAAACAGGAAATGGATAAGCAATGCTAGCCTGCTAGCATGTATGTGGGGGAGATGGTAAAAAATACTGTTTCCTGCTATAAGTAATATTAATAACTTAATATATTGTTGTTACTTTTCAATACCATGCTCATGATGAAGTAACAGTCTGCCTAAAAGTCAAAGTTAAAAAGACAATTTGTCTGCTAAATTCAACAGCCCAGAATTGAATCATCCCACAGCCTCTCCTCTTCCGTCCTAGTATCTGCTTTCACCCCCTTCATCTTCTTCTTCTCTTTCCTGGATTTGCTTTTGGCTGATTCATTCTGTCCATCATCCTCGAGCTCAACATGCATTTCAGTTTGAATATGCTCTTCAGTCTGTTTACCGTCATTCAGCTCTTTTGGCTCCAAGTTTTCCATCGCGTTCTCACTTCTTTCCACCTCACAGTCCTCCTCCCTGGATTCCATTTCTTCTGCTTGCTTACTGTGATGCTTTAGCCTTTTTCTCTTCGTCTCGTGATCTAACTCTCCACATTCTTCTCTTCTTGTCTCCTGAGTTTCCCCTTCTTTCCTGTGTTGTTTATTCCTCCTTTGCACCTCATCTCTCTTCCTTCGGCACCCGTCTTTCCTGGATCTTTTAAGCTTCCTCCTTCCTCTGTGCCTATCTTCACTATCTTCAGTGTCACTTGTGCTACTCGTGTAGGATGAGGAGTACGAGGAGTAAGATGATGAATTGGTATATGAGGAAGAGCTTGACTGCTTTCTTTGCCTCTTTCTCTGAATAGTTCGACCAGGAAACTGTGGAGAGCCTGATTCTAAGAGAGCTGAGGGTGGGAAGTTGGTAGCTGAGTGTTGAGAGGGCCATGATGGGCCCTGGTACCGAGAACCCCACACTTTAACTGAGTAGTATGAACCAGGCCAGGACTGATAATGGGACTGAGATTTGGAAGGAAGGTTGGCTAAAGGTTTGTGAAGTTTTGTTACATCCCCAGTGTCAAATGTTTGTTCTTCCTCCTCATCTGCTTCATCACCCTGAAGAGAGGCTTGATTTGCCTTGGGTGTGATTCCACGAGCTTTCTGAACTTGTATGTAATCCGCCAGTTCATCTGCAAATGTGCTGTAGGCTTTATGTTGGGATTTGCACAGGTCGACAACCTTCTTCTCCCTGTCAACAACATAAACAGGAATCAAATAGCTGCTCAACTGATAGCAATAGCATTTGTTCATATACATCATTGTATGTACAATACATCAATGTCATTTCTTAATACCGTCTGAAGAGACTTGTTCTTACCTAACCTGGTGTTTGTTTCCATGCATGTGGGCCTTGTACATCTCCACAGAGTTAAACTGCAGACTGCACATCTGACACATAAGGGGACTGCCTGCAGACAACAGAAAGTGGGAAAAGTGAGAAAACAGCATGAATTTTAATTTCTACAGCAATTGAATAATTGCTTAATTCGTTTTTACCACATCAGTTTATATTGACTGTAACTGTAATTGACTGGACCCGCATTTAGGGGGATTTTAACACACAGCTGCTGATGAAATCACGTGTTACCTTGTTGTACATCATCTCCAAGCTCTTTCATCAGCTCCTGTCTGGCCTGATTACGCTGGTGTTTGCGTCCATTGTAGTGCTGCGAAGCCATGTGGGGGTTGTTGAAAAAAGCAGCACACAGAGCACAATACTTTTTGGGATCCTTCAAGTCACCCTCAGTGCTGAGGGCAGTTGAGCTGGCTGCTGGGTCCACGTGATGCCCCATACAGCCCTCTGGGACATGTTTCTGGTCAGCTTTATCAGGATTTGGGGTCCCATTCAGTGAAGTACACACTTCCTTGTTCCTGTCTGTAACTGCGTGTAGAAATTCAGGTTAATTTGACCTTTGAACTCAGTTAAAGACAATGTGTAAATATCAAAGCTTAGATCACACAAAACACCTGCCTGGAGGATGAAGACCTTGTTTGCGAAGATTTTTTGTATGGACTTTGCCTTCATAATGTGATTTTGCCACCACCTGGGAACTAAACATCATGTTACACAGCTCACAGAATCGGTCCCTATTGGTGATCACTGTCTGCTGCAGAGAATAAGCACAAGAATGGATGGTCAAGAGACATATTTACTCACTGACACAAATGTTTCCATCATAACACGTTCTTTATACTAGCAGCAGGAGAAGGGGCTAAAATGATTAACTTAATTAAATTATGTTTACAGGTAGAAATTTTGACTGCTAACCTGCAGGCCTGTAGACTGTGTGTTCGTCCTCTCAGCTCTCTTTGTCTGCAGGTACACCTTAAGTTTTTGAGCATGTTTCTTTCCCTACAATTGTGAGACAGGAGACATGAGGTCAATCAAAGTACTGCAGAGTTTCACGACTAGTGTTTGAAAGGCTGGACACACCTCATAGTGAGAGAGCCGTTGAGATTCGAACAAGAGCACAGCCTCACATATGTGGCAGTAGTCATCAGCGAGGAGCCCATTCAGAAAGGCATCTTCACTCTGGGCTCCTGTGCAGCACAGCATATGGTCACTATGGTTAGAATTAAGCTCTGTACACAAGTCCAACTTAAACACACTGGGTGGTTGAGCTGTGTCACAATAATATTTTCACAAAAAGCTACATATTAATTGCAGTTAATTAACTCTTAATATGTGACTTTATTCGAACTCTAGGAGACAAATTAACAATAAAATCTATTCAGTTTTGTTTTGTAAACAGAACCTTATCATAAAAATCCTATTCTGATTATTTCCAATCAACATCCAAACCTTGAACATCGCTGTCCAACAAAAGCAGACACTGGTCGGACAAATTATAACATCACCTGAGAAAACCATGAATGCATGACTGCATTTGTCAAACCTTTTTCGTATTTCACTTTATCTGTGTTCATGCCACTGCGGAATTATTTATTTGAACCTAATGCACTGACTGACTAGAAGGCCTAGTCCAACATGTCAAACGTTCATTTAGTAAACAGTTAAAGATGAACTATTTTTCTGCTTTTCTTTTTATGCTACATCCAGAATCAGTGAAATCATACGTTTGCTGTGTGGTCTCAGAATTAATTAATCTGCAGCCAAGTAATGACAGTTTTTGACCTTTGCGCTTGCAGTTATGAAGTACAAGATCATGTACCTTCCTCAAATTATGTAGTGTAAAAGTACTATGTATACAACACTGTTTAGGTAAATCTGCTTGATTGTGGATCCTTGTTTGAAAAAAATATTTTAAAGATTCATCAATGGTGTGATACTTATATGCTTTTGACTGTTGAACAGATGAGAAATCTGCACCTGGAGCACACATCAAAACTCAAAATCATCTTATTAGAAATTAACATTAAGTCAGACTGTCATTCTATTTACTTTTGTATATGAATTTAAAAATACATCTACTGCAAATGAAGAACAAGTAAGTAGGTGTTCAACTTTTAATTTTATGTTAAAATCTTGGATGAAATGTCCACTTAAGGACTATGCAATACTTTATTAAAGCGAGTAGTTTCCCCATCACCTATTTAATATAGAACTTAAAATATGTATAAAAATAATGTCTAACACTCTGGTACACAGATGGCTGCAACAAGTAAAACAAGTGAATACCTTTAATAGTGATGTCTGGTGATACAGGTCAAATTATGTACTTACCAAATGATAATCACAGCAGCAGTGAACAGACAAGTGCTGCATCACTAAATATGTCTACAGTAAATAGAATGTTCTCTATTTACATGACACTTTATTTTAATAAGAACCTGAGGCCACCAGGAGAAAAACAGGTGACCTTGTGTTTTAATGCCACACTTCACGCATACTAAACTGATGCCATCTGAGACTTAATTTTACTATTAGCTGTAGATAGTTTCCAATTTCTGTTGGATTGCTGCTTTGTCAGGTTCAGTAGCATTGTGTTACATCTACGTCCAGGCTGTGGGTAAAATTTAAATTTACCTAACGGTACGTGGTCGCCAAGGCCGTGAGTATATAAACAAGATAGCTAGCATAACACTTAGCCATTGGCTAACCACTTCGCACCTGGCACAGTTTACTAACTATTTAGATTATTTTTACTGAGGCTGGTCTACAGAGTTATGACGTTTTGTGGCCAATAATGTTACGATTGCTGCACGGATCGGTATTAGAAATTGGAAATTTACAGCTAACGTTAGACTGCTAACATAGATAAGAAGCTAGTTCCCTCACTCGATTGTTGAGCTGCTTAGCCAGTTAGCTAAACAGCTAACGTTGGCTCGGGAGGTAGGAAGCCGTTAAACTGAATTTTCACCTTTTAGGAGAGACTCACCTTCAACCTGGGTACTAGCTATTTTTGTTTTTATTACTTTGTCAGCGTCTGTAACAGAAGCCGCGTTAGGGGCACTAATAGTGTTATTTTGAGAGTCTGATCCCGCAAGCAGCGGACTACAGACCCTTGTGACGTCCATCTTTTTCTGTATCAGCTTTGCGCATGCGCACTGACTCCATTGCGCTAACGCTGGATCCTCTTTAAAATAACAACTGAATAATCCAACTTTAATGATAATAATTGTATCTGGATTTTATTTTTTGTCGCTTTTAACATTCACACCATATTTCACAGAAAAGAAAAAGACTTTAAATAAAAATAGTTAATATTAAAATAGACATTTTATTACATGTCAATATAATATTAACATATGAGTCTGATGGACGAACCATGTGATTCTGTAATACGTATTTAAGGACAAAAAGACATGAGATCGGCGTATTAACATCAAGTTGTTTTATGTTAAGACAATGACATTGGGCCACTAGGTAGAAAAGCAGTGTTGGGTGGAAAGCCTCACTTTCTCTTCTGGAGCTCTCTGGCTAAGACATCCAACTGGAAAGAGTAAATTATGTTAAGAATAAGCATTATGTCATCAAGTAGAATAAACATTATATCATCAAGGTTTCATATTGAAAAAATATTACCACGGATTCCTTGCATGGTTATGTTCCATTTTTATATAAACACAAATCAATCACTGTCAATGTAATTATACAACACTAGGTAAATTATTGTTATATATTCTCTATTACATAAATAAATTGTATTTTCTTTCAATTTACTCACAAGAATGTTTCTTAGAAGGCTCCTCCTCTGGGGTCTCAAATAGCTGCATTCCCCGGCCTCGCACAACTTAATCTCCTCTGAAATCTGGATGTGTGAGCAGCAATCAAACAAATTAAATAGGTTAAAATATAAAAATAATTTAAAAAATTGTCAACTAACAGACAACATGTGGCATCTACATCCAAAAACACAAGGCCTAACCTCTGATGTGCCAAATGAGTCCAGCTCTCGCTTGCCCCCAGGATACCAACCGTGGGACCAATGCTGGGCGCTAGACATTTGAGCCCCCACACACAGAAGAAGCCCCAGGATCAGAACCAACCGTGAGACACACATGATATTTTCACCTATAGGCCAGGACAAAAAGTTTTTTATTCATTGGGATACGATTTAAATAAGCTTAATATATACAAAACACAAAATTGAGTTCTCTAATGAAAAAGGCCAACAGCCTGTGCTGTGGCATAAATAGATTTGATTAGATTTTAATTTAGAACACATCAAAATTAACAAGTAGTTTTTATACTATACCAGCTTCCTAAGTCTTCTATTGAAAATATTACAGACAATAATCAAGAATAGTCACAGATGTTAAGTTTGTCCAAACCTTATATACATAAGTCACCTTGATGTTTATTCCAACATTAACAATTAATTCTTTAGGCACGTACAGTAAAATGATATTAAAGCACAATTCTTACCTCAGTTAAGACTTTGTCACACAGTGCTGTCGGCCAGTGTCCTTCCTAAAGCTCACTCTTGCTATCCCAGGTTGAGATTTTCCTCCTGTCTTCGTTCTCCAACATATATGTACTGTTATAAAAGGCCGCCCTACAAACACATCTTTGTTAGCTTTCCCTATACACCACGCCCATTATCGGACCTTTTGGTCCCTCTGTTCCCAGGGATGAAGCAAATAGCCCTTTGGGACAAAGGTGTTTTTAAAAGTAAATCTCATTAGTTCCTGTTCCTCCTAATTTTGTAACTGGTTTGACCACAGTGACTCATCACACTCATCTCTGACCCCACTGACCTGTCAATTAGACAGAAACTCTGGGGCATCTCATTACAAGCAGAGCAAACAGTATGTGTGTGACCAGGTCACTGATGAGTTTTCTGTCGCTGTGGGGATGAAATGCGTTTGCTTTTAAGTTTAACATTTAGAAATAGTTCTCAGTCAAGATGTGACATGTAGTGTGACATGTTGACTCAGTTGATTGCTGAGGACACTGTTGGAAAATGTGAATTTCCCGCTGGAATGAATAAAGTAGATATCTACCTATTTGATATTGCAGGTCAAACAATTTGCTTATAAAAAGAAGTGAAATTCAAGTAATGTTGGATGGTGTGTAAAAACATACAGAAATGCAAACAGTTCACTGTAAGAACCTCAAATTTGTTTTTTATTTATAAAATATATGACTATTTTATTTATTATTTACCTCAGTGTCAACTGGACTTCCTTTGTTTATATAATTTTTAAAGCAATTTACATATTTACTATATGTAATTTGTGCCAAGTCTATTTACAACACTCATTTAGTGTTGTAAATATACATTTTTACAACAATAAATGAGATAAAGATTAATTGATAGGTGCAAATAACACAATTTCTGGTTAACAACAAAGACCTCTGAAGATCAAGACAGCCTGATCGCAGAGTTATAGTGTTTTATGCTGTAGGTTTTGAAGTCAATAAATACTGGCAAATGGTAAAATTTCAAGCACTTTATTAGGTTTGAACAGTATCTTGCTTAGAAAGGCCATTCGGCTTTATATAATTATATATAATTTTATCATATATATATAATTATATATATACATATTTTCAAATGTTGAATAACAAAACACTAGAAACAAACAGGCAAATTAAAAATAGTATTTGCTTAAGACAATTATACCAAATTGAAAATGGCCAAAACAACACATCTGTAATACATTTTAAAATGGTCCCGATACAGTTCAATATAAATCTTTCATCCCTAAAAAAAATAAAATAATAATAAAAATAAAGAAGAGGCAGAAGAAATAAAAACAAGCAAGGCAGCAGACAGGAATGACATATAAATAACCTTACATTATGTACAAAAGGGGAGTGGGCTGTGAAAAGGATGGTCCAAAGATAAAGCCAAAAGGGGAAAGGAAGCAACAAGTGAACAGCAGTGGTTGGAGATAGATAGGAAATGTGAAGGATATAGAAAAATGAACAGAGCAATAGACATTGAGGCATGTTTTACTTTTCTTTTCACTGAATCTCAGGAATAGAGGGAAGTGAAACCCAGAAAGCTGTATCTCCTTCGTAGTGGCCCAAATCCATGCTTGCTTTGTATAATATTCAAATTGACACAAAAGTGATTATCATGGAATCCACATTTAAGTGATATGGAATGAAGCGAAGCCATCCAATTGAAATCAAATTGTTAAAAGAATGACTTAGTTTGACCTAAAACAAGAGGAATCAACAGCACAAATAAGTGACTTAAGGGAATGTTAAAGAAAAAAAACCCACAATGACTGACCCAGTCTGGGTTTTGGCCCTAATAATTCATCATAGGGATTTGTCACTTGTCTTCAGTTGGTATTTAAAAGGGAAAAGGGATTCACATGTAGGGTATGTTCATTCATTTGTAGATTAAATTAACTTGCTTTGTAAAGTGAAGCACTACCAGTGAGGCACTTAGTTTTAGTTCTATAGTAAAAACAGTTAGATTGGGGGTCTCATGACTTGGCACAGTGTTGTTTACTTTTGACAGTGTAATTCCCAAATATCTGAATATCCCGAAACAAAAAGGTGATTCTTTCCCAGTAAGTCACAAAATAAATAAACGTCCAACAAATGGCACCTAACTAATAGCGTGGGCACTTGTGAGGCTTTGGAATGAATCAACACCTGAAATGACAACGCACGAACAGCAACAGTTTCAGTGACTGGTCAAATAAACATATCTGCTACTTTGAGTCCCTGCAGGAGTTTTGAGTTCATACATGGTTACCATATTCCTTGATCAGAGTCAAATCATCTTTTTTGACCTGAAATCCCATTTTGGTTTTGTAGTTTTAAGGGCTTTTTGCTTTTGGTGCAAATAGTGCAGGAGTTTTCAAACAATCAACACCGACACAACCAGTTGTCCTAAAATCCAGCATGTACTTTAATGACATCAACTTTTAATAAATTAAATTTGATTGTGCTGCTTTCTACAGGCAATTACACGTGAGTGTTAGTTTGTTGTACATTATGTACAAGTCTGGGGCTCGTTTCAGTTAAAAAGCGACAAGAAAATAGAATAAATCACTTAAAAAAATACTAAAACGGTTTAAAATTCTTATGTCGTCCCAATAACATCGGTCTCATGCATCATTTCTGGATGCTCCTGTGAAAAGAGCTCAAACTATTTGTACAAGAGTCATGTTTGGTGATGAACCTAAGGTAAATTTGTTCATCTGGTAAATTTAAACAATCGTGGTATCAGTCATTTCCTGAGCTGACCGAGGTGAAATTAGGACCAAGCTGAATCCCTGTGGATAACTGACATCATTCATCTTTTATTACAATCATAAGGGGCCCGGCCTCAATTGTGACCTCATCTAACAAAAAACATTGTAGTTCAAGTGTCCAAACAGGACAGTGATTAACAAAAGGAAACGTTGATGGGCACTTCCACTAGTAAAAATAACAATGTGTACACATTTCATTGCTATTTTAGCAACAGCATCCAAAAAAACAAAACCCACATCCCTCAGCATCAGTGTTCATGGTGGAAAGTAACGGAGTCATTCTTTAAAAGTGCGACGTCATAGCATTATGAAGTGAGGCTGGTAAAAAAAAAAATCATTCAAAAAACATAAAAAACATCAATACAATCCGAAATACTGATGTGAATCTGTAAACAAAAACATTGTGGGGACTTTCTAATTTAATAATGGACTTATGGCTTGTCAAGATGATCAACAGTGCTGCTGATACTGTACCAGACCTTGAAATATAAAGAATTATTTACTTGAAAGCATGACCAATCTTGCTTTTTTTAAATTTGGGGGCAAAATTATATTTATTCTCTACTTCCTGTTCTAGTCTTGGATAGTAAAATAGCTTTCTTGTACTGAGTATCTTAACATGGTTGGTAGAGTCTCCAGACTCCAGAGCTGCACAACCAAGTGAGTGAAGGGCTTTGGCACTCAGTGGACAAAAGCCAGAGATGCCAAGACGCATCGTGTCCTCTGACAGCTTATGCTCTAGTTCACGCAAACACACAATGCACATACTCAAGAAAACAAACGCCTCCTCATATTCATAGCGTGTGTTTATGTGTGTGTCAACCTGAGACTTTGCGCTACACCCCAGAGAACCTTGGCTCCAGTCATAATGTTCTTAAGTGCCTTGAAAAATGTTTTGTAGACGTCACTAATTCGGAGTGTAACAAATGGCTGCGTGAGCGTGTGCGAGGGAAAACATCTGGGGGTGACATTATCCAAGATTTATCTGCAGAGGAACTCCTGGGTTCTGCTACCACACACGTTGCTACAGCGTGGCTCAGGCAAAGCAAAGAAATGCTCTCTCTGTTCCTAAAACATAAAACAATCCAAACCTCAGAACTTTGAGTTCAGACTTCTTACATTAGCCTCCAAAGCATTTGATTTATAGTCATATATATTTATATATATATATATTTATATATACTAATAAAATACATTACAGGTGCCACCCAAAAATGCAGCCAAACTCAAAACTGTGTCTGAAACTAAAGTAATAAGATGCAACACAGTAAGTATATGTACATATGGGGGAAGCAAGAAGGGGAGAAGGGCTGTATTAACAAGAACAATATTACAAAATATTCAAGAAGGCATCTCAGTTATTTTCTCTAATTGACTGCACTTCCCTGTCCTCTGGACCAAGACGTCTGTTCCCTTTTCCTATGGGCAGTTCATCCCATCCACAGATCAAGTTGTGATGAATCTTTAAAGAAAATTCATCAGATGGAAATATGCAGTTCATTGCGCGGTAATGTGTGTGTGTGTGTTCTGGTACGTGAATTTGCATGAAGTGTACGCTGGCATCCATCCATATATCTATCCATCAATGGCAGGACCCTATTTGAAGTTGGCGTAGTCAGAAAAGGCATCGATATACTCCTGGACCACTTTGTAGCAGAACTCGTACTGCTCCTGAAGAGGAAGAAAGAGCCACGTCAACCAGGGAACCAGCCAATAACACAACTAACACAAGGCAAGTGATTGGACTACAGCATCCTCATTCTAAATACTGACTGAAACGAGCTCTTGCTGCTATACCATTGCCATTACAGCCATTCAGTCAGTCCTATTTGACAGGTCAAGTTTCTTACCAGTGTCTGCACCATGTGGGGTCTCTGCAGTCTGAGGCTCTTGACTGTCTGAAAGACATCTAGGATGCCCTCCGCCTTCACCCTCTCCAGAACTGTACTCAATGCACAAAAGGTCCCTGTTCGGCCAGCACCAGCACTGTAAGAGGGAAACAAAACACATTTCATTCACAGTAACATCTACAGCGCAGTAAACAGGCAGAATATAGTAAACACAGAGGAGGCATTGTTGAGTCTGTATGTTAAAGAAGAATCATCAAATGTCACGAGGAAGATGGGAACAATTCTTCTGAGCTCTGAACTGAGCAACAAGCAACAATTTATATGTGTGGGCCATGTATATGTATGTATGTACATGTGTGTGTGTGTATACACATACAAGCAGCAGCTGAGATAAGTGAGAGTGTGAGCATTACCTGCAATGTACAGTGATGGGGTGGTTACCAGACTGCTGCTGCTGCTTCTGCACGGCGGCGATTAAATTGATCATTCCTTTCCCGTCTGTGGGGATGCCCACCTCCGGCCAGCCGTGGAAATGAAACTGACGCACGGCTCGAGCCTTGTTCTCCTGCAGGGACGGAGGAGGACAAAGGGATAAGGGCAGGTCTGCACTATATATAGCAGTGGATTTGTAAAGGACAACAGGCTTTGCTAGGACGTGTGGAGGACTGTTTGTTGAATGTCTTACCCTGGTGTTGGTGACCAGAAGGTCACGCACCGTGTAGCTCTCGCACTCCTCCTCCCTTTTAATCTCTATGGAAATGTCCCCGAAGACCACGGCTCCATCACTGGGCCAATACTGAGCACACTTTTCCTGCATGACAATTCAACAGTTAAACCCAACCCACCTTGATAATTACTGTGTATGCCAGGCATTCATTTCCATTCCTCACATTATCGACATGTTACACAAGACACAAGGCACCCAGCTACCAGTAAATGATCTAATATCAATATTCTATTTTAGCTCGTATCGATCTGACACCAAACGCTACATTTTGCAAAACTGCACACATGCAACATACGAATGGATCCACACCTGTCCTCTCTCCTCCAGCTCAGTGAGCATGACTATGGAGCAGCTCCTCCACTCCCAGATCATCCTCCAGAAGTCCTCCGTGGTGTGCTGCAGGGGGCCCTGGCTGGCCATGTACGAGTCCTTCTGACGGTAGCCCTGGGAACGGATTCGGGGAGAGGTTAGAGGACCAGCGGTACAAAGGAGAAAGATCCACCCTGATCCAGGCACGTTTACACTCACATCAATGAAAGAGGCGTTGACGTAGTCGGTGTTCTCCTCGCCACGTTTGACTGGAATGATCACTCTGTTGAACTCGTCTGGTGGGAGGAAGGATACAGTTGATAAGTGTCTCATACTGGCACAGCTGTACCGACTGAAGCCCTCATGTTTGGCCTCATCACTCACATGGAATAATCTGCAGCACTCTGTTCTTCTTCATATTGGCAGGCAGGTTGCCCGTCCGCATTTTGTCATTCTGAATCTTGATAGACGTGAGTTTCTAGAAGTTACATCACACAGATTAATCATAAATATTTAAAAATTCTGCTGTCTTCCAGAGCAGTGACACGTTTTACTGGAACGAGACGAGGTCTAATTAAAGAAAAATATGGAGAATATCACAGGAACGGACCTTGAATTCAGCCTCCAGGCCACTGCAGCCTGCTCCAGGTGACGGAGCATAGAGCTTTGCCAGGTGTGACTCCAAAGAGGTCACCTCTAGCTCTGTGTCTCCGTACAAATAGTGCTCTAACAAGGCCTGGAAGATGAACACATATTGCATCTGTCGGAAAGAGAAAGAGAGACGGGGAAGAAGACAAGTCGAAGTAAAAATGACAATGAGACAGGCTTAATATAAATAGGACATGAGTGTAATTTGCCTTCAGTACTTACATCAGTCTGGACCATCTGACAGCGCTGGGCTCTGATTCTGGTGACGAAGCCAAACACGTCCACCTTCCTCTCCGCGTTCATCATGTCCAACATGGCATCAATCACTATGAAGGTGCCTGTTCGCCCCACGCCCGCACTGACAAGACACATGTGGTGAGCTCTATGGCCTGGACACAAAAATTCCCAAAAATAAAAATGTAAGCGCTGCTCCACCTACCTACAATGGACCACAATGGGCCCGGCATACTGTGGGTTGCAGGTCTTGACTTTCTTGAGGAACTTGAGCATGCCAATAGGGGTAAAGGGCACCCCAAAGTCTGGCCAACTGGTGAAGTGGAACTGGGTGACGAGCCTCTGAGGCTTCTTCCCGGACACATCCCCCACCTGAGGTCAAAAACATAATGTTTAAACGCTGTCAGCCTTTGTCCTCATAAATTTACAATAAAATGCTCCTTATTAAGAGATGTGTGGTACCTGCTGGATGCAGAACTTGCGGATGGTGTAGTCCACCAGAACCATCATGTCCTCTACCGACACTCGAATGTTCCCGTATGTCCAACAGCCCTGGTCCGGCCAGTACTGGGCACACTTACACTAAAACATACAGTTTAGTTTACCATAGGGACACACTGAGGCAATTCAACACATAATGTTAAGACTAGTCGTGCTTGTTGTTATGTAAGGACTTAATTTAAAATCTACACAGATTCTATTGGTCGCAGCATCAGACGTAAGCACCATCATGCTCCCTCCAGCTTCAGCCTGCCTACCTCTTTCCTTTCCTTCAGATTAGTCACCATGACTATGGTGGCTGTGTTCTGCTCCCAGATCATCCGCCAGAAGTCATTGACGGTTTCCTCCTTTGGTCCTGGGAGCCCAAGACGAACACAGAGAAGAAGAGGGCAAGCAGTGAGCTACAATCAAGTAGTTGGTTCACTTGCACTGCACTCCAAGAACAAACCTCACCTTGAGCTGCAATAAACTTATTCTTTTCCTGGTAACCCTAAACAAGCAAAAAACAAAGAGATAAGATATAGAAGTTATAATATTTAAAGAACATCTCTTATAAAACAGGTAACAGAAAAATGATGCAACAATACAAACATTTATAAAGGAGGCATTGATGAAATCAGAGTCAGGGACGCCCTCGAGAGATGAGAGATGCACCCGGGAGTGATCGTCTGTTACCAAGGCCAAGACACAGAGAAAAAGCAAAAGAAGATCAGAAGAGCAGCATTGACAGAGCTGCACAATGATTAACTCTTTTCCTAAATGATATGGTGATTAGACTATCACTCTCTAGATAAATGCTGACAAAGTCTTCCGGGAGCTGAAAAGTCAGACGCACTGAGTCAGTGTCCGTCATTGTCACAGGGTTGTCACTCACATGGCAGGATGTTGACATATCTGTTCTTTTCTTTGTTTTCCTCCTTGGAAGCAGCATCACATGACGCCTGGATCGGGCAGACGGGCAGCGCCTAGACACCAGCACAAACATAAATCAGATGGGGATCGCTGTCACTTATCTCAGTGTGACCCTGCACATCATTTCCTTTCGGCTCCATTTCTTTGTATCTGGTGCCCGTCTAATAGAGATAATCACACCAAATGAATGAGTGAATGAATTAATGTCATCATGCTGCAGCAACAGGCTGATTGTCTGTCAAACACACGTTGGGAGCTCCTCAACTCTGCAGCTATTCAGGGAGATCTATTTTTTCATAATTGATCACTAAATTTGTCAGAATAGAGTGTCTTCTCCGATTCACCACCACATCTCTATCTCGTTGTCAACTGAATTTAAAATGGATGCAACACTACAATGATGTTTTTTAATTTAAAACAGCAGTGTTTGCTCAAGTTTTAAATCACATCACTAAGTAAGTGGAATATGACTGTGATCTTTAGGTTACAGGTATTTTGTAAAACAATGCCTGACTAGGTTATGCTGATTTCTCTGTCAAGATGGCATTTAGGAGTTTGTGTTCCTGTCAAGCAAAGTTCAGTTGCTATTACACTGTTTTCATAGTCTCTCATGGCGAGTGTAGGTGTATGGCAGCCTATTATAACTGACACATGACTTATTGTTAGTATCATCCAAGATTAAGGCAATTTGTATATTATTTTCCCCTGTTGGTGTAAATCCGCGAGCTTGAGTGTGTGCATACGTTAAACTCCTCCCTGAAGAGCTTGTTGTCATCAGCCATGCGACGGTTCATTTCTTCCTCCAACTTGTCGACAGGAAGAGGCGGGTACTTCCTGTTTGTGCTGGGCGAACGGGCCAATAGCGGGACGCTCTGGAGTTCTGTTCCAACAGGCAGACAGACAGGGGACAGGAGGGAAGGGTGGGACGGAGACATGAGAGATGAGGTAGGAACGAGAGAGGAACCGTCTTAACCAGCAACAGACTTTTTATCTGTCTTTACTACAGACGCCCACCAGAGGGCAATACAGGTCAGCGTTGCAACATGATGGCAATAACTGCAGCCCTGTTAGGTAATCACAGTGAACAAAAGCCTCGTGCCAACAGTCAGCCTGTGAAATGTTATCAGTCAGGGAAGCAGGATCAATCGAGCTTTATCAGGAAACACTCAATGACAAGTTTGGTCAAGCCGGTTGTGCATATTTACTAGCAAAGTTCTAAAGGCTACAAACTACAAATCACAGTAATGGTGGTGTGGTTGCTTTACCTGTATCATCGGACCGACCGTTGGTTAACCTGAAGGAGTTCGAATGACTTCCTGCCTGTTTGTACTTCTTAAACCTGTGGAAGAGGAGAACCAAAGTTCACATGATGACACACACACACACACGCACGCACACACGCACACACACACACACACATCGCTCTATTCTCACAGCAGAATGCCAATCAGCTGTTTCCATGGTAACCAACAGCACCACCTTAGGTCTTCGTTCACCTCGGGTCTCCGTGCTATATAAAGAATGTTATAAAAGCATATCACTAACCGGAGCATGTAGAGAATGATGATGATGAAGACGATGACCAGCAGAGAGGACAGGGCCACCATCACAGCTATGATCGGCATGTCACCAGAGGGATTGTCTACACCTGAGAGAGAAAATGAAGAATAAGTCGAACTTTGGTTCATAGCCAGAGCAAAAAAAAAAGATGTCCCCCTTTCTTTAGTTTGTTGAACGTGGATGTTCAAGTTATTCAAATATATTATCAGGATCAAAACCTGTGTTAATTTCACTAGGATGAAGAAAACAGGCAAAACCACAAATGTTAGAGGTTTAATAAATGAAACAGTTCTCACAAAAACATTTCATAAAAGGTCTATGGCTGCCTAATGTTAAGGCAGCATTCATTTATATTCATAAAAGACTTTATTAAAGGTAGGTAAAAAAAGATTCAGGGCGAGCACAGGCCTGTATGTCTGTAATGGCTGCCCATGTTAATATTTCAGTGGCTTTCTAAAGGAAAAGAAGAAGCAACCTGTCCTTTGGAGCGAGCGACGAATCACATTTTAACTGAGCGGGTTGACCATCACCTTCCATTACCGGATATACCCAGAACGGCTGCAGACATTGCTATATTATATATTTATTAAAGTTTTTGACTGACTTTGTTTTTATAATGTTAATTTAAATCTAAAGCAGAAATTGTGTTTTACACTTTCCAGGAGAAGTTGTTCTGACTCATTAGACATGACACATACCGAGTTGTGTATTGTGTCTAACGTTGTCTGCAGACTGCAATGGTTGACCTATTTGTATGTTTCCACCATGCACACAAGTTACTGTTTTAAGGCAAACGTGCAGTTGTCCAGATGACCTAACACAAAAGCAGCACAAAATAATACCCATTAGACTGCATCAGCTGGACTTTCTAGAAAGCTGCAGCTGTTTACATTAATTCATTGAAATCCCAAGGCTGCTCCTCGCGCTGCAAAGAATGCATCATTTGACTTTGTGCACCCTATGAGCATTTTGGGGGAAGCACTTTGGAGCCGTGCCCAGTTATGTTGCATTTTTGCACAGAGTTCCCAGGACTTTTCAGTGTTCTCCCTCAGACAATGTGTACATTGAAAAGAGCGAGAGCACAACAGGCCATGGACATCATGTGGAAAGGACACAGCCCTGACGGACCCAATGCCATCTACATTTGCTCATCGCACTCCACACAAGGCCCACAGACGACCAGAAGGAGACAATGGAGCAATTATATAACACCTAACGGGCCCAAAGTGATTATATTATATAATAGACATACCATTTAGTGCAGAGCATCTGTTGCATTTATGTTACCAGGCATAAACTCTGTTTCACCCGAAATTTGAATTTAAATGCTTTGCAGCAACAACTTAGATTCTTTTATTCAGAATATACTTGTTAATATAATGCTAGATAATGAAACCGTCTTTCCGAATCAATCAATGACATATGATAGTGATTTGTGATGCAAGATGAATAATTAATGTCGAAGGGAAGGATGAGGGAATCATGTTACACTTACAAGAAAATGACTAGGATGGGCAGCGGAAAGACTCAAAGCTGCCTAAAGACAATGCATTTGTATTTCATTCAAATCATATTAAACAACATGTTGTGGTAATGACACAAATCAGTAGAATTCCTGACTTGGCACGACTTGTTTTTAAATTAAAATACCAGACACTTTCGTCAGTGTCTTGCCCCTCCAATTTGGTGGTTTCCAGATTCTTGTGGATGACTGGTCAGAAGCAGGTATGTCACATCAGGATATTTCCAGCCCTGCTACAATGGGGTCTAAAAGCAGAAAAATGTTCAGCTGTCTAAAATATTAAAGGTCGCCTCTTGACCAGGAAGCCCACTTGCTCTCTCTCTCTCAGCCCTGCATGAGTAACACGCAACTGGATGGGGCCACAAGAACCCCCCACCCACCCTGACTCCATCCACAGACGATACAGCCTAGCTTCAGCCAGGATGAAGCCAGGGATTAGCAAAGTGAAGTGCAGGTTTCTGTCTGCATTCCAGCGACCACGTTGTTGGGTGCAGCTCACACTGACGCAAGCGTCCAGAATGCGCTGGGCTCAACAGGAAGAACAAACAAGCCCACGTCGAGGAGGCCACCCAGTCGCATGGACCGCGGGCCTGAAGCAGGAGAGCTCTTCTAGACAGGCTTGTACGCTAGCCTGAAGGGACCATGTCGACTCCACCGCTCAGGCCAAGAAGCAGTTTGCCACAGATAAAATCTAACACCAGCAGCAACAACAGAAAAATCACAACAGGGCTCTGAAACACATGGTGTGAACTGAACCCTATTGATTTCCCCACACTCTTGTGAATGGTGCTGGGTGGAAGCAGAGGATGTGAGAGATGTGTGAAAAACGTCCCGTGTTCAGCTGCAGGTTTTGCTGATTAATTGTGTGCTGATACTGAATATAGTCACAATTTCATCAATACACCAGTTACTGAGGTTAGAAAAAACATGGTGGTAGAAACAATTTTAATTATCTGACTTAAGAAAGAGATGTCAATCACTTCTTAGGCGCCCACAATCTCCACACCACTAAACTACAACCAGTCCTGCAGGTGATCTCTAATGACCCTTACAGTGTCTGTCACAGCTCTACATGCACCAACACTCACCGTGTGGAGTGGTGTCTGAGGTGGATGGCTCAGGTAGAGTGGTGGTCTCCATCTCCGGAGGCGGGGTGTCTGTAGCAGGGCCTGTGGTTTCGCTCTCCTCCACAGATGGGGTCGGAGAAGGGGGGGGGGCGGTGGTCGGAGGTGCCTGAGTGGCGTCGTTGGGAGTCGGAGGTGGGGGCAGGGGGAGCGGAAACTCAGCCGAGGTGTCGTTGGCATCAGAGGGCGGGATGTCGCCGGCGCCACCTGGCTTTGCAGTTGCAGCTGTGGTCGTCGTCGTGGCTGTGGTTTGTACTTCTGCTGTGGTGGTTTCCGTGGGTCCTGGCGTCGCTGGGAGAACTGCAGCGGCAGGTGTTATGGGCGGGCCCACGTGTACTGCTGCGTGCGTGACTGTCAGGTTCAGGGAGGCGGTGGCGTTTGGAGGACCTGGAAATAAAACGAACATGGTCAGGTCAGATAATATGCAAGTTTTGAAGTAGTAGCTGTTTAATGGGATGAGGGCTGTACTTGTGGAGGGGACAGGATCCTGGGCTGAGGCCCCGAGGGCCAGACAGAGAAGCAGGAGCAGGGGACACACACCCATTCTGCCCTGCAACAAAGTAAAACATGGAGATTGAAGGTTTCTGTGACGAATAATCGGCTGGGCCGTATACAATATTAATTTTCTCTGCTAATCCCAGAGGCTCAAGGCAACACTCCCTCATCTGAAATGAAAGTGAAATACTTGCATAATATTAGGCCGCGTATGTGAGCGAGTGTGTTAAATGTTGTTTACCCAAAAGTGCGACGTTGGCATCAAACACTCATTCGCCCAGCGTGATCCTAGAAAGCAAACAGAGGACATCGTTATAGTCTTATAGTTGTTGAACCGCCGCTTCATGGCCTGTTTTCTACTCGCTCCTTAGGAGATGTGACAGCACAATCAGTATTAGGCTAATTAATGGAAGAATGACACACAGGCAGAAGTAGCTGTCTATTCACGACGTCGCCCGGGCAACGGGACGTTTTTTTAGCTTCCTGGTGCTTCATGAAGTAAATAAAAGCTCAGGAAAGCGATTTTTCAGTAAGGAAAATTATCCAATTTACAGCCAAGGTCACAGAAATAAAACATACTGCTGTGCTTGTTGCAGGAGAGTTTCATCATAACATGCTCTCTGCCCGGCAACACTGCTTCGCTACGGAGCAGCGGTCGCCCGACGCATGGCGGAATTGGTGTCACATTGAAATTCCTGCCACGGCCGTGAATCAGCACTTAGCACAATGACATGACAGAGGACGGGCCTGGAGAAAGCGCGACGGAGGCCCCGGGCGCCGGGTCACGCAGCCTTTTGCACAATCCCACAGGGCAACAAAGCTGTTGTTTCGCTGACCGAGCTGCGATAATCCCCGGACTTAATCTCACAGTCCCGACCCGGGAATAATCCGGCGCATCTGCGCGCGTTCGCGGAGACACTTCCACTCGCGCCGAGTCAAACGCCACGAGGCCATGCGTTACACGGCAGATTACCAAAGCAGGGGGCAGAGGTGCTAAAAGCTAAAAGCTGCTGTTGTGCTGGTGCGAACCCCGGGTTCTGGTTTGGCTCCGGCTGCAGCCGGACATGGGCCGCGGTGAACAACGGATGAGGTCAATGAGGCAGTTATTAACCTACAAATCCAATTGTTTCTCTGCCTCTCTGCTGTCTCTCAGTCATCTGTCCTCAGTACGCCCATTAATTAAGAATAAATACGGCATCAGTAGAAAAGTAAATTTATTAAAAAAATTGTATTAGTAGACGTCTCCTTGCACCGGCAGCTTGTTTGTGTAACCATGAATCAAAGCCCACGTTTCCTCCGTCTGCTGTCAGCTTATATACACAAAACAAATCCCCTGCTACCTCAAAAACCACATCACAACCTGAAGCCCTGCTTCTACTATCTCCCCCTTCAGTACTCATTAAAAGGACTGACTCAGCGATAATGGACAAGCTGTGCCACTGGCTCCGATTAAAGCAAATTAGAGTTACACTGCATGTGGTATCTGACTTAACAACTAGCACTAATGGATATATTCACATCGACAGGCTTTTTTTTTAATGAAGCGTGACTCACTGCATTGTGTGTGTGTGTGTGTGGACTGGTGAATCAGGATGATGTCACCTGTGTTGGTGCAAAGTGATACACGCCGGTCCTGTTGCCAACCTTCGCTTAACAGATGCTGCAGGAGCCTGAAAGGCCTTTATATAGTGACAGCGTAGTCCTGAAAGTCCGACTCCCCTGAGATCAATCCTAATGTGTTTTGGCCTCGTGAGGAGCAGCGCTATTTCAGTAAGCGCTCGCATGTGTAGATGCATGAGGCGCTTCTTCAGGTCTGTGCTGGTCAAGCTTGTCATTAATTTAAGAGGCGCTGCACAGGTGGCTCTTTGAGGGACTTTAAGGGGTTTTATTCTGATTCAACTGATCAAAATGCAGGAAACATACTAAAACACCTTTGATGACATCACATCCTTCCTCACAAAACAACAGGTAGTTGGTTACCTTTTTGAACTGCTCGTGTTTCATAAACAGCTTTCATAACCCACTGATTATCATTGATCCTTGGTGTTCCTTTACTCAGTGTCCTGCTCTGTTGTGTGGTGGCATCAAATAGTGAAATGAATACATTTCCAACAGAGTCTTCACGTTATTCACTGCAGGGGCATCTATTAATGAATGTGAATGCAGTCAAAGAGTAGTCATGCAGCTCACGCTCTCCTGACTTTGAGCTTGTGTTGTGCAACCGAGTGAATATTAGACAAGGCACAGCACTAAGAGAAAAGCCTTTACAGCAGTCACAGTAGGGGAGAGCTGCCCTACGTCACAAGTCTAGAGAGCAGAACAAAAACCGAGAACCAACAGATTTATTAGAGGGCAAACACGGTGACAGGGCGAGTAATTGATAGAGCCCAATAGGTCTGTACCTGTAATTTATGGTCAAAAATGGCAAGTATGCATCAGCTGTAGTTGCCAAATAGTGCACAACTATCCAAGTAGTAATCAAACCGAAACTGGTCAAATCGTAGCTAAATGTCTAATACTTGATGCAGGAAGCTAGTAGTTATTTCAAGTATATGTCATGCAACCTTCTTTGTGTGATAGGATAACTCTTGAAAAGTGATCTAGTGCTGTAGTGGAACAAAAGACCACACTTCCCATGAGCCCTAAGCTGTCGAGGACCAAACGTCCCAACTCAAAGTCCACAACTGAGTTGTCAGGGCACAGAGGGTTCAAACGTGTCTGGGATATAAGCCGGACAGAGGGAACTGGATCCTGGAAGGTTTAACACAGCAGAGATTACTAGCACAACATTGAAATAATGAGTTTCAAAGGCAGATCTGGTGATTGTTATTGATGTGGATAAAACTGTTATGCAAGTACCCGTTCTGCCACACATGGGAGCTATGGTTCTACAGCAGGATTTCAGCTCCCTTCACCGGATCTGCCCCCACCGCTCCCGAGCAGAGGATTCCTATTTTTGGTTGTTTCTGTTTTAATCATTAAACATTTCCTTTGATGTGGTGCATTCATTGTTTTACACCGATTTCAATGCAGTGTTGTCGGAGCGGCATTTAGCAAATTTGGTTGCACAAATATCATTCAAATATTTTGTATCTTTAATTTTTACTGGTTTTATGTGACTCCATTTGAAGCAATCCAGAGTATCTGGTAAAAGTTTAGACACGTGTCAAAGAAAATCAGTGTTTTCATGAAAAATATATATTCACCTCGTGTAGTCATTTAACCCAACGTTTAAATCTTTCTGTGCAGAGCCAAATCCTTAAGGCTGAGCCTGACCAACTAATGAAGACAGTTGCCTCTGTGCCTGTGGCCAACTGCAGGACTCGCAGGAGTGCAATCACACAGTTGTGAAAGGGCAGGGCTGTTCCCATGCCATTTCATTCACACGGTGAAAAGAACACTTATAGGCAGAATATAAAGGAAGTCCAATTACATCTCCATGACAACCAAAGGCCAAGACGTAAGATCAATGCAAGGTAGTCATTTAATATGGAGGGCTCCCATTCAAGTCTGTGCATTTCACCCGTGCTTTTGTACGTACCTGTGACCTTAGGTGAAGCAATAAGTATCTTTTCCGACTGCATGGACATGAATTAATGAATAGCTTAGAACTGAGGCAGTTTTATTCTCTCTATTCTCACGGGGGGAAGAAAATACTTCAGCCTGAGACAAGAATGCTTAATGACTGCTGCCATTTCCGCAGCATATTATGATTTATTTAAACTGGAGTTGACCAAAATCTGAAAAATTATGGCCTTAACGTCAACACATCTCATTAATAATTCACGGAGGAGAACCTGAGGCAAACGAGCGGGCTGGAAACCCAACACAGGCGAATCCTGGAGACGTGTCAGTGGTTGGGGCATCTTCAGCAGTTATGCAGAGAGCATTGCCCTCCGGCTTTCTGTAAGACATCCTGCTCCACTAGCGGCCGCAGTGCAAGATAATGCTCGTCTGTCTGCATTCATGGTATAGTAACACTGTTTCTGTGTTTTGGGAGGAGAGGGTGTGGGGTGGTGGGGTCCAGGGCAACAGCTATACTGTGCATGCTTGTCTTGACAGACTGAAGTGGGCCTAAGTCAGGGCCGCTAGGATTCTTACACTAAAACAGACCACAGATTATACGTCCCCAGTGCCACATACAACAGCCACAATCCTCTGGACTTCCCTTTCTGAGGGATACTACTCCCTGCTGGTGTGGTTTCTGTTCCTGTGGGCTTCATTCATGAGCTGGCTGGCTGATGAAAAGATGAGGACAAGCACGGGATCGCTATTCTGGCTACGCATATGAGCGGGAGTGACCGCTGGGTCTGTTATTAAGACAGTAATGATGATTTGGGCCCATCAAAAGGGTAAAAAAAAAACCTTGCTTGTTTCGATGAGTGAAAGGAGTGAGCGAGCTCAGCTCAGCTCCGTGTCCGTTTCATTGTGGGGTTTCTCACAGAGCATGCCAAAGGCCTCTCGAGCGTTCCCACATTGGACACAGAGAGGATGTGGAGGCGCAAAGCATGGCCTCCCCACAGAAGCCACTGTGACCTTGAAGTGGGGTGCGAGGCCAAGCGGGCAACTGAAAGGCCACAATGTTAACCAGAGCGGCTATCACTTTCGACATTTGAAATGTAAACACGGAGACGGATTTTCACAGGCAGTATATAGCTGGGACCAGATCTGAGCATGAGCCAACACGCATAATTCCAGATTTTATTTACATTGTAGCGGTTTGAATTATTTGACCCCTCGACAAAGGTTTCCCAAGGAAATGTAAACAAAAACGTGGAGGCCAAAATGAATAGTCAATACTTTGACTCAGGTCCGACAACAGCATCTCGTGGCGGCTCCTATTCCTGCAATACGGTTCATCTTCGCTTTGCTGCAGCGGTAGAAACCTAAAGTGAAGCTTTTCGTGTCTTTGGAGACGGTTTACTACCACACTCAGCCCCACCTCCTCTCCTGAAAGATAAGACGAAGATGAAGAGACAACCATCGGAGATCGAACTTCACAGCACTGTTGTGATGATGCTCCTCCAAAATTACTTTTCTTCCCCCGACATTTTGAAGCGACGCACTGCAAGACTGCACGAGCACGGAAAATGAAAAAGATCCATAAAACACACACACAATATTTATAATTACAACTCCTGACTGGTTTTCAACCTGAACTCCACTTGATGTAATCTGCAAAAGGCAAGGTTTTCTTCTATTTTAAATGAAAAACATAAGCTAAAACGATAGAAGAACCAAAACCTGCTTGACCTGCGGCGGCTGCACAACGAACTCCAACGAAGGAATAAGCAGATCGCACAAAAGCTCAGGAGCTGAAATAACTTCTCACGTGTAAAATACTTATATAGAAAATTACAGCTGGTTTTTGAAGCTCACTGAATAAAAAAAAAAAAAAACATCGTCCACATCCACCCCAGCTGTGGTGAACCAGAAACATCAATTACGCCACATCAGGAGGCCGTACAATAAAAGGTTCACTGGATCATTTGAAGGATCCATAATTACTACTTCATAGCTACAAAAGAAGGGAACAGAGCAGGAGGATTCCCAATAAAGTTTTCCCCCCTGTCAGACAAGACGGTTGATTTATATTATTGTCACCCAACTTCACTTTCTGCATTGAGCAATGAAATGTCAGGTCAAGGTCACACGAGACGGCGCGTAGCTGTAATCGGGCTGCATAATGCTTCACAATCCTCTAAAAGTAGCCCTGTTTACGGTGTCACAGGCTGAATTACAGAGCTCGTCCACAGTGGAGCGTGTGGGCCCACAGGTGGAAACGAAAACATACCTTCCGCCCCACCCAAGCAGCCAACTCATAATACTGCATGAACACCCTGAAATTGTGAAATTTCTCAACGCGTGTGCAGCCTTTGAAGATCTGACCGTCAAAGTGTCGCGCAGAGTCCCACGGGGCCATTTCAAGCTACACTTTTGTTTATTTTTGGAAACCAGGCCAGCGATGAAAAGCGCTCACTCGCGTTCTTCTAAAACGCATCCAGGAGCCGGAGACAGAAATAACTGTTCTCCTAAAATAGCTGAAGATATGGGCACAGAAAGGCATTGGGTGGGACGATAGCGGCGCTTCTCTCCCCCTAACTCTGACGACCTGCTCCACAACCAGCAGCAGCTCCCACGGCCTTTTCCAGCGCAGCGCGCATCCAGGCCTGGGGCGCGGGGGTCGCTGGGTCACACGGTGCAGGAGGGTGCAGCTGATGACCCCACGGTGACACGTTGAGCCCCGCTGCAGTGGAAAAGCACCCAGTCTGAGGTACGACTGCGTTCTACAGTTCAGTAAATCAGTCCAGATGTGATGAGTCAAGCTCCAGCACAGAGGGGTTTTTTTCACATTTAACAAGCCATGCCTCCTCAGCCCGATGCTTATCTCTGCGCTGACTTTCAAGCAAACTGGTTCTGCTGCTGGACTGCTCTTGTAGCTGACGTTCGGTGGACCCGTTCACGCGCCTCACCACGTCCCAGGCCAAAGGCTTTACGAGCTTTTAACGGGGTGAGAAAACCATGCAGGCGAAAACGAAAAGGGAAAGAGATCCTCGAGACAGAAACGGCACGTTCGGCTACACCCAACAAAAAGAGGGGAGATTAATCATTAGAACAAATAAAAAAAAAAAAAAAAGAACTTTGAGGGGGAGGTTGTAACAGAGTGTGTGCGCACAAAAGCGTCAATGTCTGAGCGCCGGAGAAGAGAAGCACAAAGCAGCCGCTGTGATTTGACAGAGCGTACGAGTTAACGTTGGGGCGACCTAATTCCTGTTGTGGGTCCCATGAAGCCCCCCTCCACCCACAGCCCCCCCCCCCCCCCCACACACACACACACCCTGGACGCGTAATAACAAAGCGTTGATCAATAAAGTCTACTTCATAGACGCAGGACGGACCCGGACCCCCCTTTGTTCCAGCGCAGCACCATCTGCGTGGGCTCGAGCCCACTTGTAAAATGCTGCCGCACTCCTCCCGAAGCCCCCTTCACCCCCCACCTCCTGCCCCCCGAGCCCCTTCGGAAACGCTCCATCGGCTCCGGGGCTTCGCAACTCCCGCAACCAGCTCGGCTCCGTCCGCGCCCGCGGCTCCCGGACGCCGCGGGGGCCGAAGCGGCGGCCGCGCGCGGGTGACACCGCGTTACGGCGGGACGAGACACGCCGCTGCGGCGACATTGTAACAAGTGGTGGGGTTCGGGCTCCGCGCGGCGAAAACGGGAAAAAACTTACCACAACTCGCGTCGCGTCCGGAGGGAACCCGAGCGGGGTGGAAAACCCGAACCCGAGCGGGGTTTGGCCTCGTCTCGCTCCTCCACGTTACTCAACCCCGGCCCCGGTCTCCACACCCCAGAAACCGAGAGTGCGAGCGGGGTGGGGGGACCTGGGTGATGGCAGAGGAGGGAAGCACGATCGGGGGCTACAATTCACGCTCCGCGGTCAGTTCATCTGTTAAGTCCCGGCAGGAAGGCGCCCTCCACGGACCCGGGGCTCCCCCCGTTCACAGGATACTTTCTTGGCCTTCTTAGGTGTTAAATCCCACTGTTTATGCGCTGTATCCGGGCGCGTCGGCCGACTATTCTAGTCCGCCATGTTGTGTGTCTGTCTGCATAGGAAGAATGGGAAGCGAGCAGCGAATTCCCAGGCCAGGCCCCGTCTCTTCTCCGCTCCGTTCCTGCGCAGCTCACAGCGACCCCTGCTGGTCGAGCCCGGCGTTGCGGCGCCTCGGAGATTCCGCGCACAGGGGAGCGAGGGGCGAAGACCTCCGAACTCATCCAATCACGCCGTTACATCTTAATAGACATTGCTTCTATTCGGCCCATTTAACAGCAAGCGTATAGTTATAGAAAACGTTTCAGATCAACGAAGACATCAATAATAATGATATAATAATTTAATAATTAGTTTTGCCAAGGGCCATTCTGCACGGTGCAATGCGTACTTCTTTTAATATTACAGTTCCTCTTTTCAAGTTGCTGAGCACAGAAGCATTGGTGGTGGGCTTCTTTCTGATTATCACCGTTTTACCTCCTTCTTACTTTAGGCGAGGTCTGGTTCCTGGGTTCGGCCAGGTGAGGTGGTGTGGAGCCTTCATGGCTCAGAGTTGACTCCTTCTAGCTGTGATGGGATGCGTGCAGACGGAGCCTCTGGCAGTCGCAATTAACTTTTAATAACCCTAAATATTAACGTTTACATAATTTTGCACACTCAAGAAGTCACATCTTATATATAATTTATTCATACCATCAGCCACACAGTTCAAAACTGGAAGTTAATAAATAATATTCAAGTTCACACGGATGATGTTTTGACTGCTGGTTAATGTCCAGACATAAACCATTCAGCAAAAACCAAACAACCTTCTTAGTGAGCAGAATGTGAGTAGTTAGTGAGAACCAATGTAACAGCACTGAAAAAGAAACGGTGTTAACTATGTTGCATGTTCAGCTCATATTCATGGTTAAGAATAAGTGCAAACCAGAATGTGTGTACATGAAATATAGAGTAAAACACACGTAAGCTGTTGCTGGGAGATAACGTCCTGTATATGTACAATCAGTCATCAGGTAAACTTTAAAAGCGTGTGCGTCTCAGCGGTTGACAGATCAACAAACACAGTCCTCACACTCCTAGGTTGGCAATGACGGCCCGGGTGAACTCGTCACTTGTTGCATAGCCCCCTAGGTCACCAGTGCGCACCTGTTGCAAACATAAGGACAGTGTTACTATATGCACAGCTGCAGCAGCACATGTCCACATATAGTATTCATCACCAGCGTGTTAGAGAGCCTTTAAAGAAAAACCACACACTCACAGAAAGCAGCATCAATCAATGACAGGGCTCGTCACTACCTAAATTGCCTGTTTATCATTCGTATTTCCAACATTACTTGAAGCAGATCATTTAAATAAGGTACAACTCAAGACATATCCAGCATTAATATTCAGAAAAAAACAAGCTTTGAATGTTAACAATGCAACAGAACACATCGCTGTTGCAAAACATGCAACTAATCCTTTTATTCCCTTAACCACAATTGCTTCATGTAAGTGCAGAGCTAATACGAGACCAGAATGTTATTTAACACCACATCACACGTGTGATTTAATATGCAAGTAAGACGTTTCCACATAAAGCTTGTGGCTTTAAATGAAAACAAAAACAGATATGACATCATTTGCAATGGTGGTGGTAAGCACTCAATAATTAGCTTCAACAATTTTGATTATGCCAAACATTAACATAAGAATACAGTTATTAAATAACTTTATACTTTATGGTTGTCAACATATGACATCACTTAAACTGTGGCACAGCAATACAGGAAACATAATGAAGTGATGAGACACGCAAGTATTTTAATCTTTTATGGGATCAGACGTAAAATCAGCTCTGTGTGAACAAGAAAGATGATGAGGACAAGGCTTGTTCCTTGGAAATGTTTCAATATAAAAACATGGACACAGCTCATTAAAAGCTAAATAAAAATGGCCAATAAAAAAAATCTATGATCCAGTCAGACACAGATGCACAATACTGAGATTACCCACAATTGCATTTAGCTATATTTATTTTATTAGTATAACTCCTAAAACAGTCAGTGGTGCAATATGTGCCAACATGCCTGATTTATTAATGTTTTTTAACTTTAAATAATAATGACAGAGCAAGAAACATGTCTTTTACATTAGGACAGTTAGCCTTTTGAAATGTCAAAGTCAGAAATGTTATGAGGCACGAGGTCTTTATACCTAAAGCAGCTTTTGATTTTATTTTTTACACTGTAATGAAGAAATCAAACAATAATGTGTTTGGTGTGATTAGCTTATAAACCTTTGATGAAGGCAGTCTGGCTGCTTTAGTTTCCATAAGCAAAATGAAATAATACGTGGACCACAATCAGTGAAAATGTTTTTACCTTAAGGCACCGATTATAACAAAATACATGAAGATGGGTATTGTCAGAACTGCAATGCAACTGTTTGATACGAAGGGAGGGGTTCTGTTTTAACAAGCAGCTAGTTCATGTTAAGGCCAATGTCCAAGTTAATGAAACGTGAGTGCGATGACAACTCTTAGAGAATAGGTCGGTGGCGCAGGTTGTCCACAACGGCGTGCACAAAGTCGCCAGTGGTACAGTATCCTCCAAGGTCTCGTGTCCGAACCTGAGACATGCACATACACATAAACACGATCACACGGGATCAAGGGGTACAAAAGAGAAGAGGAGTTGAAGAATGGGGAAGAGAAAAAGGAAGGAGCACCTTAAACAGACAGTCATTCCTTGAAATGTTAGCAAGCAACAACATAAAGGGCAATGAAAGTAAAGGACTGCTGTGTATTTAACAATGTAACTGCAATGTGAGGGAAGGTTCATCCGCATCATGCTGGGTGTTCTGTCAGTGTGCATTAGCTGTGCCAGTTGTAAAGGCAGTTATCAATTAAGACCATGGCATTAGTAATGGTTGCATTCAAATTTATTACAGCAAAGAAACAAAACTGATCAAGAAATGAAATATAGAAGCCCCATGACACATACATACACATTTTGTAAAACGTGAAGTAATTAAAGGCTCTCTAACACGCTAAAAAGATCTAGGTTTTGTGGCTCAAGAACTGCTAATGTTACCAGACGTGTTGAAACTACTGCTGCTCACAACAACACTGAAAGATAACTCTCAGTAAAGACTCTCAAAAATTTTAACTCACTTGCATTTTTCAACTCTTGAGGAGATCAAAAGTGAGAAAAGATGTTAGATTAGATTAATTAGATACCTTCACTGTCTGGGGACAGTGGCTGACCACCTGCTACATCTACAGTACCTCCATCCATACAAGACACTTCAGTCTTATAGAGGAAGATCGAGGACTGGAAAAAATGTCCCAGTGAACCTACAGTAAGGACTTGAAATTCAGCAGCAGCAGCTCGCTTACATTTGGTAAATATTGGTTTGCAGTTACTGACCCGCAGCTTAATGATTAGTAGGTTAATTGAGAAACACATGTTGACATGATTAAGACCCACAGAACAGTCTTCTTGCAAAATGACCAAATATTCAGCACTTGAAGACAAAGTAATGCCTTGATTTGCCTCAGTTGAAGTCACACACTTACCTTGCCCTGTTTGATGACCCTCTTGACAGCATCCGACACCATTTGGGAGTGATACTCCAGGCTACAACACAATATGGTGATATTTAATAGCCCGTTATGCTAATTACACACACACCCGAATGCAGACAAACCAATACAGTAGTTTTCTGAAGCTTGGGGGTGTGTGGTAGGCCAGGAATGAGGATAATGTGGGATGATGTAATCTGGTGAACTTGTTACTACAAGGTCTAGCGGTGACTCACTTGAGGTGCCTGAGCATGTTAGCAGCACTGAGCAGCATGGCTGTGGGGTTGGCAATGTTCCTGCCTACTGCTTGTGCAAAGGGGTGGCGTGCACCCTAAAAGAAAAGACAGACAGAATGAACTTCACAGCACAGAATACAATTATCTGCACCGGTACATTTTGGTATTTCACTAGAGCATATATATTAAAAAGACTGAGAAAATGGCTGGCTGGTTAAGCTATACAAGACCAGATCAACAACAAGAACACTGGAAACTCACAGTCTCAAATACAGCATACTCAGCACTGTAGCTTTCCCCAGGAACAACTCCTGCCCCGCCAACTAACCCTGCTGCCAGGTTGTCAATAATGTTACCGTAGAGGTTTGGCATCACCAGTACATCAAACTGGTATGGGTTCTGGACCAGCTGCAGCAGAGTAACACAAACAATGACAAATTTAAACCTGCAACAGAGATGAAATTTTAAAGGCTAACCGTATTAGTAATATCTATGATCTTATATCTTCTACAAAGTGCTTCAGAAGGTTTTGATAAATCGAGCTACTGATATACAAATAGTGAAACCGCATGTACAGTACCTGCATGCAACAGTTATCAATGATGATGTTCTCATATTTAATTTTGGGATACAACTGTGCCACCTCTGCGCAGCTCTGGAGAAACAGGCCATCACCTAATTTCCTGAAATAAGAATGTGTTGCTATAAGTGTAATCCAAATCATGACCTAAATTCACTCAACTAGGATTATTATGCATTTTCACAAACTGTACGTAAGAAAAGAGAGAGAGACTTTTGTATTTCCTTACATTATGTTGGCTTTGTGAACTGCAGTGACCTTATTACGCCCCTTCTTGGTGGCATAGTCGAAGGCAAATTTGGCAATGCGCCGTGACTTCTCTCTTGTGATGATCTTCAAACATTCGATCACACCCGAAACACTCTGAAGAACAACAGCATTAATCATTTCTTTATTACCAGTTCTGTTTGAGTCTTGAATAATCCAAAAACCAGGTGAATGAAAATACATATTTAGATCTATTTTCAAGTTGTCAGCTTCACATCTGTCTGACACAACTGCTATATGCGTATTTCGTTTGATATCCAGTCTCATTTGTCGCTTATATTGCAATACAAACTCTTAATGTCCACAATAATCACAAGATGATGTTTTCAGCAAACCATGCAGCCCTATAGCAAACATCTAATCTGCAATATAAGAGAAAAGTATTTAAAGAAATCCAAGACAAAGAGAGTGTACCATTGTGGCACCTCTGTTAGAATGATTTATCATCGTTTGGGGCTCAATTTAATCCTGTCCAAACCTCTGTGTGTTCATGGCATGATCTCCCTCTATCATAAAAGAAGTCATTCTCTCTTTATGTGGGTTTAAAACCACTGTTTATCCTCTATCTGCACTGAGGAAGATGACTGTTGTTTACCTCGTGTTCAAGGGAGCTGTACTCTCCCTCAGTCTGTTCACGAATGATTACTAGGTCCAGGTTATTGTGGCGAGTGCTGTAGCCCGGCAAGCTGTTCACATGAACCACATTAGCAAACAGGTCCAATTTACGCCTGGGGAATGAGCAGCACAGTACAGTTACATAAAATATTAAAAAGAAAGACGAGACACATACAAATATAAAATCAATGCCATTTACCTCAGCCTCATTTCATATGAAGCCAGTTCCCCTTTGAACTCCATGGGTGTGTGAATCTTTCCTGTAAAACCAAACCCAATGATGATATTAGGTACATTTTCTCTTCTCCAACATGTTCAGATAAACTACTTTTCTGCATTCTTAGAAATATAGGTTTTGTTCAAGAAAGGTGACAAAAATATAAAAACACAAATAAAATAACCTTTCATCGCCACTTTGTTGTTCTTCATGGACTTCAACACCTGCTCCAGTTTCTCTTCACTGGCCATGTTCTGTACCTCACTGAGATGAAACTCCTCAAATTCTACTGGGACATCTCCTGCCTTAAGAGAAAGTAGAAAAGCAACTTTAATAGTAATGATTTCATATACATTTAAAAAAATATAAATTATTAACTAAACACTATATTTTATTTATCACATTCTAACAAATGCTTATAATGAATATTGTGCACATAGAATCTGATGCATTATCATTGCAGTTGTCTGTTGTGAAGACATTGTAAGTGTAACTTTTTATACTTTTGTTTCTGTTAATTAAAAAGAAAAGGTTTTAAACAATTATGAACAAAATGAACAGTGCTGCTTTACACTGTCCCATATATAAAACACAAATGATAGCTTTACCTTAAATACTTCCTTGACAGCAGTCATTAGCTCAGGTCCAACTCCATCGCCTGGTACCATTGTGACCTTGAAGGTGGCATCTGCACGTGCTGGAGGAGACTCCACACCACAGAGACCAGTGGATAAGCTTAGAGGTCGTGAGGCCAGCTGCTGCCATCGGGGGCCACTTAGGCTCTAAGGCAACAGAAGAAAGGGCAAACACAGATGAACAGTCGGGCTGGGGTAGTTATGAAGTAAAATAAATGCTATTATATATATATTTTTGAATCTAAAAGACCACTGGCCCAAGAATAAAAACATCACAATAAAAAAAAGCAGAGTAAAGCAGTAGAGTCACGTGTGAATACATTCTTCAACTGTATTACTGTAATTAATCTTGATAATATAAAATTTTGATAATAATAAAATGCTTTTTGAGATGTCCAACATCCTAAATGTCCTAAATATGCTAATTGTTTTTCTTCCCTCCTTAGCACTCTATATCATGGTATATCAAAACAAAACATTGTAGTCTGCATTGTCTTAGTCTGTTCAAGACATACAGCTAAAGGTTTACGATTACAAAGGTAGGTGCTGTGTTGTGTTGTGTTGTGTGTAAGTAAATTCCTCATGGTTCACTGATGTCAGGGAGGCTAACGTGGTTCACCCCTAGCTAACTAACTTTATCTTGACAACGATGCTGTTTTATCTACTGGACCTCCCCGAGTATTCACTTATAACCCAACATTATCTGAGATGTGATTTACTGCAGCCAAGTTTAAAAAATAAATTTGAACCTCAGCCACTAAAGTTCCTGTTAGAAACGAGGCACGGATGCCACGTCTTTGAGCTAATTTTTTTTCACATTCAACTTAATACAACTTCAGCTTCTGCCCTGCTATTACATTAACAAAATAAACCTGTAAACATTCTCTAAACGCTCACCTTGGCCAATGTTACCAAGCTTCCTCTCAAGGAGGCCGCCATCGTTTCTTCCTCACGGTAACTGAGAGGCTGCTTCTTCTTCTGTGCTCTAGCTGTGTAACTACACTGCGACACCGCCCCCCAGTGGACGCGGACGCTATCTGCATCTGCTCCACTGCTGGACACGTGGACAGACCGTGGGATGAGACCATGAACGTGGATACCCAGAACTATGTGACATCGTCTTAATCACATATCTCCTCTGAAACATGTAGTTTCAGTTCAGGCAAGTGTTGTGTGCCTAAAGTGTCTCAGTATTGGTGGGGAGGCTCACCAGTGTGTTCCAGCGTCCACGAAGCACTAGTGTCTATTTTATCTGCTACTGGATGCCAAATGTAACCTGCCTCCATAGGTTAGGAACCAGCGTCCATCCCATCTTCATATGTATTAAAACAGGACTTATGTGATGAAAGGATCACACTCAAAAAAGATAGAAATATGTAAACAAAACAGTTAGACAATAATGTAATAATATTAAAATAAAAAATACAGACATTATACACTACAATACATTATGTTTGACTAAAACATGGACTCCAAAGTGACATGGAGGCACCAACATGCCATTCATCTCAGTCATTTGTTGCCTATGGTTTCCTCTGCATCCATCTTTGTGTATACAGCTTATGATGCATGTTTTAACAATTACCCAATTACTACACCTTCCTTTGATGTATTTCAATACTTTTGTGTTGCTGTGTCATACAAATGAACACGAATGAATATTACCATCCTCAGTCCATCTTAAATAGACTGGGGGATTCCCAGTCCTATTCCGGGCAGGTGAGACTGTGTACTAGTGTACAGCACACCATGACATCACATTTAGGAATTAGTCATCATTCTTGAACTGTCTCTTTTACCTTGTTGGGCATTCAATAAGGTGTACTATACAAGCATACCTTCTCCAGGGCCAAAGTTGTCCTACAGTAAGGGTGGTGAGTGCCCAGAATCATGTCTCTCAGACGGTGCCTTCAAAAATGCCTCTTGTTCTCTGACATTATAACTACATCTAACTACTGCTAAAACAATTTCTAAAATTCTAATCCTACATAGTCATGTACAGTAAACTGATTGTTCAAAACTGGCGCTATTTCAACACAAGGCACTGTGAAAAAAGCTATGCAAAGTGTGTGCATGCAGATCTAACTTTCAGGTTGGTTGCAAAAGTACAGTTGAAGTCTGTAAAAGAAACTGTACAGTGCCAAAGTGATACTGTTTAGTTCAGTGCCACAACGTTCGGTTGGTTGTCAACATATGACATAAGCCTATAAATAATTTAGGCTACAACCAGACACTCTGTATTACTGTTAATCATCCTATCTATGCCAAATAATCTAGATCAAAACTTGAAGCAGTTACATCAAATAGGATGAGATTCTAGAAATTAAGTGTAACAGCTTTTATTTTTGAAAATACAAACAACTTCAATTAAAATTAATTTCACTGTCACTACGGCGCACACTGGGATTAATTATCCGACTTTAAACAGAGGCTTCCTGGCAGACCGTGCTCAGGGGAGGTGAGGCCCTCGCGCTGCGGTGCGAGCCTACTGGCTGACGGTGTGCTAGTTTACTATATATGGGCAAAGACAGGCCGAGCGAGAGCTGCACCCGCTTCCGTGTTTGTGTGATCGGGGAGTGCACAGCCGGGGCAGCCTCACTGTCGCCACTGTTTCATTCATTTGGAAGTGTAGCGTTAAGCGGGACACCAGCGGAGACCATGCCGTATGAACTGAGTAAGTCCTCGTTGTTGATTTCGACGGCGCGGCCGAATATGCAGCGGATCTCGATTCGCGGGCGACATTAGTCAGCGAGTCGAGCCAGCGCCAGGTAGCCCGCAGCTAGCTAGCCTCGCCCATACCCCTTTCTGACGCCTCATCTCGCATATGGGAGGCGAAATCCCCCCCAGCGGCACTGATTCTGGCCGATTTAACGCGAACCCGTGTGTGATTTACGCAACTGTACCTAAAGACATGAAGTGCAGCCTGTGAAAGGAGACGAGATCAGCGTTAGCTTTATAAGCTAAAGCGAGCGAGACAGACAGACAGACAGTCAGTCAGTCAGGAAATAGTTGCGCTCACATCGCTTTGTTATGACATGTCGACAGAGAGAGAGGCTGGCTGACAGTCTGAGCAGAACCTCTGCTGGGGAAGTAGCCCCTTCAAGCCCAGCGTGAGGCTGCAGAATACAGGTTCCTGTAATTATGTGCAGACGCAGACGAGACTTAATCTGCTCCCTAAGAAAACAGCGGTTTTCACTTACTGCGCGATCTCCATGCGGCCACGAATGACGAATAGTTGTAACGTGTTTTTTTTATTGCCCTGTAATAAGTTGGGCATCACAATGACATGATCAGTAGCGTAATTGTAGCAATATTACCTTTTAATAAATTGAGCTGTGTGTGGAGCAAACTCACCTTTCTAACAAAAGGTTATAAACGTTGTTTTTAATGTGTAAAATAGTGTTTCTTACTGATCTGTGTGGGAACTAGACCTGATGTGACAGCTCTGAATATCAATTGGTGTCTGGAAACATCTGAGAGCTACCGCAGGTTAGGTCATCAGATCTTAATGAAGCGCAGGATGCTGAGTAATTGCTCTGTTATCTTCAGAAGCAGAACATGTCGTACTTAAAATTATGCTAATGCTTGTTGCCCCAGACGTGCATATGTGCGTGTTAAGCTGTCCGCTTTCAAATCCTCCTCAGTGTTATCCTTTTAATTTGTGTGCGTTGTGTTGTTGTTGTTTCCACTGTGGTATTATGTGTAGCTTAGATTTGAATCAGCCTTGTAGCTTCCCATGTGAACTCTCTATTGTCACATCTGCTCTTTCAGAACAAGTGTTTGCCAGCCTCCCGCAGATGGAGAGGGGGGTGGCGAAGGTTCTTGGTGGTGATCCCAAAGGCAAAAACTTCCTGTATACCAATGGGAAGTCTGTCATCATCAGGAACATTGAGGTAACTATAATATATTTAAATGATTATTATCTGTTTTGATTCTATTGAATTGCATTAAAAACAATTTGAGCATCTGAAGGCTTAAAACACTTCAGCAAATGTAACATTCACTTTTTAACCTAGCACTTCAGCAAAATATTATTGACTCTTATTATAACTAATCAAATGTCTGTAGGTCAAAGACTTGAGGGCAAAAAAGTTTATATTGCAACTCCTTTAAATGACCAATTTCAGATGCTGATTTGGTATACCTTTTTGCTGATTCTTCCCCTTATAGAACCCAGCCATAGCGGACATTTACACTGAACACGCCCACCCAGTGACTGTTGCTAAGTATGCCCCCAGTGGATTCTACATTGCTTCTGGAGGTAAACAAACCACACAGTATGTATTTTATATAACTTTTTGCTGTAATAAATAAACTTGACTGTTTAAAATCCTTATAGATGCATCAGGGAAGCTCCGCATCTGGGACACCACCCAGAAAGAGCACCTGCTCAAGTACGAGTACACCCCTATATCAGGGAAGATCAAGGACATTGCATGGACGGAGGACAGCAAGAGGCTCGCTGCTGTTGGGGATGGACGAGAGAAGTGAGTATCAGTGAAGGGTTATAAAAAAAGAAAAAAAGATTCCCTGAATGTATTTTTGTGTATTCAATTCAGTTTATCACAGCCAGAACCATTCACAAGATGTTTACAGACAGCAGTAGTCTTTCTTCCTGGAGATGTGGAGGTTTGTTAGCTTGCAGCTCAGTATGTACAGTATTGGTCTTTTACGAATGCAGTTTCTCATGCTGGAATATTGTATAAGATCCATAGTGTGTTCTTGTTCTATGACAAAATGTATTTTATATTTTTCCCGGGTCTCGCACACACCTAAAAACCGCTGTCCTCTTTTTGTTGTAGGTTTGGGGCAGTGTTCCTGTGGGATACCGGCTCCTCCGTGGGAGAACTTTCTGGCCACTCTAAAACGATCAACAGCGTGGACATAAAGCAGAAACGTCCCTACCGCCTGGTCCTCGCCAGCGACGACACCTGCGGCTCCTTCTTCGAGGGCCCTCCCTTCAAGTTCAAGTTCACGTTGCGCGTGAGTCCCTGTGACGAAAGTTTAGGCTTTGCATTTAAAGTATGATGTTCCAGAAAAGTGAATTGCTAGTCTCACTTCACTCAAAACTTCAACTTTTGCTTTGTAACCTGCAGCCGTCTAATACGGGAAATTATTTTCACTTTAGCTTGTTGCTCCCGCGTGTTTCACGCTCCGGTGGTTGCTGACAGCAGGTTATGTAATGAAGGGACAAAACAACAAGGCAACACTTTCCCTGTACGCTCTTTTTTTGTATATGAGCCTCATCAAGCAGGCTCTCAGGGTGGAAACATTAAAAAAAAATGTTAATGTTTTGAAAAATGGCTCTGAAAAATAGAAAAATGCAGTTAAAGTTTAGAAACATCTATATGAAAAACCCTAGTTTTCAGTCTTGACCAAGTTTTAAGCTAAAGACTTATTTGTTCTGTATTAGTTAATTGTTTATTTTATTACTTGAAAGATCTGTAGTGGTAAATGTGATTTCATTACGACTGTACACTAATATAAAAAAATATCCCTGCCTCTCTGTCCCCTTGATGATGTCCAGACCCACAGCCAGTTCGTCAACTGTGTCCGTTTCTCTCCAGACGGAGGTCTGTTTGCGACAGCTGGTGCCGACGGCCAGGTGAGTATGGGATTACCAGGTGTGGCGCCGTGGTCACATGCCGCGTGTTAAGTTACAAAGCAAAACGCACGTTTTAAGGCAGCTTGTATTTTTGCATGCAGGGGGAGAAAATTTATGTAAAAAAAAAAAGTAAAAATGTTTGTTTTGTTTCACACTTTTTTCCCACAGATTTTCCTCTTTAATGGATCGACTGGTGAGCCTGTTGGACCACTGGGTGGAGAGAAGGCCCACAAGGGCGGAATCTATGCCGTAAGTCTTTGATCTCTAGATTTAGTATGTACATTTAGCCAATAACGTAGTTAACGCTGTACTTTTGGTTTTGTTTATTATATCTGCTTTTATCCAGATCTAGTGAGCAGTCTTTCCTGTGAAGCAGCTGCTTCATTTTCTCTATTCAGCTTTCTGTTCTAAATTATCATATCATTGGTGCTGTTGGTAATGTGCCAGGCACCTAACCCACCTCTACAATCATACATAATTCACTTTTGTCTTGCAAACCCATCTGCTTTTCAGGTCAGCTGGAGCCCTGACAGCTCCAAACTGATCTCTGCTTCAGGGGACAAGACAGTGAAGCTCTGGGACGTGGGCGCAGGTACAGCTGTCACCACCTTTAACTTGGGCTCTGACGTGTCCGACCAGCAGCTGGGCTGCCTGTGGCAGAATAGCCACCTGCTCAGCATCTCCTTGTCAGGGTACATCAACTACCTCGACCAGAACAACCCTGACCGGCCCATTCGCACGATCAAGGTCAGACACTAAATGTGGAAGATTGTTCTTTTAGCGTAGCTTTTAACAGTTGCTGAACCCTTGGAAATTGAATATGGGCATTAGCAACATTTTGAAAACTGTGTATATATTTACAGTGTGGATGTGACATTTGTCCATGTAAAGTGTTTGTATGATTACTTCACAGGGTCACAGCAAATCTGTTCAGTGTCTGACCATTCACAAAGGTGATGGACGATCATACATCTACTCTGGTAGCCATGATGGACACATCAATATCCTTTAACTGTCAGTGAAATATAACATCTTTGTGTTCAACGGAATCTTTTTTTAAAGGTTGGATTCAGGTTGTTTACATAGAAATTAGAATAAAGGAAGCTTTGTTTGTCAATTTTATTCTAATTAATTTATAATCTAGACTTTTGAAGTGGAGATTGAACATGTTCACTCTTTAACATAGACTATGATTAATTATATTATCGACGTGTGAAAGACCAAGACAATTAAATCTGACTGCAAAAAGTACACTCTGCGTCCTCAGACTCATGGTGTCCAGTCTATCCAGTCACCTTCCTCCAAATAAAGTCTGTATAACTGTGCCCTTAACATCTGACTCACATTACTGGGATGCCAACACTGGGGAGAATGACTGCTTCTCAGGAAGAGGCCACACCAACCAAGTGAGCAAGATGCTGATTGATGAGTCCAACGAGCTGGTGACGTGCAGCATGGATGACACGGTGCGCTACACCAACATCAGCAAAAAGGAGTACAGGTACTGTAAGGCTCCTGAAACCTTTCTTCCTCATTATTTGTTTGTTAGTGTTAAATATTTTTCCTTGGAGCACTTTTGTATTATTATAAACATTGTATTAACAATTTGTTTGTCATTTTTGTAAAGAAAGCTTTTACAGACACCTGACTGCTTGAGCGAGAAGAATGAATGAATGAATAAAAGACCTTTTTTGTTGTCTTTTAGTGCCTCTGATATTGTGAAGATGGATGTTCAACCTAAAAGTGTGTCTGTAGCAGCAGGAGGCCTGTCACTGGCTGTGTGCATCGGGCAGGTAATGGCTTTCTGATGATACCACTCGTATACATTATATTGTCTCCAGCGTCATTCTGATAATTGATTTATCCCTTTCTTTCCCAGATTGTTTTGCTGAAGGACAAGAAAAAAGTCTTCACACTGAACAATCTCGACTATGAACCAGAGGCTGGAGTTCTGCACCCTGGTGGAACCACTGCAGCAGTGGGAGGATCAGTAAGTGAATCTAGGAGCACATTATTTAGCACACGCACTCTGTCATCTGGTGATATTTGGTATTTACCTCTCTCTTGTTCCCCTCAGGATGGGAAAATCCGCCTGTACTCTGTTCAGGGAAACACTCTGAAGGCCGACGGTAAAGTACTGGAGACTAAAGGTGGCGTCACAGACATGGCCTACTCCAACAATGGAGCCTATCTGGGTGTGACTGACGACAAGAAAGTTGTCACAGTCTTTACCGTGGCAGACGGCTACTCGGTAAACGTTTCTCACTTCAGGCATTATTTCAGATCTAGAATCTTGTGGGGTTTTTTTTATCTTGTACTCCATTATCTCTTATAGTCAATTCTGAAATTATCTTCAAGGTCAAAAATGAGTTCTACGGACACCATGCCAAAACAGTGACACTAGCCTGGTCGCCTGATAATGAGCACTTTGCCACCGGAGGGATGGACATGATGGTGTACGTTTGGACCGTTTCTGATTCCGATCAGAGGATCAAAATTCCAGGTAGGAAGTTAAAGGAGGATGCCGCTCTTTTTACCTTTTTGAACGGTGTTTAACAATGTTGTCTCGCGGTTTGACGTCCACAGACACTCACCGGTTGCACCATGTCAGCGGCCTGGCATGGCTAGACGAGCACACTCTAGTCACCACCTCTCATGATGCCAGCATCAAGCAGTGGACTATTACATACTGAGCTGCAAGCTAACAAACCTCCACATCTCCAGGAACAAGGACTACTGTAGACTTCAGTCTTTCTTTTTCTTTCTTTTCATTTTTTACTCTGTATTTTCACTCTTTAAACAAATTTCTTTGCTGTCTGTAAACATCTCGTGAGTGGTTCTGACTGGGATAAAGCTCCCATTAAAGTAATCGACGGCAACGTTTTTGTGTCGTGAATAACCTCCCTGTACACTGAGGCTGAATGTTGAAACATGCGGCGTAACCTCGAGTGGTTTTTCATCAGTTTGACTGTTGTGGACCCAGAAAATGTTTAAAAGCTCAACATTCCATAAGTTAAAAAAATAAAATCATCACTCGGTTACAAAGATCTGCGTCTGCCTGTGGCTGAGCTTAATGCACCCTCGTAATGAAGGCACCGAGAGCAGGGCCTTCTCTAAAATCAGAGAAACAATGTTCTGTTACGTTCTTGAAATGAAAATGAACTGATCATTGCTGCAGCTGTTTGCAACCTTTTTTCTTCTGGAGGATTGAATGGGATAGTGGGGTTTGCTTCACGCTTTGAGTTTGGTTTCATACTTCTTGCGATTCATCGCTCTTCCTTTTTTGCACTGGGGAGCAATAATAGGAACTGAACATGTGTAAACAATCAAGATGGTTCAGTTAAAGGTCCTGTTTTGTTGCTGTGTGTTTGTTTGGGTCCATTGTGCTTGTCACACACTTTCATGTCTTTATGCAGCCACTTCCAAAGTGGAAGTAATTCATTAATAAGAATAAAAACACTTTTTATGAACCTTTCTTTGCACATTTCTAATTGTCTGAACCATTAATGCAGATTGTTCAGGCAGGACTGAGCAAATAAAAATGCCTTCAAATACTGATTCCAGAAACTACTACAATTAGATAGGATAGAAGCAAAACTAAGTAGTTTTTCTTCTGATCTATAACTTTGAAAACTATTAGGATCCCCTTTCTTTACTACAGTTTAAATGATTGTAGAAATGTTTCCAGTGCATTAATGAATCATGAACACATTTTTTCCAGTCTGATCCATTCCTTTTTTTCATATTTATATCTAGAACTTAATTTTAGAACTTAATTTCAGATTTCTGTGCTTCACTCCAGACATGGAAAGGTGTGTGTGTAAATGTTTCACCATTTAAAGTCAGGACAGTAACCAGCTTAAATAAGTGCAGCTTTGTGATAAAGTGAGGCCAAATTCAGCACAGAGTGTAAAGAATCTTTTTACCAGATCAAAAACAGAAATCATGAGACAAAAAGCATGTGTTTCCTTTCCCATAATGGAATTTACAATGCAAATGTGTTTGTGTAAGCTTTGCTCACATCCATGAAGGAAACATGACTGGGTTCATTTTTTTCCACTTGAGTATTTGTCCTTGTTAAATATTTCCAAACCCATGTTCTTTCAGTCCTGGTTGTTCCAGAGGCTGAAGGATAAAATACCAGAAAACATGGGTTGTATTTCTCTCCAAATGGTCATGCACAGTTTGCTACTGGAGAGAGTCAACAAGCTGCTACAGGTCAGCGCTGGAGGGTTTCTGTTGAGCAGCAGAGGCATAAACCCACTACAGCATATGCACGGAGGAGAGAGAGCCGGACAGCCAAAGGTTAAAGGTACGTTGAACTTAAAAAATTCTCAGCTTCTATTTTATTCAATGAAACAGAAACCTGCTGCGGTACAGAAAGCATCGTTGCAGCAAAGGCCAGCGTTTTACTGTGATTAAATATTCTGTTATGTTCATATTTAAGCCAGTTTGCTTCTTGCAGCAGCCTCCATGCTGTTCGTCCACCTTTTTGTTCATGCAGCCTCAGTACTTAAATTAAATTAGGCTGGTTCTCGTGATGCGGGGTCTTTTTAATGAAGTGCCTGCTGTTGCTTTGGTTCACGTTTCCTGCAGGAACATCTCGATTTTGGATGGAAAAGGACCTCCAAAGGTTTGGTGAGTTTATTTAGCTTTAATCTTTTTACAGAAACGATGACTTTTAATAATAACCTTTATTCGGAACCAACACTTAGAGAGACTTACAGTGGTGCAAGTACTGTGCCTATAAGTGACACGAGGACGGAGTACAAGCGCTCCAGTTTTTTGCAGACATTTTAACATGTCTGTCCACAGAGGTCCTTCCTAAAGTGTCTTTATAATGACTGTTAGCACAATATCTCTATGGTCATTGTGTGTAGCTAAAGGTCTTTTTTGCATTTCTTCAGCTGTTTTTTTTTATTTGTGTCACTGGTAAAGATTCGACATACTGTACAGGGCTGAGGTAGTGTGGGGTCAAGTCACTCCCTGAGGAACCTGATGCCTCTGTTACAGAGACTCCGGGTCTCAAAGGGGGTGTTCAGCTTACAAGCCTGAGTTTTATTACTGGCCTACATATCTTTTACCCCTTGGCAGCTCAGTCCTGACCCAAATATTTGTGCTACACAACTCCACATTCCAGAGAGAGTTCAGTTCTACGACCACTTGTTGCACATATCGTGTTTTGACTCCGCAGGGCTTTGGACTAGGCCAGAATGTGGCTCACAGTTTTGTAATATCCACAGCCAGAAGTCCGGCCAGCTTAATTAATGTGCAGCCAAGGCAAAAGAAAGCAGGCATTGTTCAGGGTTTGTTTGGGAGGTGAAGTCCGAGCTGGTGGCTGGTTTTATGTAACAACGCGCAGAGTGTCTGCCGCAGCTCCACCAGCAGCAGGGCCATTCTTCCCTCCGCGGCCCAGAATGCCGTTGTCGCTTCATTCGTCAGGAAATTAACTCCGAGCATGTTCCTGCGGGATACCTCCAGCCCGGTATCCGCTTTAACCTCGCCAGCCGCGAGAGCCGAGCTCTGTTCTGCTGTGACCCGGGGACGTCTGTCCTGGACTTTGGCCAGTGGCGGAGATGAGGAGGGGGTTTCTAGGAATGAAGCATGGCGAAGCTGGACGGGCGCCCGCCATTGTTTGTGATTGTTATGGGAAAAATTGTCTCTTCCTTATTTCTAATTGTCTCTTCCTTATTTCTATGTCTCTTCCTTACTTCTATGCAGTTATTATACGAGTTATGACTTATGTTCTGCAATTAATATCTTGTGTTTTGTCTTACTGTATGCATTTGACATTTCACCTAGATTGTTCAATGGTTGTCTCTGCCTGATAGACTCTCAACTCTAGCTCCCAAACCCAAGGTCGGGGAGTTGTGTCTCTGTCTGTTGAGACTTGGTGCTCCTTTCTCACAGATAGTTGGACGTCAGCGATGCAGGTGTGAGAAAGTAAAAATCTTCACACACACTGCGACAGGGAGGAGATGGTGCATGTAATTTGATTGGGTTAGAAAGACATTCCACCCTAGTCGGACAGAGAAGCTAAAAGGCAGAAGCAACTTGAGGATCGTGGGCTCTTTGCATCACACCTTCGTGGTGTGTGCACTGATCTCCCAGCTGGTTTTTGGTTTGTTGATGTGCACAATCAACATCCATGCTTTTTATTTGCTTTCCCCATTATTTTTATTTTCTTTATTATTTCAATAAATCGCACAAAAGGACAACTCTCTCTCATCTACTTCTTTATGGAAAATTTCCACCACAGTGATGGTAGGAGATTTTCACTTTCAGTGAAAATTATAGTGTAGCACATGTAGCAATAAGTGTTTAAAAGTATTAGCGACAGGTGATATCGCAGGGTTTTGTAGAAGGAAGTGGGTTGGAAAATAGCGAGAGAGTGGGAGAAATGAACGAGAGGCACGAAGGCTAAAGCTGGGAATGTATGTGTGTGTGTGTGTGTGTGTGTGTGTGTGTGTGTGTGTGTGTGTGTGTGTGTGTGTGTGTGTGCAGTGTAATCCGGTGATGCTTAAAAAAGGAGTGAGTTGAGACATCATTGGCCATTTAAAGTCGACCTTCTTCATCCTTTTTCAGGAGATGCTACTGTGCCGTTTGGTGCATGAATACAGAGGTTTGAAGTTGCACTTAATGTCGCTGCTGTTTCACCAGATGAAGCCAGACTGCTCCCTGCTGAGCTCACTGGTTCATCTTTTGCTTATTGGCAGTCATTGTCACCAGACGTGAAAGCGGACTATGATTTGACTAAAGCCAGTTTATCCACTGTTTTTGGCCGCACTACATTTTTGGCTACAATTCAGATGGTTTTGAATGCACGTCCACGTAAACCACAGGAACCGCTGGACGTCTACGCTGCTGAGCTCACTAGTTTAGTAACTGAAGGAAAAGTCCCTCAATATGACACAACAGCACAGAATTGTGAAATATTCCGCAGATTTGTGACTGGATTAGACCCAGTGCTTCAACTGACGATCCATGAGCATGGCTGTGACTCTGGACAATGCCTTGAAAGTGGCCACTCAGTGTGAACGTGCTCAACTAGCCATTAGTGTTGCCTGTGATAGTAAACCAGCATCCACCAACGGACACCTTGACAGCTGACCCAGTAGCCAACCTGACATCAGCCATATCTGAACTGCGGACGGATCTACAGGCTTTACGCCAATCTCACCTTCGACGGACGGATGAACGCGTGGATCGACTTTCACATCTTCTACTGGCAGCGGGCTGTATCAGTTCTGCATGATGCCAGGGGGCATCTCCAACGCACCTCCCAGTTTTCAGAGGTTAATGGAACTCATGGTCCAGCAGAACCCCTGCACCACCTCACACATAAGGGTGTTTCTTTTGCATGCACTGGTTTCGTCACCAATTATGGCTCGGGTAATGATGTGCTGGGTGATTATCCACACATCGTTGATGTCCACAGACACCCATGTGCTGATCATTATGGGTAAGGCTAAGACACTAGACAGAGCTATGCAGTCCTTGTACTGGCCATACGTGTCCTCTGACATTGGCAGACGCTGCTCACAATGCCCAGCTTGCCAATCACGACGTTCTACGGTGCCCGGACTACAGGCACCCCTCATCCCGATCTCGCCAGAGCGTCCATTCCAGATGGTGGCTGCAGACATAACAGAGTTGCCTATTTCAACCAAGGGTAACCGCTATGTTCTAGTGATGATGGACCTGTTCACCAAATTTGTCAATCTTGATCCGTTAAAGGAAGACTGCTGTTTCAGTGGTGGTCGCATCTTCGACCACTCCATTCCACAGCATGGTGTTCCTGAGGCCCTTCACTCAGATCAGGATGGACAGTTTGAGTCTGATGAGGCTCAAGATCACCAATGCCTGAACTATGATCGCCATTTGAAATATATACCATACGACAAGGGGGATTTGGTTCTGGTGGATGACCCTGCCCAACGACACAACAAACTAGATAGACTAGCTCTTATGAAGTTTTGTGGTTGATATGCCCCTCCGATAGTTCTACCCCTGTCAATTGAGGTTCGTAACATAGCTAAGCCTCCGGCCAAAGCCAAGATCATACACTACAACCGCATTAAACCATACATTACTGATTCACAACACACTCCCACACATATGTCCCCTTCTTCACCTGCTCAGCCAAACACCTTGAACACTTTGTCAGGCCTTCCACCACCCATCACCACACCAGTTCCACCAGTACCCCCAACACCTCCAGTTCAGTTGGAAGCCCCACCATTACCTCAGTTGCGGATTCCGCCCCCACTACCGTTACCTCAACTCTTGGATTCCTCCTGCCCTGTGGAGAATGGGCAGGACTCGAACTCTGGACTTATAAAAGTATTAGCGACAGGTGATATCGCGGGGTTACGTAGCAGGAAGCGGGTTGGAAAATAGCGGGAGAAGTGAACGAGAGGCACGAAGGCTGAAGCTGGGAATGTGTGTGTGTGTGCGCGCGCGCGCAGTGCAGTGTAATCCGGTGATACATGTTCGAGCGCCTAATAAAGGAGCGAGTTAAGACCACTTACTATGAGTTATTGTCTAAGTCAAGTCAAATGCCAGAGAACCCACGATCGACGCACCAGGAGGCGAGAACGACGGAGACGGTAGCGTTCATTTAAGTGCGTCACAATATAATAACCTCGTAGGAGAATGCATCTGACTGCAGGTGCTCCGATTAAAGTGAAAGTCGGTGACTGTATTTGTGGGTCATTATGGTGGAGACAGAGTCCCTTTGTTGATGTATCAGTTGATGATAAGAGATAAAAATTCATCCTCTCGCCACTGGTTCCCTTTCAGATCAGATGACTTTGTTGACCATGTTCTGAATAAATGGACCCTGTAATAAACAAACATAAGAGCCGTATCTTCGACTCAAAGAGCAGTCGGATCAAACGCGCGTCCTCGGTTCTTCGCTGTCGAGCTGCGTTGCTGGAATGACAGAACGACGCGACGCAGGAGAAAAGGAGGAGCTCCCGGGAGTTAATGATTTGTCAGCGGTAATATTTGCGTCATTAGTTCCCCTCCGGGCACTGGACACGCAGCCTGTCCGTGGGTAAGTCGCCCCCACGCAGTGTGAGCTGGTGCCCAGCGTTCACTGTGGCGGTTCGTCTGTGCTGTGTTGTTGGACGTCGGGCTGCGCCGCTTGTTCTGCTCTCACACGTGTGTAGTGGTTTTCATCGGGCTGGTTGTGTGCTTCATTCAACTAGGAGCCCGTCTCCGTGGAGGTTCATGCGCGTAATCAGCTGTGTGGTGGGAGAGGAAATAAGCTCCCGCGCCAGGAGATCACTTATCCATGTAGTGGCATTCATTCACAGTCCGCGTGCCGGGTGCTGCTGTGGTTGTGACCACTGGGTGGCAGACAAAGCGTTTCATTCACTCATGACCGCTGAGAATTCATATCATAATGACATACAAATCCATTTGTGTGTAAAAAATCCGTTCCTTCACTTTGTAGTAAATGTTCTGCTGGTTTCACACACAGCGGGTGTTTTGCACACAAAGAAACTAATTTGCTGATCTGAACTCTGAACTTTTTTGTAAACTAATCTCAATGACAGCCTTCTTGTACATGTATGTGTTTGGTTTTTTTTAGAAGCGCTGTCACTTCCTTTTTAACACATGCTTCTTGGAGTCGTTTGTCTGCATTCCCCTTCCCCTTTTTTCGTTGGCCGCCTTGGTTTGTCATTCTGCTTCAGCTGCTGGTCTTATTCAAATTCACTTTGTCTTTGCAGACTGCTGAGACGTTGAGATGGGAAAAGCACGGGCGGACCACCCGGCCGACAAGGTGAGTGCACTGACTGGCTGTGGTCTGTATCCTACAGCTTTAAAGCACTAAACTAACATGCGACAGTAGCTGCTCTATGAACAGTAAACACGAGTAAACAGGGACGTGACCTTTGTACTTTGATCATGACACAAGGTTGTTCGCTGTTATTGAAATAACTCTCTTAGGCATAATTGTTGTCTGTGCCTTGACTTTTAATTAATATATTTAAAATTCACGACGGTGACACGAATCATGAAGTTTTACACACATTCAAAACTGATGTATTAGTGTCTATAAATGTAATAGCATCAACTATCAGTAGTGGCTGTGCATGCTTCAGTGTTCTGATCCTGGGCTTTGATCCCCCCCCCCTCAGGCAATGCCAATTTTATTGACTGCCTCCTACACTCCACAATAAACCGCTCTTCAAACGCACAACACACATGCAGCAGGTTTCTAATCTTTTAAATATACGACCCTGATCTGCAGGTTTCAGCTGTGCCAACTGAGCAAGGTCCCAGTGGGGACGCTTCCATCAGACCTGGTTCTATGCCACACAATTAAGCTGACTCAGCAGCACTAAGGCTTTATGGTGGGTCTAGCTGGTGCCCAATGTGTCCACACGCTATCTTCAGCGTCCAAGTAAATAAAGCGATAAAACTTTGTTTTCATTTACTGAATGAATCATTTAACAACGTTAAAGCGAGACTCAGAAGGACAAAACGGCACAAGTAGGCTATTTCTTGAGTGAAAGTGTAATTGGATACATGAATAAGTAATACATAAAGCTAAATCATTTACTGGCGAGTGGGCTGCAAACATGCTTTTTTTCTTAATCTTCAAGTATCTACAATTAAAACTAAATTGAAGTTGAAATAGGTCTAAGAATCTCCTAACAAAGCAAGGCCCACTGACTGGGATGGATGGTTTAACTGGTTTAACTGGTATAAATGTCCCTAATAACATTTTGGCTATTTAATCTCAATGTGACCATATGTCAACCACTGTAAATGACTGTCTTTCATGCTCAGTACTCACGCTACTGTATAACCCTTATTAACCACTCCAAACCCAACCAACTCATTCTATATTAGTTGTGTGTCTGACGACAAACGATTTTCCTCCTTTCTTTTAAAATTTCTTGCTCGACCACATTTCTGGCAGTGAAAAAATTATCCTCTAAAATTCTCCACTTTGCAAGTGAGCATGTGGATGATAACAGTTCACTCACTGTGAAGGGGAGCAGAGCGCGCCTAATAATATTACGTGTGAATCATTAAGTCTAATAAAACAATGTAACTGATAACACATAATTTACTCTGAATAACAGATGGTTGTTTAATGATGCACAACCTATAAAGTTACTTGTCCAGGACGCTTTGCACTTAGTTTTCCAGTCTGAGAGCTCAGTTTAGTCAGTGTTTGCAGTTTCTGCATCAGTCAGATGCTCCAACCTCCCGATGCATGTAATCCTTTCACGTCCTTTCAAAATCTATAAGATCGCATTTCAGTCCAACCCTTGCGAGTCTATTATCTTGTAACTGTGTTTCTAGTAAAGGCTCACATGCTACACGTGCACATTGAGACTAAACCTGTCGGCTTTTAAACTGGGATGGAGGCTGATTTAACGCGCCTCCTGACCTTCTAGGTAACAGCTGTCAGTGAGTGGCTTCCAATGTTCCTGACTGCTTATAAACACATTTATACCCTGTGCTTTCGCAAGCTGTTTTTCTCCTGCCTTATATTCATCTGTGCCTTTGTTAACATCACTTTCCAAACTCCGCTCTTTCATGTGGTTCATTTAATTTACAAGATCACATCAGATTCTATCAGCCGTCCTCCGATTATAGTCAAGTGCTTAATGTTGTTCTTTGACTCTGGGATGTAATTACACATTGCTGCTATCAGACGCCTAAGTATAGAGAGAGAGAGTGAGAGTGAAGAGTTTGTGGTTGTCTCTTCACCTTAATTTGGCCAAATTAGGCCAAATCTTCAATGTATTTATAAAAACGAAGTGGAAAAAACACGGCGAAATCTGAAGCACAGCCTAAAATCATTCCTTTAACACAACACTTCACTGTCCATTCATATACTTACAAAGCATCACTACACCCACAGTACTCTGCGTTTGGAGCCTCGTGTTCCATTAATACACCAGCTATAACAGATGCCTTCATTATTTCACACCAGTGGTCCTTCTTAGGCCCAAGGCAAACTCCTGCACGCTCCACCACGTGTGAAAGCAAACACTCAGGGGCAGTTTCCTGACCTAGATACCAAATGTGAAATGTCTTCTGCTCTGCTCCCCCGGTGCCGGTTCGACCTCAGCGTCGCTGACGCGGCCTCTGATGTCCGTGTTTGTGTGAACGGGGTCTCTGTCGTTGCAGCCGCCGGTCACTTCCTGCCTGCTGAGCGCCGCCTTCTTCGGCGCCCTGGGCTCGTCCTTCCTGTACGGCTACAACCTGTCTGTCGTCAACGCACCGGCCCAGGTGAGCTACGGCGGCGGCGCAGACGCCACCTCTGGACTGGAAACATCCTTGTCAGAGGTCACGCGTTTAATCTGGCTCCGTGTTTGTTTAAAGATAATTAGATGCGCCGCATGTCATTAGTATTCAAACATCAGAGCCTCATCCTGCAGCTGCCAACACAATTAAATGGAATAATGTTCCAGACACCAAGGGTACGTTCCTGCAGGAAAAGGATAACGGTGTCGATGTCTGAGGTTCAGACTAGCTAACATGTTTTTTGTGTGAGAATTATGTGAGTGTTCAGGGCATTTGTGTTTATAAATGGTGGGTAATACAGGCCCTTTACAGAGGCCTTGTCTTTGGGTTTTTAAGGCACAGAGGGAGGTGAAATGCTTCCTGGACACAATTGAAAACTGGGTCATTGTGTGGTTTGTGTGTCTTAGACAACTCCTCCACATATTCAACCATTCCTTTTGTAGGAAGTTGAAGAAAACAGTAAATTTTTGAACACTTGCATAATAATGCAACATGCATGCACTTTGACTAAATTGTCTCTATTTCCTTGTCCATTCACTCAATCTCCGTTGTGAATTCAGAAGCTTCCAGCGACTGAGCATCTGCAGATAGTTTTTAGGTTTTATAATTCCTCCATAAGCCGATCATTAAAGTAGAGCTGGCTCTTTGACAGCGCAGCGGGGCTCCACTAGGCGTCCTGCTACTTTTACACATTCCCATACAGAAAACTGCTTTCCTCCTTTATAATTGCCGACTTCACCAGACTGTAAAAAGGACTAAGGAGCTTATTACAGTTTATACTCTTTCATGTTAAGCTGTGAATGAATGACAGGTTCACTGTGTGACAATTAAAAAAACTCTGATTAACACTTTAATCACATGGTTTAATAAGCATTTAAATAACAATTTACAGAAACACAGTGAATACAGATTATCTATGCTCTTGTGCCAAAAACAACAATCCTGCTATAGCATTTTATCAGTTTTACACAGTGTGTGTTTATGTTCTTTCTCTACTGTAAGTGATTAAGTACTGAAGGCAGGTTTTCTGCAGCGACTTTTTGTAAAGACATGAGTTCAAGGACTCAAATCAGCTTCTTTACATGTTCAGCGAGATGAAAGAGAACGTTAAAGAAAGCGACTGGACCCTGGTTACACTCTGACACGCTTGCACCTTGGGATTATTGAAGGACTGTCTGACGACAAAGCTACATGTGAAGAAGATGGAGCGAAGTCTCCTTGGTCCCTCAGGACCCGACAAGATGATTAATCCTGATTTGCCTTTAGCACTGGAAACAAAATAAAAATAACACAGTTTACCTTAGTCTGGTCAAACATAGTAATCTTTAGATTTTGTCCAGTTATAATTGGAAAGAAGAAAAAATAAAGTAGCCAAATGTAAGTGCTCAGTTAGAATTCCTCTCTCCTGTTCATGAGCACAGTATCATGTTTGGCACTGGCCAGTGGAGGGCAGTCAGTGACACTAAGATTAGACTTTGAGTAAAACAAACAGTTGCCTATGAACCAGCCTTTAAACCATGAATGAACATTTGATTGTATCTATTTTTAGCAAACACCTTCTTGTGAAAATGAATAATAGCACCTTGTATTTAGGTTCTGACTCCACAAACCAACACACCTCTTTACTCAGCAGGTTAGGTTGAACTGCATTATTTTTATTGAGATATTATTTCTTGGGACTATACTTGTAGCTGTGCTGAGTTTCCCCCAGTTTCCCTTTCTTTCCCCAGCGAAGCGGGGTTTGATCCCTTCATGGCTGAAGTCAGACGTGCTCGTCATACAAAGCTGGAGGGATTCCTGCCTCGGACCCGCTCAGCCTCAGAGCAGACGTCGCCCCTACATGTGCTCGTGTCCTGATAATCCCCATCCCCACTTTCCTCCTCCTCCCGGCCAGCGCTTAAAGCAGCTATTTCAGTAGCTCCTTGGCAGATCATTATGTTCCTGGGTGGCATCTTGAATCGCGTTCAGGCTGTGTGTGTTTTTGTTTCTGCCGTGCTGACGGCTCCCGGGCTGCGTCTGAGCCCGGGCCGTTGCCATTTCAATTGAAATTGCTTCCCTGCACCTGCCTGCTGGTCTTCCTGTTCCCCTCGCTCACTGTAGAGTGCAGTCCACCCAGTGTTGGTGGTGACTGTCACTCACTGCTCTCTTTGGGATTGGGTTGCATTTATCAGTGTAACCAAAGCTGCAGACTAGGAATGAAATTTGTTTAGTATATCACCCTATTGTCCATTAGTTATAAAACCTTCTGATGCAGACAACAACACTGCATGATGTCATTTACCTTCAATGTAGGAAATATGCCTTTCACGTGTTGCAGTACATTAAGGATTTCAACAACAGGACGTGGATGGAGCGTTACGGGGAGCCTATTGGAGCAGAGACGACCACCCTCCTCTGGTCCATCACCGTGTCCATATTCGCCATCGGGGGTCTCCTCGGAGCGCTCTCTGTCTCCTTAATCATCAAATTACTTGGAAGGTGAGTTCAAGTCAATGTGACGAACACGATAGGTCAAGTAGATGCGGGATTGTTTACATCTCACAGAGGAGGACAGCATCAGTGTGCCTCTGTATGCATATGCTGTAGTCCCGGCCCATTTTAGGTTCTGACATTTTCCCTGCAGTGTGCATGTACGTGCATTAATGACAGCTCCATGGGATCGGTTGGTTTAATGAGCTGCACGGCTGCTCTGCGAATAAAAACTGGCCCAACGTTTTGCTTTTCTATTCTCACTATGCAGAGGTGTAGTAAAGTCTGATCCCGTGTCTCAGGCGGCGCAGTGAGTTTCTCCGGTTTCGCTCTAGCTTGAATGTTTCATCCAGCTTTTTGCTGGGCCGAGAGGCAGTATGTCCTCCTACCCAGCGCTCCTAACTGCGCTGCTGTCAACCTCGGTGCGCGGAAATAATATAAAGTTCAAAAGTATCTATTATTTACCAGCGATGAGGTTGCCACCTTTGGAGCTCATGAAAGACTCATGAAACTTTTATCTAGAGTCATTTGGCAAATTTATGAAAGTTTTAGGATTCACCTTGGAGTAAGTTGATTAAACTGAAGCTTATGACTCATTCTCTCTCCATACTGTCTGCTAGACATCGGGGGGTCAGCTATTTTTTACTCTGAGCGGATATTCAGATGTCAGGGCTGAATATATATTTGCATACAAGTTCAGCAAAGTACTTCAGACGTACTTCAGAGTGGCTGAGTGGTTCAGGCAGATCATGAAGAAGTCCTGAAAATTTTTTTGCATAACTTTCATCAGTGTGAGGGCTGAATAAAGACAATGAATTGGAGGTGAACTAGCTAAAGCAGGTAATTCCCTCCTTGTAGGGTTTTATTTGCTTGAGGTGACTCTATTGAACAAAGCGAGCGAGATTCAGCTGCTGCGGCTCAACGCCGCTGGGTTTGAAGCGCAGCAAAAGGTGCTGCTTCAAACGGGACGGCTTGAATTCAGAGCAGATCCCGCTTGCTCTCCAGACAATGTGAACAGCGTAGGAGTAGACTTTAATGTGGGAAGAGGGAACGCGCGTCAAGCTGCGGCAGCGCCTCCATCATCTGTTTGAGGGCAGCATCCAGCATCAGTGTGTGCTGAGGACGACAGTGCGCCATGATTTACACTTTATGGCACTGGAAGGAATTATGTAGGGGACGGTTCTAGTGTTTGGTGCTGGCCACTGGCAGTAAACACAATAATACTGTATGTAGTAGAATTATCACCTTTCAGACAGCTTCACCTTAAAACCGAAGATTTACAACCTAATACACCTTTTAAAGTGGCCAGCGTTGCACCTGATATAACACTGGAGACCTTGGGGACTATATATCTAAAAATCCTTTTGAATCGATTATTTATTAATTGGTTTCCCTCAGATAAAGCCATGCAAAGCTTGAGTGGCCGTGAGCCAGCTCCTTCAAAGAGCAGCCATTGATTTATCCTGCTATTCTGCGGTACCACTCAGTCCCAATCTGCCTAAGTGGTGACGGCTGTAAACGTTGTTCTGTGTGAAGGCCTTTCAGGCTGTTATCACACAGACCAGTCTTTATCCAAAACAGAAAAAAAAATCATTCTATTCGGTTTGAAGTTTTTGCAAACAAAATGCCTTTGATACAAATGATCTGTGTTTGTGCGCGTCCGACCATGTCCTCCTCTCGCCTTTAGAAAGGGAACCTTGCTGCTGAATAACGTCTTCGCCCTGGCCGCTGCTCTGCTGCTCACCTTGGGGGAGAGGGCCAAGTCTTTTGAGATGCTCATCGTTGGCCGACTCATAATCGGTGTGGATTCTGGTAAGTCAGTCAATCCGTTAAAAGATGTGCCTTTATTCAGGGTGCGATTGGAACCTGAGAAGTAGCAGATTTGTCCATAGGCATCAACATTTTTAGACGTTCAAAGCTTAATTCGAGTGTTTACACATTATTGATTTGTGTATGTGTATTTTATTGTATGAACTGAAACTGAAAAGTTAAAAACAAGTTAAACCCATCAGCTATGAAATCCATTTTAGCAACTGAGCTGTGAACATATCGATTTTTGTTGGGTGTTATTTTCGGCCTCTGAGGCGATTCAGCTCAGATAAATGCGTTTCTTTGTCTGGAGGCTGCTGGATCCAATAACAAGGTCTATTTCACTAAATGTCATTTGGCTCATTTGGCTAAACAATATGACGTTCATCATCATTCTTGGTGACTATATGAGGCAAATAGAGGCAGATCTGCTGACTCATCTGACGTGTTGAGGAGGTTGCGTAACATAAATGCACTGATCACGTATCTGCTGTCACAACAGACAGACTCCAGCTCATCTGTCCCCGTTCCTCCTCACAGGTATAGCTCTCAGCGCTCTGCCCATGTACCTGGGGGAAATATCCCCCAAACATATCAGAGGCTTCATTGGCCAGTTCAACTCCATCCTCATCTGCCTGGGAGTGTTCACAGGACAAGTGCTGGGGCTGCCTGAGCTGCTGGGCCAGGTCAGTGATCACCAAGCGTCTGCGTCCACCAAACGTTAAGATGTTTTGTTGATTCACACACTGTTATTGATACAAAGGCTGGTGAATATGCAAATTAGTGCATTTCTCTTCCTTAACTGGTTTAATCACATAACATGAACAGAACATCTGGACCAGCGCCTGTCATGGCTCCGGTACTACAACTGTAGCATCCTTGGTCTCTCATCAGCAGCCCATAATAACCTCGTGACATTAGTTTGCTTCGCTCCCTAATTCTTCGGCCGCGTGAATTTATTGACCTCAGCGACTCCCATGTGACAACAAGGTGTGAATAACCCACAGTCGTTTAAATGTCAAGGACTTCCCATTAGTCAGTGGAGCTGATGAGGTCTCAGAGATAGATTTCTCAGCTCTATTGCTACAGTGCAGCGGATAATTTCATTTCAGCTTAAGATCCAAGGAAAAAAGACGGACTTCTCCTCTCGCGGGTAATGATTTTCCATCACTTTCTTTCGGCGGTAAATGCAGGCTGGCTGATAGCATCACGACGTCTTCTTCTTTAACCACTTGAGGAGTGAAGTGGGATCGGTTCTTTCCTTTGTCCCTTTGTTTTAAGACCGTTTCCCAGGACTTTCCCACTCCTCACCCTAATGGCTCCTCTACACAAGTGTTCCCATGTTTCCTCAGCCTAAAGCCTTTCAGCGGCAAGGATCCAGTTATCATTTATACCATTGATTAATTATGTACTAGATCTTCTGTTTATCTTTTACGGCTGCAAACAGACATTTGCCTGAGGGGCGTTTGTTTTGAAAGCCAGGTTTTCTTGGGTTATGTGAAGGAGAAAGTCAGTCATATAAAGCTTTCCACTCTTGGCAATTTCTGTTGCGTTTAACTCACAGCAGACTTTTGGCACTATTTAAAACATTTAATTGCTTTGCCAGTTTTGAAGAATGCAGTAATATGTTTTGGCAGTTGAGGCTGAGGATTAGGATTTATTGCAATAAATATGAGTCTTATTTAATGTTGACCTTTTGCTTCTGCTCTTCTAAAGCAGAACGGGTGATTCAATGAACACTAATGGACTGGATGTGGAAGAAACTTGAATACTTGCAGGTTAAATGGAACGCTTTGTGGAACTCTGTCTTTGTCCATCACCACAAAGCAGCTTTAATTTAAGGACGTCAGTGTGTGGAAGGCTGCCATAGGGACGCTGCCTCTTTGGTCCAGTCTCCAGTCGTCTGGGTCCACGGGGCTTCTTCTTGTCTCGCTCTTCAGTATGTCTGAAATGTGAGCCCACGCTTTGGTCCAATCCTTTTCAAGGGTTTGTGAGGCGGGAGACAGGCCTGTAACAATCTGTAAGCGTGAAGCCGGCAGAAGGTGGATGTCAAATTGGCCAGAACAGCGGAGAGTCTGCACGTCTTGGTCCATATTTCATTGTGTAACATTAGCTACTGCAGATGTAAGAGGATCGGAACCTGCTCTTTCACTCTCTGAGCTTATTCTTCTTACCAGAACACGTGCATTAAAACACCACATATTTCTTCACACTTCCCATGCTTTTGATGAACACATCTAGTTGCCCATGAATTATGGATAGAGCCAATAACTTCTATAATGGGCATCACCAAGGCTTGTTATAAAGTGTTATTATATAACTGTTATTCATTTGAATAAAAATAGCCAATATGGTTTTAACCACTTGGCTACAATGAGAAACCCTTTTACAAGTACAAATTTATTCCTCTCACTTTTTTTTTTACCATACTTCATTTTCAAGTTTAAAAAATGGATCCATGTACTGCAAGTGTCCATGTATTGAGCTGTGAATCCCCTCTTTCCTGGTGTTATTAAGCGCACCCAGTTCTTTTCCTCCCACTTACAGGATGCAGCAGCAGCGTCTCCTTTTTCTATTTGCTTCATCCGTCGCTTCGATCTGCAGACGCACTTCTTTGCCCGGCGTTATTCATATCACACGTCTGACGCCCTTCAGGCATTTTGTTTCCTCACTCTTTGACGAGAGCTTCGCAGACGTATGAGACACGTCTGGTGATTGTGCCACCGTGCTCTTCGTTGGCCTTTGGACACGAGAGTCAAACAGGCTTCCTCTCAGTGGAGGCGTCTGTGAATTGAAGCTTGTCTGGGATGTCACTGGCGGCGCGCAAAATAGTGACAAGCTTTGACAAATGATAATTACACTAACCTTGATGCTTAGACACTGACCTTCTCCCACTGGGGAAACATGTTTAGTCCAGCATTACAGCAGGAACAGGCTTTTAGCCAGTCTGTCACTGAAACCCCTTGGGACACCAAATTCATCAGCGCGTCTCAAACACGGGCTGCACCACTAATGTTAAATTCATTGGCCTTAATAGGTGCTTATCTTATGTCCCTATGTCTATTGAGGATAGACTTAATATGGTAATTATTATAATAACTATGTGCTTTGAGCAATATGCAGCACAGAACAAAGATGAATACATAAGCAGGTACAGTATAGCTAGTGTTAGAATGGATTGTTTTGAAATTCCTAAGAGATCAAGTCAACATGTGGAAGGAAAACATAAAGCACCTTCAATACAGCTCACGCTTTACAGGAGCTTCTTTGTGAAATTGAATGAATTCAGTTTGTACTGATTAAAATGCATGAGTGCAGGAAACAGAAAACTACTGGCATCTAGCATAAAATGATTTCAGTTACTTACTTTAATTTAAACATAATGAATCTATTTTGTAACATGAAGGGATAAAGCTATTTAACTAGACCTGCAGAGGTCATTTTAAACAGTTTAAAGTGATAGAAATGAATGCGGTGTGTTGACACATGCATGTTTGGATTAACAACAATAGAAGCTAGTTTAATACAAGTAGGTTAATCAGATGACAATGTTTTGATGTTACTGGGCTGTTTGTTGGATTCAGGAAAGCAGGATGATTGTTCCGCATGTGAGCTGATCCATGTATCCTAAAGAAGAGGCAGCACGTTGGGCAGATCTCAACTTTTGGCCCAGTTTCTGGTGATGTGATGCTGTTTACCAACAGGCTTTATACATTGAGAGAATTCAGCTGAGCTATGTGTCTTTCTGTTCTTATCTAATGAGATGGGTTAAATGGAACATTAATAGACACTAAGTATCATACAGCAGGAAATGAGCTGCTTCATCCAACTCAGCATTTAGATACAGCGAAGGCTTTGGGATGCTACGTGCATTACTGATGTGATACTACTTAATTGTTCTTCCAGGAAATCCTGATCCAGCCTCTTTCTGTAATACATCATAATCCTTCATCGCTCAGTGATAATGTGAACACAAATTCATGTTTCCTGTGGATCCATCCGGGATGTGATCTACCTGATAACAGCCACAGAGCAGGCTAAGCCCAACGCCGCTCTCTGGATTCACAGTCGTCCTCCAACAGCAGCCGGTGCTTTACGTAATCCACATTCTGCTCCCCTCTTCAAATATGTGTTTCATCTTTTTCTTTGTTCAATTACAGCATGATAATGTGCACCCCACGGCCTCCGCATTCCCGCATGAGATAACTGAATGGAAAACACACACAAATAGGCAGACGGAATGTAAGACTGAAGCGTTTGTCTGCTTTGTTTATTTTACTGCAGGTCAGAGCTGGGTTGTGGAGTTGTGCGTTTTATCGTGTGACGATGGGGTCAATGAGATACGAACCAGCTAAGAAATAGCATTTAGTGCACCTCCTTTTACAAAACATTGCTCTATAGCTTCCTTTTATTGTGTGTATGTATCCTGATACCTTCCCACCATCTGTCACTGTTCTCTGTATATTCATGCACATTTTGAAAGCCTCCCTGGATTCAGGCTTCAGCCAGTGTTTCAAAGTTGGGAGATGCCAATTAGAGTAAAAGTCTCCAGCTGCAGTGCGGTTGACATCAACAGCCCTGATGTATAACACAATGAAATTATATAGAGATACAAAACCGGCTGATGTATAGTAAAAAACCCAGGAACTGCTGCATGAACAGGAAACCTGTGTTTTAGGCTATAAGTTACTGGAGCTGTGGAGAAAGAAGTGCTTTGCTATCAGTAACCTTTCAAATGAAATAGATGAAATATGAATGAAATATTTTGTTTCTGCATGCACTTGATATTTTCCTCGTTTTAAAAGACGTGTTATTCAGCACAGTACATGCATCTCCTCTGTTGGGCTTCGCTGTAGCCGGGTGCATGTCGGCGTATTTGTATCTGTGCGGCTTTGAAGCTCCGCTGCTGATGTTTTGACTGCAGGAGACCAGGTGGAACTACCTGTTTACCTTCCTGGCGCTGCCGGCGGCGTTGCAGATGTGCGTGCTGCCCTTCCTTCCAGAGAGCCCTCGCTTCTTGCTGATGGAGAGGAGGGACGAGGCAGGAGCAGAGAGAGGTACTAATGAAACGCCATACTTGGACTTAAGTAGTACATAGATTGTAACTGTAATTCATGTATGATACTCTGTGTCTCTCCCTGCTGCTAGAAAATATGGAAAACTGCTTTAAACCAGAGTCACACTGGGAATGGGTGTCGGCGGGTGTCGGTGGCATTACATTATTGGTCATATCATGCTGCTGGGATGCACAGCAGACGCTCTGTCCCTATGGAGACAACATATTGTATTTTCTCTACGGGAGCATGGCCTCCACTTAGTGTCACGGCTGTGGGCTAAGCGCCGGCAATTTCCAAAAGTAGTTGGGCATGGCAGGGAAGCACACAGCTGAAATGGCAGGGCCTTTTTGAGAAGGAATCTATACTGTACCGTGGGATGAAAACACCCGTTGAGACAATTGAACATTTAATCGTTTATTGTAGTTCTCATTGTTGTTGGGGTTGATTTCTGCTTAGATGAAGGCCCGACAGAGGATCCACTTGGGTAACACAGGTTATGATGGTTTGTTTATGACAAAACCATGACCTCAGATTTTAGCGTACAATTCCAACTTCTCTTCACCCTTCGTGACCTTTAAATGGAAGACAGCACTAGCGGAGACAATATGCTGCTTGTGTCTGACGCCGGATGACGATAATGGGACACTACAGGGCCACCCCTCAAGAGTCGCGTGCTTTGACAACAGCTCCCTCGACCACAGGGCTGCAACGCAAGCCAACAACATGGAGCGGCGGCGCCGGGCACATTCTCGCCAGCAGAACGTTGGCTGGCAGTTACAGGGACGGTGCGAGGGACGTTTGGGCAACAGCTCATCGCGGGTTATTTACAGCCAGGACTCGTCACCGCTCGTCTCAGGCTGATTATTTAGATTTATTTATTATTTAACCACATAAACACAAGAATAAAATTTGAGAATGTTACTTTAACATTGATTTATGACATTATTTAGAGTAAAGCCTTATGGATGAAAGGTCAAAGGTCGTGGCAACTAAAAACAAATACTGTACCAGTGACATTCAATGGACTAAGTGGAAACCGTGCGTAGGAACAGGACTGCTGGGGGAAATGCAAACACCCTTCACCGCTTTGAGTTCTGAAGTAACACTAAGGAAGCATTATTTTACATAAGCAACTGAACCCGCAGAGCGCATCCATCTATAATGGATCGACATCCACATCAAAGAGCGTCAGCCTCACCAGAGACGGAGCCGATCAAAGTCACGTCTTACGTCACGTTTGGGTTCACACGCTTGCAAACGCGCTGTCTGAGCTTTGCCTTTATCCTCGCCCGTCGTGGCAGTAGGCACAATGCAGCGTCCAAGATTTAATAGTGACAATGGAGTACGAGGATGCATTCAGTATAATGTTGACTTAAATCATTTCACCACTACCTTGTTTTGACCTAAAAACACGGCTTTTAAGACACAGCGCGTGACATTCAAGAGACAGTTAAACCGGAGATGAAAGCCAAGCCAGATGAAAGTCACTTTGATTAGAGGGCAAATGGGAGCCTGCTTGGATTTTGCCCAACAAGGGGAGGAATCCAGGGGGAACAGATTCTCTGGTGCGATGGGGCAGAATGTTGCTTTTTGGGCAAACCTTGAAAAGGAACAGTATCAGGTGAGCGCCTGTCACAGCCGAGTGGACGGGCCGGGAAGGGGCAGCCAGCCTCCGACAGCCAGCGTGGATCACTGCACGCGAAGGCCCGGACGGTGCATATGCACACACGCCGCCTTTGTACCTTCCACATACTGCACCATGCTGTCCTTGGAAGAGGCTGCAGCCTGGCAGGTCTGGCTGTTTCCCGGGAGGTCACCAGCCACGCTGTCTGCCACCCCGCTCCCTCATCCTAACGACCCGCTCTTAGTCCCTTCCCGCGTGGAGGGCTCCGCTTGTCTGGGTCACGTCCTCAACCCGTACCTGCTGTGACGTCCCAGGGCGCCGGCACTGGACGCCACAGGAGAAAGGGTTTATGAGTGTGGAAATAAATGACTTACACTACACTCACTTATTCCTTCCAGTCCATCACACATGTGGAGAAGCAAAAGTTCAAGCAAAGTTCAGCTGGCTAGAATATGAATGAATGCCGCAAACTTGGTCTCCACTGAACACACAGATAATGTTTCTAAGAACTACTGAGTGAACAATACTTAATAATAGATAAACACTTGCAAAACTTCCTCAAATACGACAAGGGTTGCTTCGTAAGATCAAGTCAGATCAGGACAGGATTACAAAGGATACAGGATTAATCAGGATCACAATATGTACTTTGAATGTACATTCACTGGTCATCCACTGTTCCCACTAAAACACAAACGGTCAGAATCCACCAGATAAAATAATTAAATGCATGCAAAGCTAGTTTCTTTGAGCCTTTACAATCTTTGATCTCGAGGTAATGCTCCTTCGCACATCTTTTCTGCGTGGCTATTTTTAACATTGTGTGTGTGTGTGTGTGTGTGTGTGTGTGTGTGTGTGTTTTGCCAGCCTTCCAGAGGTTCCTGGGGAAGGAGGATGTGTCCCAGGAGCTGGAGGAGGTCCACGCGGAGGCTCGGGCGCAGGAAAACCTCCACACGGTTTCCGTCCTACAGCTGCTGAGGAACCCAGCTGTTCGCTGGCAGCTCATCACCGTCATCATCACCATGGCCTGCTATCAGCTCTGTGGCCTCAACGCTGTAAGCTGCAGCTGTTATTTGCTTAGCCACATAGAAACATAGATGTGAGTCATGTGCACTTTGGTTATGGCATACTGCAGCTGTATTGTGGGTAAGAAGAAGGCAAAAGCCTCTATACTCAATGCAAAACACTCTCTGCAGGCTGACAACGAATTCATATTCAGGAGGATAAACACTAATATTTGCTCAATTTTGCAATTCATACTCTTGATGGGGTTTTCAGTAATACACAAAAAGGAGCAAATCTTTGCATTATCATAGTTATGGCTTCATTTACATACATTATTTTTTGAAGAAACAAACTTAATTCACAGCAGATGAGTGTGGACGCCTACACTGTCAGTGCCGTACAGCATTTGTCACTTCGGCTCAGTCAGGAGCTTCCAGAGGTCCTGGGTGGTGTTTCAGCAGCTCTCGGTGCTGATGCAAGGCGGCGGAGCTGGTGCCACAGTGTCGCTGCTTCAGGTTGTCATCATCGCTGACGGTGGCAAACACAGATTGTATTTTCATTGCTGTCTGTCATAGTTGACAGTGGGGAAAAGAAGTGCAAGGTCCAGGGCTGTTTTTTTTCTGCTGGAATTCCAAATGAGTCACATTAGTTCAGTGATGCTCTTGTGTTTTCCCACAGATTTGGTACTACACTAATGGGATCCTTCGGGAAGCAGGTTTTCCTGAGAACATTCTTCCCTACATCACACTCAGCACGGGGATTATCGAGACTTTAGCTGCCATTATCTCGGTAAGAACGGCTTCTTTAAATGACCCAGCCCCGTTCTAGGTATTGGATTATCTGCACTGAGTTAAATGCAGGTTTTGATTTTGTTACTTATCATTTTATTAAATGCCACATAAGATTTGTTCATGTTAGGTCAGAATGCAGGAGAGGAGAGGTTGGTGTAAAAGCTAAAACCATTTTCCACGTGGCTTGGCCGATGTTGAGCCATTTGGCTGTTCTGATGTGAAGCAGATTTTTATGCCTTCCAGGCTGTGTCACCGTTTCCTCCAGTGCCAGTTTTAGTTCATGAATGCTATATTTCTTTCTGTGGGATTAAGCATGTGAGAAATAAAAGCACACCCAGCCAACTGCTGTCATTAGAATTTGGGAGTGCAGCTCCCCCCCCCCCCCCCTCAGAGGATTCATATATGATGAATGACCGAGAGCGGAGGGTGGAGTAAATCCAAAAGATGCACCTCTTTAGTGGTGAATGAAGCTGTAATGGAACAGTGGATGCCCAAGATCTTTTGCATTTGGGTGGGAGTCAGGTGGAGGCAGCTGAACACAACCTGGGCAATGTCTCAGTGCTGCCTGAAAGTATGATGAAACCCAGGAGGGAGGCAACAATGAAATCCACGCGACACCTCATTCACACCAGGTTGTTTTTCTCTGTCTGGGCTTGAGAGAGAGAGGAACTGTTTTTTACAGTTCAGCCCTTTAAACCCTGGAAATCAATACATAGTTTGCGGCAAATTTACTTTAATGTACTGTAAGAAGGAAACTGCTAAAAACGTGGCCTTGGCCTCAAATGAAGGCAGGTCCTTTTATTTATCCACATGTTCAGCTGCCACTAACTGAGGCAACATGTGGGCGTTGCACAGTTTACACAGCCTCACAGCATGAAGGACCTGGCTTCAGGATGGTGCTGTGCTGTGGGGAGCTGCGTGTTCTCTGTCTGTGTGGCTTCTCTTCAGGTGCTCTGGCTTCCTCTCATGTCCAGTCCAGTTAACTGGAGAACAAGCGTGAATCATTTATAGTTTTTTTTTTTTTTTTTTTTTTTTTTTTTTTTTTTTTTTTTTTTTGTTCTGTCCAGCAGTTAAGCAAGCAGCATATATTACGCTGAATGCCATATTGTGATGGACAGCTTTGCTTTAACAAGAAGAGTATATATAGAATATATATACTCTTCCTGATTTATGGTTTATTTAATGGTTTATTTAGCTAATCCAAAATGTGTGTGATGTTGCTGTGTTGGTGGACAGGTTAGGTTTCTGCTTTAGGGTGTGTATGCGGGAGGGTGGGGGGGAGGGGGGGTAAGGGGTGCAACCAGCTGCTGAAACCAAGCAAATCTGTTAAGTAAACAATCGGAGCAAAAAAAAAAAAAAAAAATAAAATAGATAAAATAAATAAGAAGCATGGATGTACCTTAGGCTAACACATTCATAACTAAACAATTTTTGTGCTGTGGTTTACCTTGGAGATTAATACTAATACCAATAATAGTGCTAAGGTATGTGCACATACTAATACAAACGAATACATACAATATACATACATATGTGCATTATTATACATATCCCATACTACTTAATAAAAGTCATGACATACAACACCACAAATTCCATATTCACACATTATTCATGTTGGTAGTGATAAGTATCAATAATACTTACAGTTGGATTTGGAAAGTGTCCCACTACAAGGTTAGTAAGGCTGTAGCTTAACATTATTCACCCAAAGGGTGAGGCAGACGTTGGTGCATGAACAATGCCACTTGTGGAAGCCAGGGTGATGTGAGGGGCTCCGCCACTACGCCCATCCAGCAAGCAGAGGAAGGAATCCTAGCAGCCAGGGAGCACACACACCTTCAGTTCCAGGAGGGCAGGTGTTGCGACCCAAGCCGCCCACACAGAGCCCCCCAGGCAGAGCTGCAGCAGCCACAGAGACAGCACCCGAGGCCAGAGTGGGCCACCGGGGGTCAACGCTGTCCGCCCCATGAGAACCAGGGGCAAACACTCCCCCCGGCGGGAGGGTCGGCCTGAAAGAGTAGAGCCCGAGGACCCACGGTCCGTAGGGAGCCCGCCAGAAGATGCCCCCGCGCCCAGAGTGGGGCCCGCCCCCAGTCCACCACCCCCACACGGGCGGAGCGGGGCCTACCCCATCGGCCCGACCTCATCCCCTGGCGCTACAGCGGCCTGCAGCACAAGGCCAGCAATTGGTGGGGTCAGCAGAAAAGAGACCACCCAGGCAGACGATCATCGTACCCCGGGCGAAAAACCGGACCCCCCCACACTTCAACCGCACCACACGCATACCAACTCACACAAACACAGATGCATACACCCACCCACATGTGCAACACACATCATCACATCAACACACACACACACCATAGACTCTCTCATAACAAACTAGTCAATCATACGTGAACCAATGCACTCTCAGATACATTCTCCCACCCACACCATTCGCTTGATCACATTCGTGGGGAGGGTAGGTCTCCGGCCTGCCGTCCATGTGGCCCCAGGCAGGGACCGCAGCTCCTCCCGAGCCCCGACCAACCCCCCCAACCCGGAGGGGGCAGAGGGCAGCAGAAAAAGGCACCCCAGAACCCTGCAACCCAGCTTGGACGTGAGTGTGTGGAACTAAAGTGCACTGAAGGTGGGTGACACCTCCAGGAGCACAACCGCTGGCTGACGGTGTGTCCCCCGGACAGTGCCCCCCCGCGCCCTAAATGTCTTTTTGCAGTTAAAACTGGGTGGTGATCTCTCCATCAGGGCCAGTGGCCGAGGCCACAACTGGCCTCAGCCCCAGGCCCCAGTGAAAGAGCCCACCCCCGGCCCTAAATGTATGTGTATGTAGCTAAGTATGAGGAACTTTGGGAGATACCCAATTCTCCGGGGGGTCCAGCAGACAAAGCCATCAATGGGAAGTCTACTGGCCCCCCCGGAAGGAGCCCCCAGATTCCTGGACAAGTGTGTATGACTAATGCAATTAAAACTGCAGAGCATCCCACTTGGAAGGGACGGAACCACTTCCCAGTAGCCCTGGTCCCTCCATCAGCAGGACGCCCCTTGCAGACCTAAGTGGATGAATGCGGAGAAATGTAGTTGGGAAGCAGAGCTCCAGGGTCCGCAGAGCCAGGTTCCCGACTGGCTCTGCTACCTATCCCACCACCCCCCACAACCCCCAGCCACGAAGGGACAGCCGAGACCCAGGGACCGCAGTACTACTGCCCAGGCGCCACACGCAGCACAGCCAGAGCCATCCTCACCCTTCTTTCACACTTACCCATTCTCTCGCTCAAGTATGCCCATGCTCGCCCCGTGTAGTGTGACACTCAAACCCACACATATACTCTGCGGTTGTGCATTGAGGGCCAGCTTCCGCCCAGGGCCCAATGAAGGTTCTAGCCTGAGTAGTCCGCCAACCCCCCCTGCAACAGGCCCGAGCAGTTACCAGAGGGCGTCGGACCGCTAGGGCAGGCAGCGCCCCACCCGAGCAGGGGCAGCGCCCCAGGGGAGAGACACCTCTCCGGGCACAGGCAGGCACCCCCAGAGGGAGTCCCCCGGACGCAGGTTACCCAGGTCTCCACCCCCAGGTCCGCCCCCGCACACCGGCAGGGAGGCCCGCCTCCGGCTCTCCGGAGACAGGCACACGCCAACCCTCAAAATGGTCCCACCCCGGCACAGGGCCGCCGGTCCCAGCAGCCACCACACCCCCGCCGCAGGGGACCCCTGCGGCCAGCCCTGAGTCCACCAACCCGTTGTCCCGGTTCTTTAGGCAGGCAGGCACCACCAACCACCAGTCACCCCCCCACCACTGTGCCAGACATGACGCAGCACCCGAGCCCCACGCATCCTTACCTGGAAATGGAATCAATCAGAGTATAGTTTTGGTCATTGATTTGATGAAGCAGACAATGTGTCTAAGGTGGTATAATCTAACAAGCTGTTCAGGTATTGAGTAATGCTTAATTTTTTTTTAGTTTTCCAGTTCATGAGGATGATTTTCTTTGCGACACAGAGGGCAGAAAGAAGTGTGTGTGATGAGTTTGTCTCTAGATCAAGCCCACTTAGATCTCCTAGAAGACAAAGTGCAGGGGCTGCTGGGATTGGACAGCTTAACTGGGTTGACAGGTGTTCACATACTCTTTGCCAAAATTGCTGCACAGGTGAGCATGACCAGAATGCATGTAGGAATCTATCTGCTGTGTTATCTGTACAGTGAGGGCAAATATTTGAGTTTGTGAGACCCATTTGGAACATCCTTTGTCCTGTATAGTGAGTTCTATGAAGAATTTTGTATTGTATTAGTTGTAAATTTGTATTTTTTGTCATTCTGAATAAATTAGAACATATGTTATTCCAGAATGTGTAATTAGTGGTGATATTGAGATCAGCTTCCCATTTAGAGATCGGAAGGCTCACTGTCTGGTCTACATTGGAAATTAAGATATAGATTTTGGATACTGTCCTTTTCCCTGATATATCAATAAATCGCTCTATTACTGGTGGTGGTTGCATGTGGATGGCAGTATTCTTACTTTTTGCATTAAGTATTGACTTTAGTTGTTGGTATTCTAAGAAATTGGCACTAGTGATTTCATAGTGAGATACTAGTTCTTCAAAAGAGGTAAACTTGTCTCTTGTGAAAACATGTTTCAGATGTGTTATCCCTTTGATATGCCAAGTTGGAAAGTGTATTGCCTTTTTGTTTTGTATGATGTCTGGATTGTTCCAGAGAGGTGTGTTTTGGCAAAGAGTAAGCGAAGACCCATTAATTTTAAGAAACTCCCACCAGGCTTGCAGAGATGCTTTTATGCTAATGTTCTGGTAACAACTATGATGTTTGATTTTGGTGCTGATAAAGGGCAGATCTGCAACTTTAATATTTCCACAAAATGTTTGTTCAATGTCTATCCAGGAGGAGTCTGCTGGCATGGGTTTTATCCATTTGTGGACATGGTTCAGTCTATTGGCAAGAAAATAGTGGTGGAAGTTAGGTAGTTCTAGGCCGCCGCAGCGTCTGGATTTTTGAAGAGTTTTTAAACTAATTCGTGGTGGCTTGGTTTTCCACAAAAACTGTGAGATGTAGGAGTCTAATGTCTTAAACCACGCCTGGGCTGGCTGAGTTGGAATCATTGAAAATATGTAATTAATCTTTGGCAGGATCATCATTTTTATGGTGGCAATTCTTCCCATAAGTGAAATGGGTAAGGACTGCCATCTTTTGAGGTTGGCTTCTATTTGTTTTAATAGTGGATTGTAATTTAGATCAATAAGCTCTGATAGCCTAGACGACAATTCAATGCCCAAGTATTTAATGTTTCCTGAATGGAGTGTGGTAGAGGAGATGTTAGTCACCTTAAGGTTAAGTGGTAGCACTGTAGATTTGGTCCAGTTAATAGAGTACTCTGAAAGTCCTGAGAATTCATCTATGAGGCTGATAGTTGTAGGAAGAGACGTCTGTGGCTCAAGGAGAAACAGTAACACATCGTCAGCATATAAACTTATTTTATGATTTACTGATTTGGTCGATATTCCAGTAATTCCTTCATGCTGTCTTATTGCTGCGGCTAGAGGTTCAATAAATATTGCAAATAGTGATGGGGACAGTGGGCAGCCCTGTCTTGTCCCTCTATGCAGATTAAACCTTGGTGAGATCTGGTTGTTTGTTCTGACTGCAGCGTTTGCTGAGTTGTATAATATTTGGATCCAGTCTATGAATGTTTCCCCAATGCCGAATTTGTGCAGAGTGGCTAAAAGAAATTTCCAGTTTACTCTATCGAAAGCTTTTTCTGCATCTAAGGAGACGATGGCTGTCTCTAGTTTATGGATGGTGACATAATCAATTAAATTAATTAGTCTGTTCATATTGTTTGTTGACTGTCTACCTTTAATGAAGCCTGTTTGATCAGAGTGAATTATATATGGAGTGATTTTTTCTAGTCTTCTAGCAAGTGCTTTACACACTATTTTTAGATCTACATTTATTAGTGAAATTGGTCTATAACTCGATGGGAGTGTAGGGTCTTTCCCTGGTTTTTGGAGCAGGCTTATGAAGGCAGAATTCATATTTGTGGGTAATGAATGTTGTTGTTTAATTTCAGCTAACATTTTGTAAAAGCTGGGTGCCAGCATGGACCAGAACTCTTTATAAAATTCAGTTGGGAATCCATCTGGTCCTGGAGCTTTTTTATTGGGCATCTCCTGCAGAGCTTCATGTAGTTCTGCCAAAGATAACAATGAGTCTAGAGTTGTAGATTGTTCTTCATTTAGCTTTGGCAGTTCTAGTTTATTCAGAAACGCCTCTATGGCTGAGGTGGGTGGATCTATTTGGGACGTATATAACTCTTGGTAAAAGTTTTTAAAGGTATCATTTATTTCATGGGGATCACGAGTAATGTTGCCTTCCTTATTAGTTATTGAATGGATGATTTGTTTCTCTTTATTATTTTTTAATTGGTTAGCTAGAAATTTACCACATTTATTAGCATGGTCAAAATTCTCCCAGCGTAATTGGTCTATCTGAAACTGAGTTTTGCAATCAATTATATTATTTAATTTCAGCTTTAGATTCTTTAGGTCTTCTAGGACATCATTGGTTGGAGAGGCTGCATATTTAATCTCTAGAGATTTTATTTTTTGCTCTAATTCTAATTCAAGTAACATGTCCTTTTTTTTCTTGTGTGATGAATATGAAATAATTCTACCGCGCATAACTGCCTTCCCAGTCTCCCAAAGAACACAGGGTGAGATTTCCGGTGTATCGTTGATTTCTATAAAGGTTTTCCATTCTCTCCTGACATAACTGATGAAGTCTTGATCATTGAGTAATGATGTATTAAACCTCCAATTCCTGGTTGATGGTGTGGCTGTCTTAATCAACGAAATGGACATTGGTGCATGATCACTGATTGTGATAGAGTGAATATTGGTGTCAGAGACATCTTGTAAGACTGAGTTATTTACTAAAATATAATCTATACGGGAGTGAGAGTGGTGAACTGGCGAGAAAAAGGTATATTCCCTGGATGTAGGATGAAGAGAACGCCATGTGTCACAGAGACCAAAGTCATCCATGTACTGTCTTAAGGTCTGTACTGATTGCCAGTTCCTGTTGCTCACAGCTTTGCTTAGCCTGTCCAACTCTGGGTTAAATACTAAATTAAAGTCCCCTCCTACTATAAGTTTGGAACCAGAGTGAGCAGACAGTGATGTGAAGAAGCTGTGAAAGAAAGAGGGGTCGTCAGCATTAGGGCCATACACATTAGCTATGCAATATTCAATGTTTCCTATCAAGATATTAATGATTATATATCTCCCTTCTGGATCTACAATGGTATCGTTATGCGTAAAGTTAATCTTTTTATTTATCAGGATGGCGACCCCTCTTTGTTTAGAATTGTAACCGGCTAAGTAAGCATGTGGGAACTCTGCTGATGCCAGAGTGTAATTTATAATTTTGGGAATATGAGTTTCCTGTAGTAAAACAATGTCTGCTTGTAGGGTTTTCAAATGGTTAAATATTTTAAATCGTTTCTCCTTCTTATTGATTCCACGTACATTCCAAGTGACAATCTTCAGTGGTGTCATATCTTACCTGACTGCTGTGGATCACTAGTCTTGTGTGTATGTAGTGTGACAGACTTTAGGTGTGTGGCTAACCTTAAGTACCTGTGTATTCTGAGTTGTGTGTTATCTATGTATGTGCATGTGATTCCCCTGTGCAGTAGATGTTTGTGTGTGGCTGCTGGAGGGCTACATAGCTGGCTGACTACGTGGGAGAAGAATCGAGGAAAGAAGGATGTACACAGTGTGGAGTGAAAGTAGGTGAAGGAAAAAGAGTAAAGGGAAGGAAAATTAAAGTGAAAGGAAAGTGGGTGATTACGTATGGTGAGCGCTTTGCAAAGTGAGTGAGTGAGTGACATTAGAATGACAATAAACATTTATATGAAACATCTGCGAGAGAACGAGTTTGAATACTGGATGTAAAGTTATAACACATAGTTGCATTACATCTATTGTTTTTTTTTAACAAACCTTATACATTAAACCATTGTTTTTACATACCACCTGCTAGTAGAGCCACGGAGTTGCTTCCCGGTCCCGGTAGAGCTCTCCGTTGACGTACAGTTTGTCGACGCTGATGACGGCCCTGCAGCCTTCTGCCATGAACCTCTTACGGATGGGGAACAGTCGGCGGCGGCGGTCGAGGATCTCCTTGGGGAACTGGTCGTTGACGCTGTAGTCGGTTATATCATTCATTTATAGTTTAATAAAACATCTGTGTTAAATTTCAGTGCCGGAGTGTTACTCGTTTCGAACAGAAACCCAGTAGGAAGTGCACTGGGAAGTACACTTTAATTACGACTCCGCTGCCCTGTTTGTAGGAGCTATTTCTCCGAGTGATTTCTCCCGGCATGAGACCATTAAAAGTGATCTTTGATCTATGGCGGCGAGACGATCCGACCGAGTAACTCAGCTGCCAGGTGACTGACTTCAAACACCGGCAGAGATGAGTTTCCCTTCAGCCCTCGAGCGTCTGCCCATCAGCCGCAGCCAGTTCACCCCCAGCGCTAACTTCAACGTTGCAGATAGCAACGGGCCATCGGCGGGAACGGAACAAAATGAAATCCATCGGGGAAACCCTTTCTAATGAATGGAAGCTATGAGGTATTAGTTAAGCATGAGAAAGTACTTCATTCACCGTTTCACCAAACACAGTAAAGCAGTTATGAATGTGTTATTCATGTCCGTCTCCTGCAAAGAAACTGTGAGTAAATATTAGTCGTCATTGTGCAATCTGTGGCTCAGTGTTAATGAGTTAGGGGAGCATCCAGGCACCGGGTGACCTCAGCAGACCTTTCTTCCTGGCATTGCTCTGTAGGGAAATTATTATTTGCCGGGTAATTGTAGATAAGCCAGAAAAGAAATACGTCTCCCGTGGACTGTGGTGTGAAACCGAGAATGTTTTGGGACACATAATAACAAATTATAAAATTAAATGCTGCACAATATGTGACTCAACAGGCCGACCATAACGCAAAGTGAATGTCCCTAAGAGGTTTTTACAATAATCTCTTCACACTTTCACTGTTGTAGCTCAGTAATTACATACACGGAGTGACACACTGGACGGTACGTGCAGGCGGTGGTCGTCCTTGGACCCCAACAAGCAGATGTGTTGTTTCATCCCAAGGTATTTTTCTCTGTTGTCACTTTATAAAGGGAATCTTAGACAATTTGCTGTTGGCAATTTTGCACCTCCCACACAAGGACATCAGTTCCTTGTACAGAGCTACTGGACACTTGGAACAGTATCACCCGGACAAAGAACGTAGCTGTTCATGTGATGTCAGACAATTCATCAGTTCAGACCAGTTCATATAAGAAGAAACATTATACATGCAGCTTTTTAAACATGCTCTTCTCCCACTGGTTGACGACAATAAGGAACATCACTGTATATGAAAATGAATTTTTAGATTTAAGGCTTTTAAGATCTATTGCCTGTGCAGTGAGCAACTTTTAAATCTTTAATCAGACCTTTTGTGAAGTACGCCAGCACAGCCCGCAGTGATGCTGAACAGCATAAATGAGAGTAGAAGATTTGTGGGACGGAGGGATGAGTCACTCCTGCCTTGTTATTGAATTGCTGTATTTTTCACTTGTGGACAGATGAAGGTCACAAACAAAATGTGTCATTAACAGGAGGAATGCAACGTGTGTGTTTACTTTCCATATGCTCCTGAGCGTCATGTGAATGGCATCGCATGGTTCAGGGTGACCATGACTGTCTACTGTATGTGTGCATTCACGCCGACGTCGGACGTACAGTAAATGGCATCATTCTGCATCGAAAAACACATTTCTTCCGCTTTTTGTTCAGCTGTGTTAATGTTCCATATTCCGCTTTGGCCTCTGGTGTGTTTTGATCCTCACGCAGCTCCTGTGTTAAAATTATTTTTACAAAACGAGACACGTAATAAATAAAAAAAAAAGGAATAATAAAGAAATCGGGCACAATAGGACTGGTGCATGAAAATGCACTGACCTCCTGCTCCGCGTTGTAGAGCCCCACCGTGCCGTCGCACTCTCACTGCGGAGGCTGTGAACTGTGGAGCGCGTGCCCCTCCATATTAAATTACTCAGTGGCAGCAAATCCAGCATTTCAGCATTTTTATCGTCTTGTACTATTCTGGTGGAACGATAAAACCATAACAGTGTCATTTCTTTATTTCAACATCTGCTGGTGGTTTGTGAAGCCGCAGTGATGCCTTAAGCTGTGGCCAGTTGTCTTTAATGGCTCGTCTGCTCCTTGATGTGATGAATAATGACCAGACCTTTTAGTGCTGCCAACCGTGAGGTGCTGAGGTCACCAGAGTGACCTGTGTCGACTCTGCCAAGAGCTGAGACGTTGGCTATTTTCTCCCGATAGTTGTGTTGCATTAATACAGCGGTTTCCCTGGAAACACGTTGATGTTTAGTTATTATTGAAGGGCATCAACATTAGCAGATGTGCAGTGGATTTGAATGTGTGTTTATTCATTGTATTGACTGTCTAATGCACATATTCAAACACACACACAGAGTCAACACACGCTTCACTCGCGTCGCAGGTCGTTATCATACAAACTCAGATTGACTCATCCCCTCGTCTCCCTCTTGAGACCTTAATGAGCTCCGGTTTGGCTGGTGCCTGGTGTATTCGAAGGAAAGGTCGTGTGCCTTACAATGTGGAGAGTCTATTCTTTCACTTTATTCTCACACAAACACAGACAAAAAGTCTAAAATCAGAAAATAAAAGTCCACGTTGACAAGATTTCCTTTTGGTGAGGGGGGTTTAAAAACAAAACCTATAGAGATAAACGCCTCATGCTGCTGGATCCTTTCCACCAGATCTCCTACAGCACAAGGATACATATATTACAAATGCCACTGACCTTTTCCACAAGATCATGAAATCCCACTTGCCTGCATCATGAATTCTTCATTTTCATACGTCTTGATGGAGCAATGCCTGTAGCCATGGCTGGACCGAGGTACAACACCACGTCAACATCAGCCGCAGCATCATGAAATATTCTCTTTTTAATTCCAGTCCCCTAAATATAAACATCACAATGCATTCATGAGTCTTCAACTGCTGTCAATCTTTTTCGCAAAATTGTAAAAGCGCAGCGGTGCCACGAGTGGTTACCGTCCAACTAAAGTCGACAGGCTGCTCATCCACCGGGGACCATTTACATGTACATCTAAAAAATATATTCATTCCCACAAAGTCAGCAGAGACTTCACAAAGTGCTGCAGTGACCAGCCAGCAAGCTGACGGACTGACACCTTCCTCCTGAGAGCCTGAGAGCCACTGGCAGGGCTTAAAATAGTTCTGTAATCAAACAGAAGCTGCACAGGAACTTCTTCACATTCCACTTATACTTCTTTTGTGTGCTGTCCCCAGGGCCTGGTGATAGAGCGAATTGGAAGGAAACCCCTGCTTATATTTGGTTTCTCTGCCATGGCCGTGTTCTTCAGTCTGCTCACACTGTGCCTCAATTTGCAGGTAATACATTCACCGGCCTCATTGTAGACGCGCTGTGAGCGAAGCGGTGTCACGGTCCACATACTGTACGTTTCTCTGCACCGCGGTGTGATTATAGAATCATAGAAAAACGGCAAAATAAGGTTAGAAGACGTCATCTGTGCCGAATACTAGTCCTGCGTAGGATCATTCACAAAAGCCTATAGATTATATTAACACGTGAGAGTTACTTTTTCATCTCCTCAGTTGTAACACGGTCAACTCCATCTCTCCCTCACTCATGTCTGTCTCTGATTCCAGGAGAGTGCAACATGGATGCCCTACCTTAGTTTTGTGTGTATACTGGCGGTGATCGCATCCTTCTGCTCTGGGCCAGGTAAAGCTACTGACCTACTATTACTCTGCTCCTTGTATTTTTTATGCTTCTTTTAAAAAGTCCTTCTTTGTGATGAGCTTTATTTCAAACTTAAACGCAAGTAGTTGATGAATAATTGGTGTGCGCAAACTAAGACAGAAGCAGTGAAGAAAGTCAGTAATTACAATGAAAGGTTCTGCTACTTATGTGTGTTACTGCAAATGTACAGAGGACAGGGCCCGTGCATGATGGCTGCTGGTGGGAGGTTGACTTTGAATGTCAAGGAGAGACTATCGCTGTCATCAGACACATGAATCCCATCACACAGACGCACCTCCGGGGAGCAATCATCTCACAAAGTGCCTGGCCGCATCAGGGCCGAGAACAGAGGAGGCTGGCAAAAAGGACGGGCTCTTAACTCTTGAACGTGCAGAACAGAGAACGATGGGATGTAAATGTAAGCGTACACATGGCGTCAGAATGAAGCCGTGTACTGACAGGATTAACATCCCCACGCGGCTTCAGCACAAGTCTGTTACCTTCGTTCTAAATGATTTGGACAAGTTCAAAGTAGAAGTAGCATACAGACATACAACAGACCTGAAGCATCTTTACCTTGTGATGGACAGCTGAGAGCTGTGCGTCTCACTTTGACCTTCTCTGGTAGATCACTGCAGTGAGTGTTGTTCAACAAGGCCTTAGCACCTCTCCACAGTATGACTGTGAAGGCTTTACATCATAATTCTACAAAGAGATATTAATGAAGTACATTTGGTGGCCATGGTGCCAAAAGAGGCTCCTTTAACCAGATTTAATACATGTTTAGCTGCTAGCTGCTAGCTAACGGCACAGACATTGGCGAGCTGGATGCTGTGGCCTGTGACCCCTATGATGTCACGCATGTCAGCAGGGCGTGGGGATCAACTTCACATGTGACAGACTCCTTAATCAGCGTTTTTCCATCAAAGGGCTGGAAATACACACTTTGAGACGGGCACTGTGGACGATCTACAGGGCTTTTTGACATGAAAACTTACAGACACCTTATTAAGACATGGACGTCCGATAACATTAAAAGCGGTAAAAGCAGTGTCCTTTAACATGTTTTCAACATGATACCAGGTCCTCAGATTGCAGATTATCAACTGGGAGTTGCACCCATGTGTAGTCAGCCTTCTGCCGACACAGCTGCTCTCCATTATCAAGACAAGGCATTTTTCAGTCTTTCACAGAGTGTGTGCCATTAATTCTTGTAACCTATGCTGTCAGTTTTACTAAATGTCCTGATAGACAGAGCAAACACATAGGCCTGTTTGCTCTATTAGTGTGGGCCCTGGTTTTCTACTGGTTTAGTGGTCTGTCATAATGTGCCCATAAGTAAATGATGTTTGTCTTCCTGTTTTGTGGCAGTAACAAGCACAAGGGCTCTAGTCAAACATGCTGTGAACACACATGGGAGGACAGCATCATAGTCTCATAGGTTTGAGTTGAACACATGCTAGAGAAACACAAGTTGTTAAAATCTGTGTTGAAAAGTGTTGTTTAGTGAGTTTCCCAAAAAAGAGGGAGGTGGTTTTAGGTTTTGAGAAGCAGCTACAGCAAAATTGAAAAATGCACCCCGCTGTGATTCAGGTCAGACACTGGAGGGTTTTTTTTTGTATTGCAGAAACTTTGCCCAAAATAAACATAGCCAGTAAACTAGAGAAAATCTGAACAGGTCCTGTATTTTATTAAATGAAATGTGTTTCCATTTCCCCCTTTTAAGTATGTTAATTTGAAGTCTGTTAATTGCACAAAGCCTGTCCTCATTGTCAGCAACTCCACCTGTTATGAGAGCTACAAAATTATGAGTAAATTTCTAGAGGAAATGATTGAAGCATATGTGAAGGATTTAATTCCTTTTGACACAGTTTTGAAACCCTAAATAACCCAAATCCTTAATTTTAACGTGTGTTTTTTGTGTATCGTACAAGTGTTAGTTAAATTACAGGTATGGTAGAAATAAAATCGCACCGGAGTTGTTCTGCAAGTAGTGATGGATGATACAGAACGTGGAGATCGTGACATAGTAGAGTTATTGTGATGCTGAAGCATCCCAACAAGTGCTTTATAATAAAACTACACGATGCAAGTTGTAGGGACACAGTTTGTAAATCAGTAGTCTGGTGAAGTGCTTAATGAAATCCATAACTCATGATAAATCGGTTCACTTTGACAGATGTTATGAATTAGAGGCTGCAGTTTGTTATTGTATTTGCTCAACAACAAACAGATACATCTTATTAATACACAGAGCAAAGCTAATGCTAAAGATGCTTTTCCCTGAAATAAAGTAAGACTGACCGAAGTATCCACTACCTTTATACTGTATATAAAAAGTAATACTTCAGTTCAACTGCTTGAGGATATTTGTGCTTTTCTCTCATGGACGGGATTTTCAGCTCTTCTGTGGCTTAACACCAGGAATCATAGCAGCCACTTCACGTGGCTCTGATCTGTCTGGTATGATTTGTGCTGTTGTCCCGTTGGTGGAGCCATAATCCTCTGATTTAAGGCACCGGTCTCTGAGCTGAGTGTTCATATCTCACAGCCTGATGTTGAGCAGTGGTGTTACACCGTCGCATCTTTCTGAGGGACTTTGTCCCAGAAACAGTGAGCTTCAGGTGGGTGTTTTAGTTTTTTTTAATCATCTGACCTGCAGAGACCAAACTGCTGCGTGTGCTGGTTTTAGCGTGCTGGTTTCACACATGACCTTTAATGAGCACAGTCAGCTGCTGCTGCTCAAGGTTAGGAATGTGTATTAAGCATTGCACAGGTAGGCAGACTGTCAAATTATTTTCACAGGAGTCATGGCGCTGATACACTATAAAATGTTAATGTTAAATGATGACTGCCGCTGTTGGAGGCTCCATCTTTACTGAATAGGTTCCTGAGACTCATCATTTGCTTGAGAGGAACACAGCTTTAGAGGCTTCAGCTCACACAGTGCTATTGGTTAACACAGGATCAAACTGACAGAAGGTTTAATTAATATTAAACTGTTAAAAACAAGTTGTGAAGCAAGCATATTTCCCCATAGTTTGAAATGTCTGCTTCCTTTCATTTTCTCTGAGCTGGTACAGTAATTTCCATTTCTGACAGCAGAAACAAACACTTTGAGGCCAGTTGCTTGTTCCTCAGGGTTCTCACGCTCTGAAGTGGCTGCCACAAGTCGTTTAGCATCTGGCAATTGTAAATGAAACACATTACATTGGTTTTTTGCACTAATTCACTTGGATTGTGCCTGTTTTCATTCAGCTCAAGGATCTGATGTTGTTGCCACTGACACAATGAGAAATTAGGTCCATCAGTAATGATGCAGCTTTGGCTTCGATTCTTATTACGTATTTTTGTGACAAGCTGCATGTGCGTCTGATGATATTTCACCAAGCAAACCTCAGATGTCATTTATTGATATGTGGCGACTGAATGTTTGTTACTGAACAGTTCTGGAGAAACAGAGGAGAGGCTGCTTTCCACGGTGATGAAAGGCAGAACACAATGAGGGGTGCAGCATTTTAGAGGCAGGTTTAAAGAAGGCTTGGGGAAAAACCTAACTAAACAAATAAAATAAAATGAATTCAAAATGAAGTTATACAAAAAAACTGTTCCCACTCTGACAAAAGCTAATTTATTGTTTTGCAGCAGGTGATAAAAAGCCAAGGGCAGAATGCAGAGACGCAGAGATCAGCTCCCATATAATAATTTTTACTTACACAGGAGGGCAGATATACACGACACATTCATCACACATGGACGTGCCTAAAATTGGTAATGAGGAATATAAAATTATTCCAGTGACTCACATGTCACGTAAGACAAAAAGAACTACTTACATCCATGTTGTGAGTCTGTTTATGACTATTTGTTGTGTAACATGAGGAAGCCGTGGAGCAAGTCAGCATAGCACGGAGCTGGGTCTCGTTGAGTCTCTCTCATCCTTTGAGTGTGGAACAAACTCATCTTCCCCCCTTGTCTCTCTCTCTCCCTGTCTTCCCTTCAGTGATCCTGGCTCCTGTTTTTGATCTAAAACGGAGCCCTTCAGTTTCCCAGCATGCAAACAAGGCTCAAACAAGGATCAATGCCAGATGAAATTCTGCAACAATAAAAGTTCCCACTTCAAGCGGACGTCGGAACCCATCTTCTTTTTTAATAAGCGCTGATGTTTTGATCTGCAGCGTCCTCGTCCTCTGTGAGGCAGCATCAGCCGTTAGATTTGCAGCTTCGCTTTCTGTGCTGCAGCACCTACAGTGTCTCACCTGCAGGACCTTCCGCCCACTGCAGTGAACTCCTGAATGCACTGAATGCTGAAAGCGTCAGTGCCGACACACAAACGTTACTATGACACTCAGGGAAAAAGTCTTTTCAATGAAACCTAATGGAGGTACAGTAACTGCCCATTCAGTGTTTGCATGCATGTGTCAGTGTCTGATCTGATAATGAATAAGGCTCAGTCACAGACATTTAGATCAAAGAGGAGGCAGAGAAAACACAATTGTAGTAAGTTTTGAAATTTGTAGAGAACTTCTGTACTGAGCAACAGCGTGAATAAGAATACAAGTGTCACAGTTACTGTAGGAACTGATTCTGTATTTACAAAGTATACGCTCCAAACCAGGACCTGCTGATGTGGGAACATAACCGATGCTAATGAGTGTGAGACCCCTCATTAGCTCTAATGAGCCCTAACTACCTATGATTAGCTTCCTAGTTCATTTCAAGGTTACTGTATTCAGCATTAGTACAGTTAGTACAGCATAAACACAACAGCTCCTTCTTCCAGTCTGTTCTTAGTCGTACAGTCACCAAACAAGACGTTGCAGTTGATACTGTACCTGCGCAGCTCTTCTGACTTTGCTGCAGAGTCCATTTTCCTCCCAGTCCTCTCATCTCGGTGCTGCTCAGACACTATCATTATATTACTATAATTACTATTATAAAATTCCACAACCCAAGCCTTAATTAACAAATGTCAATTTATTTATGGATCATGATTTGCAGTTCTCATGATAGAATTCTCGCCAACTTTTTTCCCGCAAGCCAAGGGAGCATGTTCAGCATGTGCATCATCATTCTGACTTTCTATAAAATGAGTTTTTTTCAAATCAGAGCCTTTGGGCTATTTTATTGATTCTACTTTGCCCACACAATATGTGCACATCATTCAATATCAAAAAGAATGGAGTCAAACTTTTTCAAACTGTCCTTTAAATTACTTTTCTTTTTGGGACCACGATTAACATATACTTCAATAGCAAACAAATAAGTCCACCTGGCGTTTTGAATTTTATTTTGTGATAAAATGCAAATGATATTCTTTTGTACACTGTGGTGAGAAGCTGCCTGGTTGAATATGGAAAAGCAATTGAGGCAGTCACTATAGATACACATTGTTCAAGGATAAGAGCACAATAATTGTTCCCTAACAAATTACACTCAGCCCTTTATTGTCCTAATTTGTGACAATAAGAGATAATTGGTCTACATTGTGCCTATTATGGGATGCAAATGCTTTCCTGACTTTGTGTTTTTTCAGCCCTCTTATTTTTCTAAATAACCTGTGCAGTAATATTAAAACCTTTACCCGTTCTGTCGGTTAAATGGTTGTGATTTACATATTTTCCACCATCAGGTTGACATTTAAGTAAAGGATTCAGTATCTGGTCACCTAAGTGTGATAAGGTCACTTGTACAGTACAAATAACATTACATGTTTACGGTTTTGCTTATTACACATGTCAGGGAGTCATTTGAGCCAGAAACTGGTCCAGAAGACTGATTAGCTCTCACATACACATCTTACATACATTATACTGTACATGCAGGACAACAAGTGAAATAGTACAAAACACTGCAAACTATTAACACTAATAAAATAACACGAGAGAAACTTTTGATCCCAGACACACATACGTGGACATTTTCCTGTTCCTGAAACTTTTAAATATGCTCTTATTATTGGTTCTGACAGAAGCAGGTAAGGAAGTCGTAGCTCTTTTGTTGTAAAACCTTTCTCTTGTAATAAACGTTTTCGATTACTGCCAGTTGTAAAATGGAAAAGTAGGTGATAAATCTGAATTACGACACTTACATAAAAGCTGTTTAAAAAGTGTTTTTTCTGCTATTTTGCATGCACATGCATTTAGAACATAATCTATCATATGCTGCACAGATGCACTGCACATCACAGTTTCAGCTTTTAAACAAGTGAATCTTTGCTCAGACGCTCTAGATTTTTGCCGTTTTTGTGCTCAGGGCATAGACGGGCAGGCGCTATGGTCTCCTCATTACTGCATAGTGTGCTCCCTCTATTCTCCTAGGAAGAGACGTTGCTGTGACTCGCAGAAGGATGGAGAGATGGTTAGAAAGAGCTGAAAGACAGGGCATGGTGGGCACAAGTCAGAGGACCACTGAACAAGATGAATTACCTTTCACTCGGGGATGGAGCAACACACACACACTGGACAGCCGGACGCGCTGTTGTCAGAGTTAACAGGTAAAGTGAGAGACCAGGGTTAAGACGTGGACGTTTCCTGAGTGGCATCTGCTGCTGCTCAGCAGACACGAGGCTAAAAGACTCTGGGAGACGTGTGATGAGAGTAAAGGGAAGTCAGGGCAAGGTGAAACTTAATGATGTGATGCAGGAAGAACTAAAAGCTGATGGAATAAGAATTAGTAGTGGAGAGTAGTGGCTTCATTATTTATTTGAGTCGTGTTACTTTGGTGCCTCAAACCATCTCATTTATTTTACACCCTTAATGTTGTTTATCTCTATATTGCACCACTCTGTGTTCATGTTCTTCCATACTGCTCCTTACGAATCTTAAATAATTCACTATATCACTTACTGAACATACTCTATTGTACACATTGTCATGTTTACCTTAGCCCTAGAATGCTGGGGGAGCTCCATAATGTCCTGTGATCCTCAGTTCCCCCGCACTGAAATCAGGCTTCCGCAGACGCCGAGGTGATTTTCCTTCCTCTTCCAGCCGTTTACAAACACCCTGAGATGTGTTTACTATGAAGCAGGAAAGGCTGCTTTCTTCACAAGTGTAACATTGATCTTCTGCCAGGAGCGCTGCCTCCGCCGGGAGGGTGTTATTCTTCACGGAGCTCTAAAACATTTGTTTCAGGACTCCCCACTGAAAACGGACTGACTGCTGGCGTCTCCCCCGGCCACACGGCACCAGCTGATGCAGGGTTGTCCTTTATTCTAATGGCTGCAGTCCTCTGCATCCTCACCTACCACACGTCTTAATCGGCTGCAGTTGCGGTAATTAGGGCATGAATTTGTGGCCTGTTAAAGCCATTTGGACAGATTAATATAATACTATATATAATAACAGGTGCATGGTGCAAATGGTTTTCTATAGCCTGCCATATACTCAGATGGCACAGCTCACTGCTGCCTAAACCTGCACTTCTACTCTCATTTATAGGACTATAGTAGTTTATAGGGCTCTTCTCAGGTGGGACATTCATTCCTTTGTGACTCTGTGCCCGACCACAGGCAGCCTTGATTTATTGTATCTGGGTTTGGAATTTGGCCTTTTTCCAAACTCAATACCACTTTCCTGTTTCCTGCTGACGTATTGTTCAAGGCTGACCTTTTTATGCCACAGCCTGAGCGACTCTCATCTTCTAAAGTAAGAAAATAATAATTCTAATATTTTCTGAGCTGCCACGTACGTTTTGCTGTGAGTGAACAGTGTAAATTTATAGTGGATTCATGCTGATGAAATGTGTTGCTGTACTTATTTACTGTACTTTTATCTACTTGGCACAGCTGATGAAGAGATGGAATATCCATAGCAACTAGTCCCACATATGAGCTTGAGTGCCAAATAGTTTCTGCAGGTTTCCAACACGACAAAGCCCCAGAATATTTCTGGGCACATGAAGCCTCAGTGGAACTGAGACTGTGATGGCAGAAAAACACCAATTTCCTTAGCGGGGCTGAAGATCTCTATTAAGATGTTTTAGCAGTCTGCAAGTCTGGACCTTTCAGGTGTGTGCTAGTGTGAAAAACAGAGCAAACGTGGCACATCAAAATGTAAAGGGTTAAAGAAGTTGCATCGTCTGCTTGATTAGATTCAGTCTCACATCCTGTACACACACTGGACCTTACATACATTGTATGTGTTTTCTGTGTACTCGTGCGTGTGTGTGAAATTAATCTTCATTAGGCCAAATATGCGAAGCACCACCTCATTTATAAATGTCTGTAAGATGAATGGTTCGGACAGACGGCCACACACCAGCCTGTGTGTCACTGGTGTAATAGGAGGCCATGGAAAACACGGGGGTGTTCGCATCGCAGCCGTTTCAACGCACGCGGCCTCCTCTGAGGCGCCGCCACAGACATATGCCGGGCGAGTAGCATACGTCGTCTAATTAGTGTAAAGTCCCGAGGCTCGCCGCAGTCCTCTGAGCCCGGAACTGTGATGGCTACAGAAATACATTTGGCCTGACGCGGAACATGCTGTGCCAACATGTGCACTCAATTACCCGCTGGACTCAGCCAAGTGGCGAAGGCAGGAGACACACCTACGGAATTATAGATTATGAAATATGAAATAACAAACACGAGGGCCGGAGGAAAGAACAATGGAAAATGCTTAAATGGTTATTGTCTTGAGGAACACATCTCCAACCGTATGTTCTGTAGGTTGCTGTGGGAGGTTGCTGTACATAATGCTCTGTCCCCTTCTGCTCCCTGTCAGGCGGCATCCCCTTCATCCTGACTGGAGAGCTTTTTGAGCAGTCCTACCGACCCGCCGCCTTCATGATCGCCGGCATCGTCAACTGGCTCTCCAACTTTGCCGTGGGCCTCCTTTTCCCATTCATTCAAGTGAGTTCCGGACTCATACAGCACGTGTATGCGTATGTATGGTTGAGACACTCTGTGATGGACTGATGAAGTTTTGTGAGAAAACTTTATTCACACTCCTCTGGTGCAGAATGTTATTAAAGCTGGGTCTTAACTCTCCGCTTTGTTTACAACAACTGAGTGAGCACCACCAGTCAATTTTTGTGCTCTCTTGTAATACCCAGATAGGAATGTAAAACACACTTTATATTTCCCTTGTTACCATGGCAATCCATCTGATGTTCAGTTCATAACTATAAGCTGATGTTAGTAATGCGTGTGCTTCACGGTGGGATTCCTCCCAGGGCACACGAAAAGCATCTCCAGTGTCTTTGTACCTAAAGTCTGGTTATCTTCTAAAAGTCTCTTGCTCACGTCTTGACTTCTCTTCATCATCTTTTTTACGCATGTGCCGGTAAACCCATAATTTCCCGTTGGGCCGTGATCTCCGCTAAAGCGTCTCTTAGTGCCCAGCAGTACTGTGGCTGAGCGGAGCCGTCTTGGCAAATCGAAGCTGCCGTTGAGCTGCTGTTGCTGCTTGGTTCTTGTAAACAAGATTTAAGGGGTGAAGTGTGAGACATGATAGAAATGCTAAATATAGCGTAAGAAGAAGAGCAGTGCTCGAATGTGGATAGAAAACCCCTTTTGTGTGTGATGAAACAGATCCTCGTGTTGCCAGAATGTGATGCAGCTTCCCGTGTTCGCTTCATTACACAACTAAAACCTTTGTCAATATCTTTTAATGTTTCAAAAAGCAGCCGTGTATGTATTTCTTTTATTAATGGAGTAATATGTTAAACCTTTTCAGACAGAAGAAGCTGCCTAAAATAGTGAGCCTGGTGTCTGTTCGTCGACTTCTAAGACCTGCTGCTATTCTGGCTTCACATCGTAGCCTCCTTTTTCACCTCCTGTTTCTTTCCCTCAGTGTCTCTCTCTCTCTCTCGCTCTCTTTCTTCACAGCGTGAACAGTCTGTAGTTTTTCCTCTTTCTTCTGCTTTGTTGCTGCTGAAAGTGAGTGTAGTGCAATATTTTACAGTTTACACAGTGAAACATCCACAGTTATGAACTACTGCAGAGCGTCCCACAATTCCCCCTTCGGATTGTTAAAAACCTGTTCTCACGCCGTCCTTTAAACCCTTTATAGTCTGTGGGATCATTTGCTTATATACTGTATGTGTGTTTATGTCACGTCCAATTCCAGGCCTCAGCTGCCTGCTTTAGGTTGCCTGTGAGTGCAGGGGGACTGCTGCCTCGATGAAATTAGTTCAGTCTCCAAAATAATTGAGTGTAGAGCAGATAGCAAGGTCCCGTATTTCTGCAGGGCCGATCCAAATGTCCATGCAGACAGACAGCCTCCAGAGATTATGAAGCACAGGCAATCTACTCCGAGTCTCAGGAGCCAGACTTCCTGATTGACATACTCTTTACAAAGACCTGGGACTGAGCCTGAGTAGAACAGCACCCGTGGCCTGTGAAAATGTTCATTATTTTACACCCAGTGTCTCCAGAAGGATGAGTCGAACAGGAAGTGTGGCTTTGTCGGGGACAGAACATGATCAGACAAGCTTAAACACCCTGACAGCGTAATGGGGGAGAAAGGAACTCATCACCTCAGGCGTTAAAGCGGGCGAAGCCTGCAGGCAAGCGTGCAACAGCTCCAGGACAGACTGGTACGAAGTACGGAAGCGTAGCGTAGAGATGCTTCCAACAACAAGGTCAGCTCTCAGATTAGGATAGAAACCCATGATGTGAGCCAGCACGGCCCCCGATGAAGCTCACCAACCTGAACACCATGTGGACAACACAGCAATAGTGTCCCATGCTGCTACATGAGTGAAGAATGCGCGCCGGCTTGTACAGCAAACACGCGGTGACTTCCATGTGCCTCATATGCTAACCTCCAGTTGAACATCTGGACACATCTGCAGACAGAGTCTCTATGTTCTCTAAGTACTGCTCCACACTCTTAACCTGTGTGAAAGCTCCGCAATGTTAGCGACTGTTAGCGCTCCTTGTTTGTAGATTTGACTTTGCTCTGAAGTCAAGGCAGTGACACATATTATTATTATTATTGAATTTATATACTGTAAGTGGGAAAATTTGTTTGCATAATCAGCTCATTTGTGTTTTCTCCCTTTAGTTTTCTTTACTTTCTGTTCTAATTATATTCAGAGCTGTGCTGTCACCCAAGGACCTTGTTCGCTTGAAACTCCACTGAACTTTTACAAGTGTAGGGCAAGAGAAAACAAGTGAAAGTCACAATCTGCTATGGTAACAAACACACACACTGGGAATATATCACAGGAAATGTCATATTCTTAGAGTAATCTAAATAAACGTTCTTTTGTGATTCTGATAAAACTCATTTTCTGAGTGGGGCATGTTTTATGGCAGATTTACTTTGCCAATACCACTGTTCACATGATGTATTGCACGGGAGGTGCTTCTTTGTGTGAACAATAACAGTTTTAGTTTTTAGTGAGTTACTATAAATCATGTATTCGTTCAGTAGAGAAGAATAAAAGATGCAACTTTGTATAAATTACTACCAACAACGTGCAGTGACAATTAGAGAACTAATGAGCCTAGTCTGCTTTTGTTTATTACAAGTGTCTTGTACTTCTTCTCCTGATGTTTTGTAAGAATTTTTAATTTCTCGAAAAATGACCTAAATGACTTAATTTTTCATCCCAACGGCACAAACTGGGTTTGAACTGTGTTTGTTTCCCCTATTAGTCACTGGTTTAATCTCTGAATCTTTACATCCATCTTTGAAGTACTGTAAGTGTGATTCATGCTGTACATCTATAGACATTGCAATATAACACTTGCTTTTGGATTTTACATTGCATTAGCTGTAGTCAGTACTTTGAAACAAAAATGACTGATGGGGGATTTTCTTTATTCAACACACGAGTCTCTACTCTCAGAATCACTTGCTTTTTTTTCGCAGCTGCTCCCTCACATGGTTCAAAGCGAGAGAGGCGCTCCTCCACTCATGCATCAGCTGGGATGTTTTGGGCCTCAGTTAGCTCAGGCTCGGTCCCTGTCCCTCCAGAAGCCGTGTCACGCGAGAAAGCAAGAAAAATCTTTGAACTGATCGGAGCCCTGGCACGTTGAAGCTACTATACTACAAACCAATGATGCGTGAGCTTAAACAGCATTTAGTACAAAGGGAGGAAGATTAGCTTTACTGTAACTTAGAGTCAGGCTTGTGTAGAACGTACCGAGCGAACAATGTTTATCCAAGCAGCACTGGCTGTACAGTAGGTTGCAGGTATTCCAGGTCACTCACAGTCCAGACCCACCTACAGTACCTCCAAGCTATGCTAAGGACACAGCTTTGGTCCCTTTTGATCTCGTGTCCATAACAAATGTACTGTATTTAATTGATGTCAATTAATTTGGTTTAAATTGTGATTATTACTTTCTCAGTTATAGTAACAAGATAAAGAAAACAGAATTTCCACACGTTGATGCTCTTTTTGAATGAATACTTAGCTCAGTGCATTCATTATTTACTGTACTTCAATATGAAGCATGCCTAAATCCCATTTTAATTCCAATCTTGAGAACATAATTGTAGTAGATTGCGTTTTCAAACTGCTACCCTCCCTAAACGGAGGCTGACCCAAAATGAATACAAATCACAAAGGAAAGGCATCGGAGCTGTGGAGCTCAGGACAGTCAGCCACTAATGAATTCACAGAAATATGATTTGAACTTGCATGACAGATTATACACATTATAGAGTCACCCATCCATTATCTGAACTGCTTGTCCTCGTACGGGTCGCCTATCCCAGCTGTCAGCGGGCGAGAGGTGCTGTTCATCGTGGACAGGTTTCTCACAGAGCCGAGTAAATGAAAATGATACTGGTGAGTGTGTGGGAGTATAATGAACCGATCAGTTAAATGCCATTTCAAATTTTATAAATGTATTACATATACTGTCACTATATAATTTTCAGTTTCTGTTGTTTCGGAGAAAAAACGCAGTGTGCATGTGCAGGTCTCATAGTGGTGGAACTATGAGTCTGACCTCAATACTGCACATGGATCAGGACTTCAGGAAGCAGGATTCAGTTACAGTCTCAGTTTACGAAGGGTGGATGACGTCAGCAAAGGGTGTTTGAGGCGTAACCTTGGTAACCTCTAAGACCAGGAGATGAGATTCTAAAGTGTGTGTAGTAACATATTACTCTGCTGTATCAAACAGTGAACTAATGGCACAGAGCCACACAGGAAATGCAGAATTCTATTAGAGCTGAATGGAACAAAGGGAGAACCTCGATGAGTAAATCACTTAAAGGCTTTAGGATCCACTCATTGTCTTGACACCACTAGAAATTGAAAAAGTTAGACAAAAGTCAGAGCAGAAGTTGGAGGACATTGGAAACCTTGCTTGCGGACATTGTAGTGATGTCGGGTTGACCTTCCACCAAATGTCCACGTCGGTTTTATCCGCAACCCCTGCAGAAAACCTAATTTTGTCCTTTCAGTCAGCTGCTTCAGCGTGTCATGCTTTGGAGGCAAAGGGTGATGTGAGAGTTTAAATAGCAGGAGAGGGCGACGCAAACACAAAGTGGTGTCTTAGAGGAAGAGGTTGCAGCTACGGTACAGTAAAATAGTGTAACTATACTGTAACTATAGCAACAACTACCTGTTGGACAAGAGCATAAACAATTTAGTGCGATCATAGTAAAATGAAAACACTGTAATGGAGCGATAATATACTGATACTGTAGTGAAAACCATGGTGGGTTTGTGTGCTCTGTGTAGATACTGTAGGAGGACAGCGACAGGAGATGCTATGCGATGATAGATGGATCCTTCAGTCTGACTGATGTATGAGATTGGCAGCAGTAGATGTGAGTCGGTGGAAGGGCAAGTGGAGCCGAATACGTAATAAGACAGATAACGGAAGTGCAGCAGAGACGCAGCGACGCCTCAGGGGGCCTGCGTGGGTCGAGGGACGAGCACGGGGGATGCTGACCGACCGAGGCGAGAAAGACGGGGACCAGTGTCAGAGACGGAGGGCTATTCTTAGCAAGCCGATGCGCTGGCTCCGCTGGCTGCGGCCGCGGCTGCTGCGCACCGGGACAATTTAGGTCCAGATCACAGCGGTGACTCACTGGTTAGTGACTGGCACCTGAAACCAGCCGTGACCCCCGTTCACAAAACACAGGGCTGCGCTGTCACATTCCTTTAACTTCATGACAGGCCGCCGCTGACCCCGGCGAGGCCTCACTGCTGTGGGGAGTGGAGTCAGGTAAATAAGTACCAAGAGGTTTTGGTGTTGATACATAAAATGCAAATCATTTAATTCATTAATAGATTTGCTTCAATTTGTGCTTCATTTTGTTGCTTAATTTCTGCAGTTGCTTTGTTTCTATGTGGATGTTTTGTGTCACTTTCTGCTCACCAAACCAAGCAGCAAAAAAGGGGTCTTTACAATGTGCAGCAAACAGCCTGCGCTCACATTCCATTTAGCTGCTTCAGTCTCTTTATGGTCATTGACTTATAACTAACAACAACCGTGAAAAGGCTTTTTCGCACAGTGGGACAAAGACATCGCCGTCTGTAAATGTTGCCCAGAGCGTGGGAGCATTGTGCTTATAGCGTTGCAGGGTCCGCAATTAAAGAAGCAGCGTCAGTGAGTATTAAATAATAAAACACACGTTTGTTCATTCAAATCTAAAAGGGAAAGAAACAATGATAAGAGCTGTCCTAAGCTGAGGCTGATCTCCTGAATTTCAGGCACTATGAGCTCAGGCTGTAGCTCATCGCAGGCTGCCACACTGAGGCTAAATTATGTTTCCCCTCTGTTTCACTCTACGCAAATACTCATCTGGGAGAAACAGGCTGAAAATGGTGGAAGCAGAAGATTGTTGTGAAAGATATATGAATGCCAATAAGGCCACCAGTACAGTCACTTTCACTAAATTGGTGCAGGAGCCCATTTTTTCTAATCCAGTCAGATGTTGGCCATGGAAAAGAAACCATGATGCATTAAAGAACCATGTACCACATATCTGAATTACTATCACGTAGTAGGACTTGAAAAGATGACTGGAATCTGAGTGATTGCTTGGCTTTTGTTGGTTTCATAAATAAACAACCTTTGCTGAGTCCATGATCTGCAACCCTCTGGGAGCTTGTTCTTTTGGCTGGAAATACAGATTGCATTGATTGACAAAGCGCTCTCTCTGCAGATCCCAGTGAAGTTTTTCAAAAGGGTTATTAAAGATTTAAGAATGACCTTTTTCATATCTCAGCAGAACTGAGTCAATTTCTTCAGTCTTGACCTCTTAGAAATATGGGGAAATGGCTTTAACAAGTATATTTACATGACAACTGTGTGAAACGTTATAGGTATTAAATGAACCCATGGTGATAATAGCAACAGCTGTGTCCAAGGGGAAACATGACCTTCGGCGTCAAGCTAAAGTTACGGAAGGTTTTCTCAACTTGCAACACAAAGAAGTTCTGCTTCAACTTATACAGTAGATGGATTTTGTTGTTATGATAAAAGCTCACAAGTTTGTTCTGTTGTGTCAAGAAGAAAATGCAGAGTTTTAGGTTCATTCCTATTCATATAAAGAGGAAATCCTGCTAGCGGAGGTGGCTGTGGTCAGGAGGTGCTACAGGCGCCCACCAATGGTTCAAGTCCCAGCTTAAGTGCCGCTGACCCCAAACTTGCCCTCGGTGTGTGAGGCCAGCTGCTCTGGCTGCCCTGCCATCGGCATGAGCGTGTGTCGCAATGAGTGGATGGGAGGCAGCGTCACAGCGCTTGGATTCGAAATAAACGGGATCCAGTCACACCGTGGGATTCGAAACCAGGCTATACAGTAGCAGTTTGCATTGTCCCGTTTATTCTTGCCGTTTAAAATCTGCCGCACGGTGGATGGAGTCCCTAGACATCCGCAGCGTATGTGCAGCTTAGTCTCTAATGCGTCGCGACGGCGTCCTTGTGTGTAGCTCCCACTGGGAAAATTTGACACAATCCATAAACCCTGCAAATGCAAATAATCCCCTGGCGCCACGGTCAGCAGTACGCTCACCCAGCTGCAGTTGATGACTCATCGGTGTCCCAGAAACCAGTGACCTGGCAGGGCATTATCTAACTGGAAGTCACTGGCCTAAGTATTTGTTTTACAGTAATTATTTGTGTACTGGGGGTTCTCCTCTTCGTGCTCCAGACTCTGTCAGTCCTTTCCCTGTGTCCTGACGTCTTATCATATACATGTTTCAGTCCTGTCCCACCCCACCTTCTCCTTTACTCTCTGATCCTCCAATTTAGTTTTCGTTTCTGTATGTCTTTCATTCAGAATATGAAAATCGTGTTTGTTTCTTTGTATTTTCCATCTTCATTCATCCCATCAGTTGTGGCAGAAAGGCAGGGTTCTCTAAAGGAGCTGCTAACTTCACAGATGAGCGTTACGTCACAGAGGCTGAATGAGAACTGGGTCAAGCCCTTTGGACGATGCTCCAGTGCTCTTATGAAATACACTCAGTGGAGGGAAGCAGCGCCGGGGACTGACAGCGGTGGTGATATAACGTCGGAATCAAACAGCGAGTAGTTCTTCACAGAGGTCATGGTTGTTTGGACGCCGCATTTTTAATACCTGGCACGTAGAGCTGCATCCGACTTCTGTCCCATCATGAGTACGGGATTATAGCTCGGTGACACTCTGGAGAGGGTCAAGTTTTCTCTACCCCCCACCCCCACACACACTCACTCTCTCTAAATCTCCCTCTGGATAATCACTCAGTGAGTGAGTATTTTTAAATCTGTTACTAATCTCTGTTATTGGCATAACACACTGGACAAAGTTAGCTTTTGTTTTGGTTAATTTGACATAAACACTTACAAACATTCTCTCATTTCATTGTGCAGTCTTTCAGGGGTGTTGATGCAGCAACGCTTTCACACAGACCCCAGAACAGAGGCCACAGATGGCTGACGTACAGTAGTTTCCCTGGTTTTGGTTCATAGCACAGGGAGGAACTAATAACCAAATGGTTTAAATGCTAAAAATCCTCAAATTATTCCTAGTTTGTATTATATTTGGTGCTTGGAAAATATTAATACTCATTTTGTTTTCATGTTTCATGTTGAATAGACGCGTGTAACCGTCCTGTGCTTCTATGTGTAGGAGACCCTGCAGTCCTTTGCCTTCCTGGTGTTTGTGGTGGTCTGCACCCTGGGAGCCATCTACCTTTACATCGTTCTCCCTGAAACCAAAAACAAGACATTTATGGACATCAGCCAAAGCTTTGCCAAGATCAACAAAATCCCAGAGCCTTCCCCTGCACGGGAAACGGAGCTAGTGCTGTCAGTGAAGTCAGACTCAAATGGAAAAGTTCCAGATGCTGACATGGAGAGTTCTTTCTAAAGGGACACTACAGTACGTTGACACACTACAAAACGTCAGTTGACGTCAATTGTCAAGAAGGCTTGAAATCTCATTAATACTGTATTTATATAAATAATACTGACCAGAATAAAAGACAATCCACACTTTGATAGTTTTCTATATTTTGTAATTTTGTATATTTTGCAGACTTGAATAACAGGTGATATGACAATTCCTTGAATGTAAAATCTTCACCTGATGTGCCAAAAATAAAAGAAAAATGCAACAATTATAATACTGCATCTTCATCATTCAACTGACTATTTTCAACTTGAGGTTGAACATGTACTGAATTATCATGAATTTCCAGTGTCACTGTAAGAGACAGTTACCTTATCTACTAACCTGTTAACATATTACTGCAGTAATGGCCATAATTAATGTAATAGTACATGTAAATTAAATGGACTTTGATGAAGATAAAACAGCGTCTGCTAACGGCACATCATACTGTAATGGCTGCTTATTTCCAGTATGTTGGGTTTTAGGCAGTATGTGTCCTCCTGGTTGCTCACTGGTCTGTTAGTTCGTTAACAGCAGTGACTTCCAGCCAAAACGCAAACGCGTGCTAGTCAATAGATTTGTGTTAATTCTCTTTCACATCCTCCTGTTCATGAACCGCTGGTTGTTTTGCCTCTGGCTCTCAGGTCATGTCATGATTTGTATGAATCAGTTGCCTCTGTAGCAACTGATTTGGCATCTCTTGATCTTCATCTTTGTTGTTATCCGTGCTTCAAGCTGCTTCATACTTTGCAGGATTATGATGCAATATGCAGATTCTTGGTTCACTCCCTAATATAAACAAGACAGAATCCAGAAAGAGTCGTCTTTGGAGCGTCTCCAGACTTTGGAAGGAGCCAGTTCTGCATCCCACCAGATGGCGGGAGCCAGCAGAGGAAGTGATCTGAACACAGGCTGACAGGCGTAGCATTGGATAGCAGTTACATTTTGCTCCACAGCAGGGTGTACTCAACATTTCAAAGTCCACCGCCTGAGGGACTAACACTCAGCCCTCTCATACAGACTCACTCAGATAGACACAAAGGCATGTGTAATAAGCCATCATAAAGGGTGTGCCAGTATTCAGACAGAATTATAGAGAAGAGGAGGGGCCTTTTCAGAGCGTCAGTTTAAATCCTGATGGTATCCAGTGAGTCAGCTTTCGTCCACCTGGCAATGAGACAAGAAAATGTTAGAAAGTCTCCACAGCAGCGTGCTACTTTAATAGTAATTATAATCCTTATAGTGTTATTTAATGGATAACTGATAGAAATGTTTGCAGGTGATTGATGGTAGAATAATTAAACAATGAAAATATATGTGGTAATGCACTATTATTTTTATTTGTCCTTTCAGTAGATTTATCCTCAGCCTTCCTTTATGCAAATGGAGATGAGGGCACAGTGAGGAGCTGATGAAATCCATGTTAAATTACATCAAGGCACACCTAGAAATGAAAATCACATCATCCATCAAGATATAAAGTTGGCTTAGTATTCTGCTAACAGGTGAAGAGAGAATATAGTGCAGTGTGCAGAATGTATGTCGCACCTATTAGTTTTTAACAGCTCTCTATTTGTGGTGACTTTTTAAAACATAGAAAACTCCAGATTCTCTATTTTTAAAACTATTTAGGATGGAGGGAAATGGAGGTTTTCATCCTGTCCAGGGTGGATCCTGCCTTTGGCCTGTGACAGCCGGGACACACTCCATTCTGTCCTCACAAGGTCAAGCAGTTATGACAATGGCTGGACGAACAACAAGCAATGGTCCGTCCTTCACTGCCCCCCAAGATTAAGAGGCCCTGGTAGAATGTCCACAGCACATAAATAATATATAGTAAACCACATGCGGTGTTCACAGCAAGTTACCGTGATTGATTTTGGTGGTGTGGCGGTGCTTGACAAGAACAAGTCCTTTCTGCTTCTAGTCTCAGTATCTTGTGACCCGCAGGTCGTGTTGTGACTTTCCTGGAGGAGTGAGTCTAATGTGCAGGATCCTAACGTTCCACTGACAGGCCCTCGTGCTCGCCGCGCTACTGACGTGTCACTTCGGTGATGGATGGGGGATTCTATGTTGGTGTTTTTGTCTCGGTGTAGCCGGCCTCTGCTCTTCACCTGTCACAGGTGCAGAAATTGTCGCGCGTGTGTGTGTTCACACTGAGCTGGACACCGTTCATACGCAGCACCGTTCGTTTCAAGAGGAGGAATATGTGCAGCTGCTTTTTGCCTCAAGTCATCAAAACCACAAATATTATAATTGCTCATATTTCCTTTTTTTTTTTTTTTAAACTCAGCTTCAACTCTTTAATTTAAATGCAAACTAGTGTCCCAGCTGTAACTACTGGGTTCCAATCACACACGATTTTAGCATTATCCACATCTTTAATCAGCCATGTGTGCAGCCATGTATTTCACTGCCACTCTGCCACTCCCAGTTCTCCCTGCGCTGACTTCAGCTCCGAGGATTAACCCACTTTGCTTTCCGTCTGCCTGCTGCAGCCGCCGCGCTCTGCAGGATGCGATCCCTCATCAGCAGTAATGGAAAACAAAAGCAACAGGCAACGATCAGTTTATCTGTCAAATGAATAGTCTCAGACCTCTTCTAAATGATCATCTCCTATAGTTTTTGTTCTCTGCCTCTGTCTGAGAAGGCGCATACCAAATCTTAATTTTGCACTGATCAAATCCACGTCTCTCTAACCTGCCGTAGAAGCTTGTTTGCTGTAGGTATCCACAGTCTGTGTGCAAATAGCTCAGTAAATGAATTTCTTTAAATATGTACTATAGTCTTTAACTGGTAATTCATTTTAGAGACAGAATCGGTTAAGCTAAGTAACACTGACCTTTGGCATTCCTACCTCCCACATTAGTGACTTGAGGTGGTTTAAAGTCTCTATTGTGGACTGGTCAGGGAGGTCTATCACCCAGTGGTGGAGCTGAGGGTTTTAGCTTTGTTGTCTTGTCTAATGCTCTAAGGTGTTATTTTACCACCGGTGACCTTGACTACGTCAGACGCCCTGAAGTAAATACTGAGATGTGTGGGAGTTTCCTTGTGTTTGTGTGTTTAAGTGCAAGTGGACATGTAGGAGTGTGGAAAAATTGAATGGTTAGATATAGACTGTGTGTGTGTGTGTGTGTGTGTGTGTGTGTGTGTGTGTGTGTGTGTGTGTGTGTGTGTGTGTGTGTGTGTGTGTGTGTGTGTGTGATAGAATTGCTCTGTGACACTGTGATAGCAGGAGGAACTAATCTGCAGTTGTCCGTGTTAATCAAATATAGATAATTATCGTCTGCCATGTGAATAATGCAACAAAGAGCTGATCCGCTTTTTGATTAAATCCTCATTATTTCAGTGGAGTGATGACTGCGCTATTGTGTTCATGCCTATGCCTGCTAATCACTTCTCAGTACATGACGTGATGTGCCTCGTTAGGATACAGCGTCAATAAATGACTCACCGTCCATCAGCGCAATTACAGAACATCCTTAAACTTGGCCCCAAACATGCACAGTTCACAATGTCGAAAGTGGAAATGCTGGCATCCAATCTGAATGTACTTTCATACTGTAAGTCTAAAGTAATGGATAGAGAGATATTGGCATAATAATATTATTGGCATAAACATCACATCAGGTTGAAAAAATGGATTATAAGCCAACAACTTCTGGAGAGCAGAGGTGACAGGGTGAGAGGTGTCTATTACTACACTCAGCACTATAGTTACGATAGATTTGACACAGAAGTCACTATGGACTGGAAAAGGCATCACAATGTAAATATACTGTACACGTGGGTTCCTTATCAACAGGCCAGTCCACCATGAAGACAGCATCCAGGGGGTCAAATCATGTTAGACTGACCTTGTGTAGTATGTGAAAGGCAACTGAACCACACAGCAATGCGACACCTCACACCACTGCAGCAGAGTGTGTGTGTGTGTGTGTGTGGGGGGGGGGGTATGCTAAAGAGAAAGTCATAATAAGTCACATTCAGACAACGCTGAGGCTCAGTCGCTCCATGTGCCTCCCCCCTCACATTTCTAGGCTCAGAGCTGATGGAGCCAGACGGAGAGTCGACCCCTTCATTCTCTGATGGGAAGCGCTGGTGTTCTGGCTCAGTGTTCACTTGAGTTGGGAAATATTTTCTGTCTGATGACAGTGAACGAACATTGTCACCAAGAAACTCATCAAGGTGATGAGGCGTCGAAGAATGTCGACAATGTGACCGTCAAGAGCTGTGGTCTGATTCATTGGCAGCAAAGTCTGCATAGATGTAATACCTCAGACCTCAGGTGGATCATTTAGAGTGGTACCAAATTCAATGGGGTTCATTTACTGCAATAATATTCCAGTCAAGACAGCTTCTTCATATGAAGTCTTTACTGTTTTTACTATTGTCTGGACCGGACCCCTACCACCACAGACTGTACAGCTCTGATCTGAGTAGATTTCATCTGTGTGGTTGCAGATCTACATCGACGCAACAGGAACGGACTCGGAGCTCGCAGAGATACAAGCGATAGCGCTGCCTTAACTGATTTAACGCCTGAATAAGCGCGATAACGATGACGCTGATGAATGGCTGAGCGGCGGCAGTTTGTTTTGAACCTGGACAGACCGTCAGCTTTAAAAACAAATCAGCCCACATGTGGTAAAAACTCCTCTGTCATGTTTGAAGGGAGCATCATCTGCACCACACTGAGAAACAACACTGCATGATCTATGTTCTTCTGTATAGAACACATGAGTCATAATCGCATGTAATCCTGTCACTTAAATTGCTTATAATATGTTGAGCATTATTTTCTTCAGAAAATGCTGAACAAGCGTCTTTCTGTTTAGTTGCTGGTCATTCTCTCCAGCAGTTGTTGGGGAATTGTGCTCCATAGCGTCAGAATGTGTTCACGTGGCAGGCGCCACGCAGCCCATCCCATAATGACTGGTGACACCAACACCTGGGCTTATCCTCCACTGAGGGAGAAACAGCTTAACTTTGTCACATCATGTCTTTGTCATGCATGTCTCCCGACAGACGTCAGCTGTCAGCTGTTGCGACAGTTTTTGAACGTGAGACAGTTTTTAATAATGGTTGTAGCTGCTTACTTTCCTTGGTTTAATCCAAAACTATCAAAATTCCTGAAATATTTGAAACATTTAATGGAATATTGTGTCCTACTGTAATGGGAGAGAGGTTTGTCCACTGACAGACGGATTCATGTTCAGGCACAGCGGAGGAATCCCTCAGTGCTTCATTATTATTCTCCCCCAGCACTTTGTGTAGATTTAACTGGATGTTTCATAATGATCTTAAAGTGAATGACAGTAAAAGGTCCAATCCAGAGGTTTGTAATTGTATCCAATCAGCATTATTTGCCTGCTGGAGCACCAACTGGGAGCTCTCACATTAATTACACTGGATTAGCCTTTGTCTACGCACTAAATCCCTGCAACACGTGGCAGGACCAGCATTAAAATGATGTGATTCGGGCTTTTGAAAGATAAAGCATGCACTTCTGTGATTTTAATTCATGAGCCCACAGCTAGAATACTTGTGTCTATTGTGTGAATAGGAGCTTCGTTACACTCCTCAAAGAGCCATTTGCTCCAATAATACAGTGATTTGGGGATTTCTCATGCCCTAAAAATGGAAACGGTGACTGGCAGCTCACATCAGGTATTGTATTTACAACGAGAGCCTGGAGATATGATAATGTGTGTGGAATAAAGAGGAATAATCTGCTGCCTGGCTTTTCTTACTTTATGGAAAACAGCAGCTGGAGTTTTGTTTCTCATTCACGAATGAAACAGCAACTACTGGGAATTAAATCAAATTAAATAAATAAAAAAGATCTAGGTTTTTTTGTCTGATCAAAGAAACACCATCATTACAGCAACTCACAACACAAAAAAGTGGAACAACAATCACATAATCTAAGAAAAAACAGAGCGCGTCATGTATCAGGCTTCTCTTCCTCCTGGGCACAACCTAAACATACATTTTGACAAAACAAGGCAGGAAATGTTTTACAGAAGCACTATTTCTAAACTTTCATGATTCATGACTAAATTGTCTGTAGTGACAAGTTGTAGCATCATCATCCTTTAATTTATGTATTTGTCTTACAATTAACAGAAATCAACAGAATAGTGACCAATAATGATAATTTTAGGCCAATCTAACATCTTAAAGCATATTTTTATATAAGCCTAGACCACAAGCCTCATTCTTTGCCATTGTCTCTCACCTTGTCTCATATCTTACACAGTAGAAGCCACAGTGAGCAGCTCAGACATGGCTTAAACATTTTCATTACAGCGCTCCTCCATGTCCTGACACTGTACTGTGACTAAAGCCCAATTTCACCTCGACAATAACAGGAGGAATCCCAGCAAGTTGTCTATCTCTACTCTGCAGGTGTCCCTTTCAGGGCAGCGACTACATCAGGGAGATTGCTTTTCTCCTCTCCCTGATTGCGTTCCACGAAGCAGACGCTCTCCATACCTGCACGCGCCTATTCAAACCAGTGACGAGTGCAGCTTCATTCTCACCTTGAGACAATCTCCGACTGTTGTGTCAAGTGACAACAATTGCAGATGGCGCGATGATAGGAGTGGCTGTGGGAATAAAGAAAGAAAAATCCCATTCCTTCAGCACAAGATATGATGTTCTAGATTATGGATGTAAACAACAACAAAAGGTTTGTGGCTTTGATGCTGCGTGTACAAGGTTCACTTTTTTACAGTTTGCAACAACCTCCATTACGTCCATGGACTTGATCTGTCTTCATGTTTGCCATTTGTGGTGGGTCATGCACCTCCATGCTGTGGATATTGATTTCGTGTTAGCTGTGTTAGCGCTGCAGTGGCTTTTTCTGCCCGTTCCTTCCAAAATGTTGTAAAATAAACTGATGGGCTTCTGCCCGAAACATGATCTTGTCTCCTGGGGCCGAGCTGGGTTAGGGAGGGATTCACGGGAAGGAAGCTGAAGGGGAGTGTCCCATTTCCTCTCCTGTCCAAACATATTCAGATCAGTTTCAGGACTCAGTGGAAGTGGAAACTCATTACTCGCCCTGTCTTCTCATTAAGTTTGCACCTTTGTGGCTATGAACCAGAGAGATGCAGGTCAATTAAATATTATGCATTAAAAGGTGCCCAGTGCTGCAGCATCTGTGCTGCAGGATATATGTCAGGCCCGATGGAAGTCCTTCTCTCAGTTAATTCTGTCCTTCAAGTTCCTGAGCAGTTATGAAAAATGTCTCTTTTCTAAACCCCCAGAGAAACCGTGACACAATGAGCTCTTGAGCCTCTGCAGCAAAGTGCTTCTGTGAAGTGCTTGCTCCAAACCTTAGCACCGATATGACATTGAAAAAAGCGCTTCCTGATTTATGTGTAGTAAAACTTATTCTTTTAAAGCTTGTTTACGTATGATGAGTGAAGATGTCTGGAAAGTATAAAACAACAATAGAGCTTGATGGAAATATTGCAATAAACTATATCAATCAATTGTGTATATATTTAAAAAGTTGTTCAAGAGACCTGTTTACTAAAACCTTTGATTGTTTGCATCACAATAAAAACCAATGGGGGAACCTTGAACTAAATCCACATCCACTGTGTAGAGTTTACAGTGAACGTCCTAGTGATGTACTGGAAAAGGAAATGATCGACCCAGTTTGGCTTTACATGTGTACATGTGTAAAATGATTAATTCCCTCACAGCACATCAGCAGGCACCAAAACCCCACGCAATGAAAATAAATATGTATATAAGTACACACACCAAAAATAAACACTGGCACCACTGAAACCACCACGGGAAAGAAAAATGAAGCCATACTTCCCATCCACAGACTCTCTGCCATGAGCCACCTTGGAACGTGCTCTTACCCCTTCACACATTCATAAATGTCACAGCGGCTCCGCAGGGGACCGGCGGATAACGCACGACTCAGCAAAAATCTAATCAGCTACACTATTATGTGTATTTCTACTGCTAGTTTTCAACTAACACAACCGTTTTTTCACAGGTGAGAAAACAGTGGGTGGCTGCAACCAGAACCAGAACCAGAACCTCAATGTAATAAAAGCAAAGCTGCAGGAAGACGACCATATATGTTTTGGGTAATAAGTAAATTACAGTAGGACTCCGGCAGCTCAGTCTTAATAAATAACAAAACAATGATACGGGAAAGAGCACATGTATCAAATTAGTTTCCCTTTTCAGGTCTTTTATACCCAAATGAGAATGCAATGCTATTTCAATAACAGTACCACCTACTCTGAGCCAGGAGGGAAAATCCCAATGAACCTGTGTTTGGTTCCAACAGTTTCCCTGAGGTCAAAATTCCCCACATCAGCAAATTTCTTAATTGGCCAAGGGTGACTGACAGCTAGTTAGCGCTCCACAGATAATGGTGTTGGAGAGAATAGACAGAGGAAGGTCATTAAACTCTGGCTGTTTTCAGAAGGGGATGATTTATCGAAGCATACAACATTCACTTCACTGCTACTAGCAAAAAGGAAAGTTGAAGAGCAGTGATTCCCTCTCGTTTTATTTCTTAACAGCGAATCATTCATCAGGTTAGTTGGACAAATAATATCTAAATTTTTCCTTCAGTCTGTGACTTAAAATAGTGACACTTTACCGTTGGCCTCAGCAAATCATATTCTAAAAGTCTTTAAAATGTTTTGAACATAAAGAGATGCTGAGCCTCATCAGAATCAATGTCCATTAAAAAACTCATTTCTATTCCTTATTGTAATCCAGATTCCTATAAATACGCAGGTGGAGCTGGTATTTAAGATCTCATACACAGCTCTGTCTCCAAACACAGCACACCTCGGGATGAATCTATATCAGCCCAGGGCACGGAACGAGCCTGAGATTGAAGCCGTTTGAAGTTTTTACATTTAAAAATCACACACTTTGACCTTGATTAAGCGCTTTTGAGTACTGGGAGAAAAATGTTACAGTTGAGTAGAATTTGTGGTGATAGGAAGTCACTGGTGTGAAGCACTCAAAGGTGTTTTACCTGGCAGACTGTGAAGAGATGGGTGAACGGCATGGGAGGCCATGCAAAACACACAAGGAAGGGAGATTAAAAATGGTACAACATATACACATACACACACATTCACGTCAAAATATCTAAAATTTCATTACAGGTGGACCCTTGTAGAGTGATAGAGTTGTACAGGCTGATGACACCGGTAGGAAGGATCTCCGGTGGTGTTCTGTGGAGCACCTAATACTGATCAGCCTCTGGCTGAAGGTGCTCCTCTGTCCAGCCAGCACCCTGTGTAGAGGGAGGTGGGAGGTGTTGTTTAGCATAGAGAGGAGTTTGACCAGCATCCTGCCTCAGCTACATCATGTATGGGGTCCAGCTCCACCCCTAGAACAGAACCAGCCCTCCTTTGTCCAGTCTGTTACTGTTTGCTACATTCATGCTGCTGCCCCACAGACCACAGTCTAAAACACTGGACCCACAGACTCATAGAACATCCTCAGCATGGAGCTGCACACGGACCTGAGCCTCCTCAGGAAGTACATCCCCCTCTGAGCCTTCAGGTTCACAGCTGAGGAGTTCTTTTTCAGGTCCAGTTTATTGTCCAAGTACACTCCCAGATATTTGGACTCAACTCCACCTCTTTATTTATAGCAGTGAGAGCAATGACAGGACTCACAGATTTCCTAAAGCCCATCACCAGGTTGCTTCCTTCCTTTCATATGTTTGTTCTCTATGAATGTCCGGTAGTCTATTGTTGACCTTTAAGTATATGTGTAAATCAATTGGGAGCAGTTTTAAGAGAGCAGACCAGTGGAAATCCTTTAGCGTACAGATGCTGTATCGACTGCTGATTGGAAATCAATAAGAGAATGAGAACACCTGCACGCGGAGGAGAGGCGCTCCGGATGATTCAATGGCCGCTTCCGCTAAGTGAAATATGGATTTTGCTGGTTTGACAGAGCATCAAGTGAGCGGCTCCGAACAAAGGAGACAGCGCAGTATGAAGTGACGTTTCACCGAGCTGGGAAAGAGTTCTAGGAAAGAGGACACAAACTAGCCTCCAGCTTCCCAAGGAGCTGTCACAGTGATGCAGTACACTCAGACAAAATGTTCAGTCCGCTCAATTCCCCGGCCTCTCCAGTTTGGTAAAGAGTTTCCTTTTAAGAGTGAGCAATCAACAGAGTTTTTTACAAGAAAACTTACACCAGAGGCGTCACATGCAGGGGCTTTTGATCTTGGGAGCTGTGTTCCCACTCTGCCGCATCATGTGCTGTGTCAGTGTGTGTGAGAGAGAGAGAGAGAGAGAGAGAGAGAGAGAGAGAGAGAGAGAGAGAGAGAGAGAGAGAGAGAGAGAGAGTTTGTTTTTGTGCATGAGTCTCTGAATCTCTGGAAGATTATAAACCAGGGATTTAGGCCACAGTTTTCTAGGTTATACCTAAAAGCCACCTGTCTGTTTAAATCACAGTTGGGTGATTTAAAAATATTAGTACAGGAATAAGTGCTTATGTGACTGGGGAGGAAATCTTTGCTGACTGCCCGTCATGTTGTCTGACAAACAGTAACTCTAGGAGAAGTTGAGAAGCCTGCAAACGAGCCTCAGCTTAACGAGCCTCAGCTAAACGAGCCCGTGACGAGGTTCTGTGATTGGTTTCATTACAGGACTTGTGCCAGTCTCTCCCACTTTTGCTTAATGAACTGCAGGGCTGAATGCTTCCACCATTAACGGGCTGCTGAATGTGTGCTTAAGACGAGGAAGTCGGTGGAGGTTTGCCATCAACACCAAACAATCTTACGGAAGAAAATCGGCTTTTTGTCACTGCAGCGTCCTCATTATTTCATGACTCGTGGGGAAAACGCATCAGTAGTCAAGCAGTGAGACACAACAGAGGAAACTTTAAACGGGCAGTTTAGGTCGGAGGTGACTTTAAATCTGTGCACAGACACATGAGGATATCACTTCTGTATCCACAAGGACACATCATTATCCTGTAAGGTAGTAGATTGAAGAGAATGTGGACCTTTGATTCATTTTAAAGGTGCAAAATTATTGCTCGCGACCGAGGCTACTGTAGATGATTGCACATTTGTCGGACCTGGTGCAGGCAATGCAGACTGCAGCAAGAGTAATCATGCATGTTTATGTGCATAGGAATCGTTAAAAGCCTAAAAATCAATCATTCTTCTTTATTTTTCAGGAGCCGTGTTGACCTGCACAGTAAACAGGTGGATGACCTATATAGTGAAGGCAAAACCCTAGACACCTGCATTTGCATTGCAAATGTCTACCACAGGATCCATTGATGTGACTGTGAAGGACGGCTAACAATCGGTGAAAGTGATTAATATTGTATTTGCACTCCTCTCACGTTTATTTTGCCATTTGCTCTCTTTTCACAGCTCTTTGCCAGATGTTATTTAAATTCATTTTCACTGATAACTTTTCAATTTGTGTGCATAATTAGGGAAAGCCCAGAGCACTTACTAGCACCTTCCCTGAAACCGATGGTGCAGTAAACTTGTTTTTCAGTTCTCTGGGGCTGGATAAATATTAATATTCTCTTGTGCTGTTACAGTAGGTAGGTGTGATTTACAGCGCGCCCTGCTTCCAGCGCAGTCTGTATCTCTGAGCTGACAAGACAGCTGAATGTATAGCTCACTCACGTTCGCAGTGAAACGCACTGCATCAGTCAAACAGATGTTGGTGCCGCTCTTTCCTATCATGACTGTTCATGAAAAGTCTCCGCTTGGCTAAGGTGTCACTTCTGTCTTGCTGTAGAAGCCAGACAGGTGGATTTTCATTAGGAATGTACAGCAAATAGAAATCTAGCAGCAGAAGATGATAGATTAGCCATGGAGACAGTTTCTATACATGTGGCAGGTTTGTTAATGTGTTTCTGCATGTAATATAGCAAGTTGTTATATTTCCTAGGGCTAAAATATCCAATGTAATGAACCTTTATGTATTAAAAAGCATCAATTTTAGGATAAAATTCAAAATTCAAATTCCCTGCAGAAACATTGCAACAAAATATTGATTTAGTTTAATTCTGTCTAATTCTGCTTAGATTTACAGCAGAAAAGTTTGCGTATCAGATACAGTTAAGCTCAGAGCAGAAGCGTCAACAGCAAAAAGATGGTAATTAAAGCACAAAGTATCATTTATTATTTATTCTAACAATAAACCAGTTTTGGTTTTACAATGCTAAACGTCCGTCTAGAGGAGCTCAGAGTACACGTCCATGTCAGAAAGTAAATACAAAACTACAGACCTGATGCTAATGAGCTTCTGTTCAGGCAGCAGCCAGTTGAGTCCTTGAAAATGACAGAATATGACATTAAATATTCAACATAATTAAAGACCGTGGAATTAAAAGTACTGAAAAGTAAGAGAAATATCCTCGAGATTGATGGAGGGTGAAGCGGAGTCAGGGTTATTCTGTTTATTATATACAGTGAAGGTAAACTAAACCTGATTCCCCTTGGTGACCTCTGATCTCAGCGTGCTTTAATGAGAAGCTCCCAAAGAGAGAGGAGCTACATAAAGAGTTTGTGACGACACTGTGTCTCATCCACACTGACAGGGTTTGAATTTCAGCCAGCTCTCCTCCTACTTCGTTGTATTTCAAATTGTGCAGTATTCTTCCCACGTTTGTGGAAAACCGATCATCGCGATGATGTAAGTCCGGGCTTGTCTTTGAGCCTCGGTATCAGCCAGCCTCTTTGTGGTCATCCTCCTAAAGCCAGACACTGAGCCATCTGTTGAGCTGAAGGACGCTTTTCTTTTCTTTTCTTTTCTTTTCTTTTCTTTTCTTTTCTTTTCTTTTCTTTTCTTTTCTTTTCTTTTCTTTTCTTTTCTTTTTTTTTTTTCTTTCTTTCTTTCCTTTTTTTTTTTTTGTTTTCTTTTCCTCTGCTTTCTGGTTATGTTTTCTTGGCTGTGCGTCTGACCCTGGACGCCACCAGATCTTCAACGAGAACATTTGACAAATAATATGCTCGGGTGTAATTCGAGCGTGATTAGTCCTCCACATGCTCCCCGTAACCCTGTAAGACTGCAGGATGCAGAGACGCTGCCGGTCGCAGACGGAGCCTGCAGGATCTCAGCGCTCTCTGTTAACCTGCGGCCTACATTCAGCGAGACAGAAAATGACGTCGACTCTTTAACCGGATCGCTCACACATGAGAGGAGACGCTTCAAAGCCGGCGAACAGGATGTTGCATTGTGGTTACATCACAAATGTCGATATGAGGCAAAACATATAGAAGCATGACTGATTTTATGATGTGATTAAGAGCTAGTGTGACAGAGGCTAATGTTAGGGGTGAACAGCGGAATATAAAACTTCTCCAGTGCATGTGATCAGATCTCGGTGTTTTTTTTGGTACTGTTTGTTTGAGTTTGTGTTAAATATTCATATATTTAAACAGACTTCTGTTAAAAGACAGAGGAAGAGCATGATTCTTATTTGGAAGGTGCTGGACAGAAACACTGTCCTTTTTCGTCTACGCTGCTGAATCGTCGTTTTCTTAAAGACACGGCTCACAGCTGGACATTCATCACCAAACTGAACCTAAAAGCAGCAGCAAACGATAAACATGTCAGAATACAAAGCAGGAACAGCAACGTCAGCAGCACATAAAGCTTAACAGCACCTTGAGGACGGTGGAGGAGCTGTGGATGGTCCTCAACAGTGAAAATGACTCTCTGGACCCCAGACCTCATGGAAATTGAACAGATACATACGGAAGTGAACACAAAACACAGAGCTGGACTGATGAGACAAAGTGTCTGTGGCTAAAAGTCAATAGGTTAATAGTGGTGATGCTCTGAAGGGCAAATAACACAAAGGGGTCATTATTGGAAAAGCCCTTTAGTGTCACTTGTGAATATTCAGAATATTGATTATCTTTAGAAGTGCTTTGTCATTTTTTGTGATAAGTAATCAACAGTTATCGATTTACTGTAGGTTAATAAACATCAAAAGAGCCAAAAAACATCCTTTCTTGTTTTGACCGATTGGGATTTAAAACACACAAAGCGAGGATGTGTGACGAAATACAAGCTATGATAAGAGAAAATGCATCACATCTCACGCTGCAACTTCATACATGAACATCTATTTTTAAAATATTTTTTAATTAATTAATGATTTAATAAATGTAATAATTGTTGTGTTTTGTTTGGGAATCACCTGAACCTGAGAGAATTTCCACAACATCAAAAGTGAAGACAGACATCAGAAAAGGGGAAAGTCCCCAATTTGCTTCCTTAAATAAGTAGATGATACAGTACACAGACTATGAATACAGAGCCAAATGCTTTAGTTTAGCATTAAAGCTGGAAGAGGTGAACCAAAGCTTACCAGCATGTTTTAACTTTACCAAAATGTTTACCCAAATTTGTTGCTGTGGAAACTGAAATCAAACTCCTGGTTTTTCATGTACTAAGAACATTTTTTTCTAATTTACAAGATTGCTTTATGTTGAGAAGTCAAGTAACAAGAAATTGAATGTTTAAACACACAATTAAAAATGACATCTGTTTGCATCAGTAGATGAATAAACAGTAACACAAGGCAATAATTTGAGAAAATAATAATAATTTCAGAAAAGATCTACAGTTTAATGAGCATCAGTCGAACACCATCACAATAGAAAATCCGTCTTGTCTTCAGTGTCTCGCTCCTGTGACCTGTGGTTCAATCACATTAACAGCCTCCTCACAGCTTGACTGCATATTTCAAGCTGCGTATGAGCTGATGAAGGCGGTTTGTTCTGATAAAGTCAAGAGACAGTGGACTAACAAACAATGGATCACTTGTCAAACCTAATTACTGGAACAGCACATTAAATAAAACATTAATCAAAACATTTTCAGCTGAAATATTGTAGATTTCGACAGTTTTATTTAGTTGTCAGTTTCTAATAACAAAATATAACAATGAATGAATGATTTATGATTATGGATTAATCATAAGTCTGTTGTAAATCTTCACCTCCTACCTGCTGTTAATCTGTCTCTGTGTAACCAAAACCTTTGACCTTATCTCCAGGCAACTAGACGAGAGAAACTCTTATTATTGTGGAAAAAGTGGAAAGAATCACAACTGGAGAATAGTGATGTGCATTAACTCAAGCAAACTGAATTTTTTGTTTTTTTACTGTAATTTTCTGCATGATGAATATTTTCACTTGTTGAGGCTATCCAGTGCTGTGTTTATATGCCATCATTACCTCCAATGTGTGTGTGTGTGTGTGTGTGTGTGTGTGTGTGTGTGTGTGTGTGTGTGTGTGTGTGTGTGTGTGTGTGTGTGTGTGTGTATGTGCGTGTGTGTGCGTGTGTGTGCGTGTGTGTGCGTGTGTGTGTGTGTGTGTGTGTGTGTGTGTGCTTGGTTGTTATGTGCTGCACTGACTTGACTCCCTTCATGCTAATTCACAGCTAATTATACTGTCATAGCAATGTTATTGCAATCATCTGCTTGACCAGTCTATTACACTACATGAAGCAAATTCATCTCTCCAAGTTGTTTTTCGCGAGGAACAGAAGTTAAAGTTATAGGTCACACACAATATGAAGTGTTAATATGAGACATAAAAGGTCTCTAATTGTTAAACCTGCATTTGTAACAGCTGCTCCAGATGTTTTAAGGCTCAGGGCAACTTTAGTTGCTGCATTCTGATTTGATTTGTATTTCAAAGTCAAAAACTGAGCACCAGGAAGTTTCTGCATCGTTATTGATGAATGAGCTTTTCTACGTTTTCTAGCTTGATGGAAAAGTTACATGAATTCATTGACAGCTTGATGGAAACTATTTACTGTGACAGAGAAACACGGAGCTGTGATTGTCAAGGACACACTTGCACACTACTGAGCATCCAGAGGCACAGATGGGCATATTTTTTTCCTCATCTTCTGCATTTGTTTCTATCGTATTGTTGCACTTCAGTACTAATTTAAAAAATATTTATCTCTGTCAATGGTTCCAAACTGCATTAAGCTGCATTGAAATGAAATCATTTTTCACTTAAATACGAGTTTGCTTAAACATAGTGGGAAAAGTGGAACATATTTTATCTGAATAAACATCTTTGTCTGTTGTGATGAATGAAAAAAAACAGCCACCAACTAAAAATTGCTGTCTGTTACAGATATGTGCTTAATGCTCAGGTAAAGACTAATTTAATTTAAGGCAGCCGTTGATTCAAGACTCCAACCTTCTAATGTAATCACCTCACTCCTTATTCACGAGCAGTTGTTTCCTTCCCTGCAGACACAGAGCCTCAGCAGCACCTACAGTATATCAGGTTCCTTGGAGATTCCATATGGACGTGCCAGAGCGTGGTCTCCCTGAGGACCTGGGTGTGTGGACACATGAACAGCCTGTCCCTTAGTGTCAGCTGACAGGACATCGCTACCCACCAACACGCCCGACCCCACTGTCATCCAGACACAGCGCCTCACCTCTGCACTGCATCCACTTGACAACGGCCTTCCTTCAAACGACTTTAATCGAGGATGATGTTTGAGAATGAGCCAAGTTGTCAAACTTTAACACAGCTGTTTTCTTTCTAACACTGATACATGCAGTGATCCGGTATAGTGATATATTCATTTACCCGCTGCTTGGGGGCTTATGTGAGATCATTTTCTTCACAACTGCGGTTGAGAACTGACTTCGCAGTTTTAAAGAAATTAGTTTCCTTGTGACAGTTGCTGCTGGACGATATTAGATTCCCTGTCTCCTCATTTAAAACTAATAAAACTTAGTTATTATGGAATCGAATGTTTGCAGGAAATTGGTTTTCTGGAGAGCCAAACTTCGCAGCAATTATCTGATCACCGCGGAGACCAGCGGAAATAAGGCGCACTGTGATTTTTAGCTACGTCATCGGCCGTGTTCTTGTGGGACTTGTGGAACAATGTAGAATTCCATGATAATTGTATGCATGTAAAAATCGTGACTGACCCTGATTTTTGAAATGACGGCTTAGAATGAAAGCTGTCTCTCTAACCCCTGGAGATGGAGCGTATTTGTTGGTTTGTATTATTCAGGGCTATTGTTCTGCAGCAGCTGTGCCGCTGACGTCCGACACACAAACCTTTGGCTCAGTTATGATTCTGGGCGTCTCTCAGACTCAGACACGGCGAACGCGGACAACATGAGTGGCGGCATCTGGTCCCGCGCTCAGCCATGAAGCCTCAGCCTCCTCGGGAAGCTTTTAGACACACGCTCACATCAATATGCAAAGCTCTCTGACACCAACGGTGTTGAAACATGCTGCAGTTAAAGCCCCGTCGAGCATGGATCCAGTCCTGGGCCAGTCAGAGACACCTGTCATTGGAAATTCAGATTGTGCAGCGTTTTTTGTTTCAGGTGACTCTCTGGTAAAACCCACAGAGCATGAAAGATTAATGAAGGCCAGCGCGACACTGCATGTGTCACACCTACACAAAATATAATCATAAATTGTGTGAATAGTGCTGACGTTGAACATGTGGCCCCACGTCAGCAGCCTCCGTGTTTCAGCAGAGTGCAGCCCTCGCCTCACTCTTGGGCAGGTCACCGACAAAAGCTGCCAGAACTCATGATCCAAATATACACGACTGTGTTTTGATTCATCTGACCAAATTATATGAAGCCAAACTCTCCGATTAAGTATCTTGCTCTGCTGATCCAGTTCAATATCTATTAATATGTAGCTCTCCAACTTTTTGTCAATCTCGGAGGAAAAGGCAGCAACTCTTGCAGGCGCTAAGCAGCATAACAAGCAGGTGGCCGGAATCCTGCGGTGGGCGGAAAAATGGACACTCGCTGAATAATTTTGGTCGGATCAGAGGTTGCTTTATTAGAAGCTCCAGAGGGATTAATCTCTCACCCACTGGACTTCTGTCTGCATGTAGAAATGAAGAGAAGAGGAAGACTTCCCCCTGCATGAGCAAGAGGGGAATGAATATTTAGACTGAACTTTAGTAGAAGATAAACTAGGGTGATATAGAAACACAGCCATGTTTGTTTTGGCTCAGTAACGTCTTAATTATCTAAATGTAACGACCCACTGGCTTCAGTTGGTAAGTTTAAATTAATAAAGCTTTTTGTTTTTTTTCACCCCAAAACATGAGCAAGCTGTTTGTTTATTGTGGAACCCTCGCTCCGCATCTAAATCAGATATCTGAAGTATTTTCAAATCACTTGTAAAATGGGTTAATCATAGACATCAATCATGACCCTAATCTGTTCGCTGGCATTAGGGAGCTATCCAGTCAGTCGGAGCTCATCGTTAAGCTGGTCGGCCTGCAGCGCTACTGATACCGCTTCAGTCTCTGTAGGCAGCTGTTTTCAGTGATGGACAGAGGTAGCGACTAGATAACGATCACTGGGTTCAGCGGTAAAGAAATTGATATTTCCCACAGGAGATGGTGGGCGCCTGTTTGCTGAAGATTACTACATCGTCTTTAAAGATAAGACGCCAACGTTGCGTTAACTACTAGTTTGGTGGCTCCTTAAGTTCAAGCTGATCAATTTCTGCTGACTTCGATTGGAACAGAATAATTAGATGCAGGAGTGTAATGAGTCTTGCTTTTACACTCTGCACCGAGGCCGTTTCTGTCTCAATTTCAGCTCCGTTACAGCCTGTGACAAAATGACTGAACCTCTGCTGCGCTTTGTGGAAACAGACTGTAGCTCAGCAGCTGCTCAAGGTAAATCACAGCCCATGACACTCTTCTCTATGCAGGTCTCTTCATCGCGCACGGATCTTTATTTATAGAGTTCCAATTCTCGACGGAGGTTGTCTCGAGGCACTTCTCAAGGTGAGGCGTTACAACCTACGGCCGCTAGGAGGAAGGAAAGCAGCACAAATACAAACTGCCCTGATGGTAAACAGCTGTTTATTGTAACACAGGAAGTTAGAGCAACCAAATTAAAAGAAAGGATCAAAAAGGCAAACTAAAAGCGAGGTCGGAGACTCAACATTTGTGAGCTGCCCTTAAATGTCCTGAGTGCAAAAGCAGTCCCAGCTCCTGGGTGGAGGTCACCACACCAGTCCAATTACTGATGATCCTGAAACAAAAACAGGAGAGGAGAGAGGAGACCAGGTTTCAGTGCCGCACCAGTCCCACGATGGTGAGGAGGTGGAGCCGGGGGAAAGGAGACCCGACCCAGACACCTTGAGACCTTACACCAGTAAAACCCAACGCATCCCACGCAGCTGCAAGGCCTCAGTTATTTGCTCATAAATCAATTCTGTCTCTCATCACGGGGGAAACTGGACACAATGACTAAAACAGGTTTGTTCTGGGGTAATAGGTTTCATGGAAATTAATCATTGTGCTTTACGGCAGTTGTTGTCAATTTGCTCCTGGCTCATTTTAGGAAAACAATGCCTGCGTGCTGTTAAAATTAAATGGGCCTGTCCAGTCTGACAGAGACACTCACCACAGATGAATTCATGGGATCTATGCGTTACGACGCATACGCTCCTGGCTTTCCTAACCCAGCAGAGCAGGAATCTATTACGGCTGTCAGAAAAATGATGATGCAGACAATGCCCACAACCAACAAGTGTTAAAGTTGTTGACCCACACCTTCTATATTGGTGCCTACTGGTGTTCACTCTGAGGCTTGATTGCTTTTCTTGTCACGGGCATTTGGCAGCTCAGCAGGGAGCGTTTCTTACCATCCGGCAAACGCTTCCATTCTGCCTTTAATGTTCTACAACTGCTGCCTCATCGCCTCCGCTCTCGTTACGCAGGCAATTCACACAGTCATCTAATGAAACAATTCACTGACAAGCTGTAAAAGACCTGGGCGCCCATTTGGAAACCTTGGTCTTGATTACTTTTCATGTGATATAACAAAGGATAAAGAAACGTCCGGGGCAGAATTGAAGCTACAAAATAAAAGCACAAATTATTCAGAATAATTGTCATTTGCTGGCAAATTGTTTCCTGCCGAGCATTTCCAGTAAAACCAGTTTACGCAGCTTCTGACCGGCGTCGATTTCCAAATGCTGACAGCAATGTGATCGTTTGCTCACGTTGTCATCAAATAAACAGAACGATTCCACACCGCTGTGATGAATCTGATTGGTTCGGCTCCTTACCGTTAAATTCTTAATGAACAAAACCCAATGAGTTTTATTCCCCTTCATCTTGCTTCATATAGAAAATCTCTCTGGAGATTTGACAAACAAGTGAACGTCTCGCTTTTACATTTTGCATGTGTGTTCAATGCTGAAATAAATTAGCTGAAAAAGACACTGTACAAAACAACAGTGTGGACTTTAGCGTTGCATGTGCGCGTCTTGAGCAGAGCAGGACGCTTTGTCCCGTCGGTCGAAATGCTTGCTGTTTGCCACCGGCCACGATTCAGAATGGTCCAGTCGCCTTTTTGGAAAGAGACACCGGCCTTTCTCTCCATTCAAGCTCACTGACAGTAACTCAAAGCCACAGAGTGCGTCACAGTGGAAAAAAAAACCTGGAGTTTCAAAGAACAGGAGCATCTGATCTTCAAAGTTACGCTGTTCTGGTGAGGACGTGTGCGACAATGGCTCGGCGTTAACGGTCCAAAGACTTCTTCTGTGATGAGAATAAAACATGCAGCCATTAAAATGCAGGGTATGGATGTGTAGGCGTCTGATGGGAGCGGGGACGAGGTGATGGCAGAACGTTGGGTTTGTGGAGGTCGTTTACTTTGTCTGATCAAATAGGTCAAGCTTGATTTGGAATAATAAAGGGGTTCATTCACTCATTCAGGTAGCGGTCGCTCACGGTGTTCAACATGCTCCCGTGGGAGGCGAGGGAGAGAAAAGCCCAAACCCTGTCCCAGGTTTTCCGCAAACGTTTGAACTCAGCAGACAAAGACGGAAGGAGGCGCGCTGAGAACAGGGGGGGGGGGCGATACAGACGCGTGTGGTGCGTGTGGCGCGTGTGCACGAAAAAGGAAAGAGAGCAATTTTGACAAATGTGTCCTGACGGATGGTGTAAGCCCCCTGAGCCTGCCTCCACTTCTTCTCCAGCCCTCCTGTCACGGCCGAACATCAAGGTCAAACCACCTTTCATATCTGTTCCACGCTGCAAGGACACTGCATCCACTGGGGGTGCAGCTACAGATCTGAAGCTCTTTTTAAATAGCACTTGAAGATCCTTTATTAATTCAGAAGATCCAGTAATTAATTAAACAAATCAATTAAATAGTAATTAGCAGCATCTGACGAGGGGTTATAGCCTTAAAAAATCTGAAATGACTACCTTTTTTTCATGATTTCTATAAATCATCAATTTTTTCTATAAATCATCAAAAAAAGCAGGGTCAAACGTCCTCTTGTTGACTCTCATCTGTTATCTGATGGAGAAGCTTCAACCTGCAGCAGGATGAAGGTGGGAGGTGAACAATGCTGCACCCTCAGGGCTCTGGTTAACAGGCTCTCGTCTCTCATTATTCTTTATCATTTCTGGGAGATTTTTGCATGATTAGGAATTTTCATTTGCTTTTTATCAGTACTCGACGCATCGTTGTAGCACAATGAAGCCTAAGCAGGGAAGTCTCATTTATATTCTGATGGCGTGGTTGGTCCAACTAAATATTTTTGTCAGTGTCAAATGTGATGTTTTCCTTTGCATAAGTGGTAAAACAATCTCTCTGCGTAGTGCAGCCACGCAGCCCTGCATTGTTCTATGTGATGTCCTCATGTAGAGCATTCAGCATCTGATCCTCTGGCCTGTGTGGACGGATGAGAGGATATTACTCAGTGTGCAGGTCTGACAGATTTAAATGATCAAACGGATCCTTGTGCAAAAATGGTCCATGTGGAATTTTGCTAAGAATCAACTATGTGTGAACGACATGAAACGTTCAGAGCCCATTTTGTCTACTTTATATCCTTCAGTTGCTAAATCTTATTGTATTTTAATACATTAAAGTACAATTAATACAATACAATAACACAATTGTAAAATATGCCACTGGGTAATAAATGCTCATGTTTACATTACATACCTGATATATTTGAAAACCTTTTCCGTCTCTTCAACTCCTTTAAATATCTAGACTTCAGCCTCAGCATCACATGGACTTCAGGTGATATCATTCTGTCAAAGCTAAGCGAGTTAGACATGACCCCACCGATCTGGACGACGCTGTGACGCCGTGCTGGCTGGCGTACCAGTGGGTTCCTCGACTTCAGGAGCTGAATGACTGGCATCAGTCGCACACGTTGAGCTTCGCAGAGGCTAAATCGGGCTCAGCCACGGCCGCCGCTCCAGGTGAGATGTGGCGTGAGGGAATTTGCATTAGGTGTTATTCAGATTGCCTCGAGGTGAGGCCGCCCCGCCGTCCAATCAGCACCTGAGCTTGTGAATAATGCAGATTTATGGATATAGATTCCTAACCAGCTTCTGTGGGACAGAGGGGAGACGTTGGGGGCTAAAATGCTGCAGACATGTCTCAAATATGTCACATAGAGAGGAGGTGTTAATGCTTAATAATTATAACTCAGCAACATAAAACATTCACATATTGTGAGGTACTAAATGGTACTAGTGCTGCATTGACTCCTCTGGAATTCATTCAAACATTATGATTTTATTCTACTACATTTATTTGAGAAACAGAGATATTCCATTAAAAGCTCATGATGGTGAATTACAAACCACTGAGGAAATGAGCAGTAATAAAGCAAATGACTCCACTCTGACCACATACTACAGTAAAATGTTAATTATGCAGTGATGCATCTGGAATATGTGAAATGTAATATATAAAAATAATAAAGTGCTTTCTCTTAAATGATTAATGAAATGAGTATCTCTTCTCCCACTATGTGTGTGTGGCAGTGAACACAGCATGAAGTCAGTTCAAAAGAGACAAAGAACGTCCAGCTTGCTGTAAATAAACCTCTCATGGTGATAAATGCCTTCCTTATGTTACGCAGACATGACATTAATGATAACAGCGTCGGAGATGAGCCGCCTGATTTTTCTTCTCGGAGTGTGGATTCTTCATCTGATCCCCCACTCGCATGTGTCTGCTGTGGCACTCGCATCGCCGCGATTGAAAAACGTCTGCTGCTGCCAGAGGATATACTGTAAGTCATCCGTCTGAACCTGTGGAAGACGAGTCGGACTGCAGAGCGAGCCGCATCCGCACCCGAGCGCGTCACGCCTCACTCTCACGTCGCTCTCCTCTGTCAAACTGCCCCCAGAAAGGCGAATAACAAACAAATGAATCTTTTAAGAGAGCAGCTCCGAAGTGAAAGGGGCCGAGCGTATGAGTGCGGAATGCTTGAAAAGAAAACGGGGCCTTCAGGAAAACACCAGAGCACCGGGTTCCCCGCGGCATGACGGCATTTTATTAGACAAATGATGACACACTTCACTGTTTAGAGGACAGTAGTTTACATTCAGATCAGGTCATCTGTACAGTACAAAGATCAGAGAGGTGTGGGAGAGGTGACGTATGACATCCAGTAGCGTTAACCGCTTCCTTTAGACGGCACAACGCTGTAGCCTTATTATGACGCACCTATTGGTTCACACCGGGAGGTCTTTGGTCATGGACACCCGTGAGTCTGTCCTAACCTTTGGCCTCGGACGCTAGCTCTACTGGGGCTAGTCACAATCCTTTACTCACGTCTCGCTCCGTCCGGGAGCCCACTGCACGCGGTGCGCTGACGGGGGTCCGCGGTTTAATACTGCATTTTGGCATCTTGAACCTTTCACTCCATACGACGCATTCCCGTCCTGGCTCGAACCCTCCTCAGATTAAGCTATAAGGCGCTGAAATGACTGCATTTGAGTAAAACTGCCTCGGTTGCGCTGTCCGTAAGGCTGCCCTCAGTTCTCATACTCAGCGGAGATGCGGGAACTGGGTACAAATGAGGTTATTAAGCAGCAAAGGGTCTCATTCGAGAATCCTCAGTGAGTCTTTTTGGACCTTCCAACTGAATGGACATGAAAGACACATGTTGAGAGTGATGCCTTCCAGCACACAACGACTTCACTAACACGGAACCTTTGAACAAATAGACACAGACTTCACTTGTCATGTAAATAAACACCTACACGACACTTTGTTTTTCTAGTATGGGACAACACCACATCTCGTACATGATGCAAAGCAGAGTCAGGAAGAGCTGGACGCTGAGTCAGCACATCCCTCACCAGTGACTCAGAGCTCAGTATCTCAGTAAGTCCCGACCCCGGGGCTCCCTGGTGATGGGAGCAGAGCAAACGATGACATTGTTTGTGATTACATCCAATTACGCACAGGGAGACACAAAGGTGGAATTAGTGTAATCCGTTGGGTGTGAATGGTGACATCCTGTCCAGGCTGATGTCCGCCTCGCAGTCCTCCAGGTCACACACTGAGTCGGTGGCGTTCTCGTTGTGGTGGGAGAACTGCGAAATCCTGTCAAAGGTCTCTTCGTGCTCGATACATTCAACCACGTTGGGGATCATGTTGACGTAAGCGTTCGCGATTTCCTTGTGGATGAGCGTGTCCTGGTTGTACGACACCAGCTCGTTGCTGATGTTCACCGTTTCCACCGGCGTGTCCGAGCAGAAGTAGCGGCAGCCCAAGAGGCTGGCGAAGGCCTTCCGGAACTCCGCGTTAAAGGCGTAAATGACGGGGTTCAGCGAGGAGTTGGTCCAGCCGAACCACACGAAGACGTCGAAGGTGGTCTCGCTGACGCACGGCAGTCCCGCGTCCCGGTCTGCGGTCGGCCGCTCGCAGAACGGAACCATGCAGTTGAGCACGAAGAAAGGTAACCAGCAACACACGAAGACGCCCATGATCACCGACAGCGTCTTGAACACCTTAGTCTCCCGTTTGATGGACGTCTTCAGCGTGTTGTGGTGTTGGCACTCGATTCTATTGCTCCTGCAACTTTGCGCGTGTTCTGCCGCTCGCTCCAACGAGGCAATTCTTCTGATTTGTATCTGTGCGATCCGGTATATCCGCGTGTAAGTCACAATCATAATTGCTACTGGGATGTAGAAACTTATCAAAGAGGAGGAGATCGCGTACTCTCGGCTCAGGCTGGAGTCGCAGTTTTCCTCCACCTGTCTACTCGTGGAGGAGTTGTGCGTCCCGGTTACGCCGTCACCGCTGGCTTTGTGCCAGTTCAGCTGCACCGGTATGAATGAAATGAGCACAGACAACGTCCAAGTGATGCTGATCATAACAAAGGCAACGCGCTGGGTCATTTTCCTCTCATAGCGGAAGGGACTAGAGATGGCCCAGTATCTGTCCACGCTGATGATACAGAGGTTGAGGATGGAGGCGGTGGAGCACATAATGTCAAAAGCGACCCAGACGTTACAGAAAGTGCCAAATGGCCAATAGCCTGCCACCTCGGCCACAGCTTTCCAGGGCATCACCAGCACGGCGACGAATAAGTCCGACAGAGCCAGAGAGACTATAAAAATGTTGGTGACTTTGGTCCGCAGGTGTCGAAAGCGTAGCACAGCGGAGCAAACTAGGATGTTCCCCAGCAGGGTCCACAGGATGAGCAGGGACAGCAGGCAGCCCGTCACTGTACGCAGCACCATGTCCTTCCTCCCGCTGCTTGTTGCTTCCGATTCGGTGCTGTTCCACATAATCTCTCCAAGGGGTGCGGGTGCAGACGCAATCCCCTGCACCGATGAGAGGTACTTAGCTGGGTAATCCATGCGCCTCTTCAAGTAAACCTGCAGTCCATCGCTCCTTGCGCGTGGACGGACGCAGTTGTCAGCCACTCACCGTTTTGTCCCCATTGACTAGTTCCACCGCCCGCTTTATGTGGAGCGCACAACAGACGGGAAAAGACAAGTGTGCGCCTTAAAACCGGGACAAGTGCACCGAGGGGCTGGAGCGCAGCGCGCATTAGCGAGTGCATGGTGCATCCTCGTCAGCTGCAGTCGTAACCTGGCTGCCTATGTAGATTTTCTCCCTCGAAGGTATCTGGAGCGCGCTATGGGTGAGTCCCTACAGCCCAGCACACTAACCCGCTCTGGGCGCATACACCATCACGAATCTGTAGCGCGCTGCATTACGCACTGCGATAGGAAACGCGCGTGAGGAAGCTTTTATCGGTTCGGGGGGATCCTTGGTGGGAACTCCACCAAGTGCGTAATTGCAAACTTTGCTTCAGCCGTGGGCTTTCAACCAGTTGTGGAGAGCCTGTTCTCTCGGGTGCGCATTATCTTAAGTGATGTCACACAACACTGAAGTGACAACACGGGGAAAGAGGATAGAACGGTGTGGACGATGCCGTAAAACAGTGGTTACAGAGCTGTCCATGGTGCTGAAATAGAAAAAGCCAGTGGAGCACATTCCTTTACTGTTCTTTCCAGAAACGCACTGACGCGCCCGTCGGTCTGTCTGTCTGTCTGTCTGCCTGTCTCTCTATCTATATAATATTATCCTCATACCTTCTATCTTCTAATCATATTGGGACTCCTTTTCATTTTCATTGAACTCTTGACCGGTTGAACCGTTGACTGGTCGCTGCTCACGCACTTTAGGAGTTGCCTAAACAGGTGAGTCACATTCACACTCTCAGCGGGTATGTTAAGCGGAGTCGGGAGTTTGCGCAATAGCAGCAGCAGCCGCAACAGCGCCGTTTCCGGCTTTAAAACGTCACGGATATTTTTAGATGTGTCTGGCTGCCTGTCAAATCGGTCTGACACTACTTCAAACTCACCTCTGCCAGTGTCTGAAGTAACCTATAATTTAACGATGTCACGACCTGTGCTTCTGAACGTACAGATGTTACTACAGATGTTTCACCATCAGTAGGTTTTAAGTACAATGCAACTGCAAGTTTTGAAAAATTAGTTTGGTACAAGTTTCGATTTTTTATTAATTTAATTATATGCATTTGTGTGTGTGTGTGTGTGTGTGTGTACATGTTTTTCCTTCGACGTGGGGACCATAAACCATGTTTTTGATATAAAGGTGAGGACATTGTGACAACGTGGGGACACTTGGCGGCTCCCCACCAGTCCGCAGGCTTTTTTGAGGGTCAAGATGTGATTTTAGGGCTGAAGTTAGATTTGAGTTTTGGTTCGAATTAGGTTAGACATCTGCCTTTACTTGTGATGGTTAGGGTTAGGGTAAGAGTCTAAGGAAGGAATTATGTTAATGGTGAGTCCCAAAAAACGACTGTGTGTGTGTCTGTGTTTGTGTGTGTGTGTGTGTGTGTGTGTGTGTGTGTGTGTGTGTGTGTGTGTGTGTGTGTGTGTGTGTGTGTGTGTGTGGGCGTGCGTGCGTGCGTGTTAACTTATAGTAGCCTGGATGGACCATGTGGAGATGCAGAACAAACTATAAAGCACAGTATGTGGCTCCCTCTTCTGGTTGAAAGATTTACTACAACTGCAATTAACAATTTCAGTAAAAAAGGAGAAAAATAGCAACGAGTCTTGTTTGTTTGTTTGTTTGTTTGTTTGTTTGTTTGTTTGTTTGTTTCAATAGGCAAATAACAACTAGTTTTCACAGGACATTTATACCAGGACATTTTAATTTTAATTTTGCAAATTTATCAGTGTCTGAATGATTTTGATCAGCATAGTAGAATATTTAGAAAGATAATAAACAATAATATTGCATCAGGTTCCTAAATAAAAATGATTTTATCACAACTTGGCACATGTTGAGAACACATACAGTGACCAGCACCAGGTTGAGAACTTGCTGGATGTCTGACTGAACCGATCCATTGATTAGTTACAAACTGTTACAGTACCTCTAGTACATGTGCTTTAAGCCAGTAAGAAACGAGTAACATTACAGACTGAGATGGTGATTATCATTGATCCTTTAGGTGTAAACATACAGTCTCTGATCCGTCCCAGTTGTCCCCAGATGATCCATTTGCCGACAGTGAGGAACCTTAAGTGAGTGAGAGAGGCAGGTGCTAAGTACGACTGAGAACAATAGTCCAGTTTGTTGGGATCATTGTAAATATTGCATCACCAACATCTAAGATTGTCACCATCCCTACTCAAGTGTTGATTCTTTAAAGTGTCTTCCACTGAGCTATTCAAAGGACTACTAAATGAGAACGTTGTCCATACAGAGCATCCACATTAAAAACGCAGATAACATATAGGTTAAGTGGTGCATTGATCCCTTTCTGGCTTTGTCAAATACAGTACTATTACTTCAATAGATATTTTAGATTAGGTTGTTTAGATATGAAAATCAAATGAATGTTATATAATTTAATAGTAAGAAAAAATAAAATGTGCATATTGATGAAACATATACATTTTACACGAAACGTGACTACGGAACAGAAAAGTACCAAGGGCCCTTTGAAACACTTGAGACTAAAGCTCCTCCTCATCCCCCTCTTTCCAAAACTTTGCAGTATATATGGTAATTCTTCAAGGATAGCAGGCTAATAGGTTTGGTCGGTCTCCGCAGCTCTCATTCAAGTTTGCTGGAGTGTGGCCCAGACCGCATCGCGGCCGGTTCAACCCGGGCCGTGGGACACACTCTCGGACGCCGGCAGTGACAAGAGTTCTGGCGCGCGTCGCCTGGTGTCGTCAGTCGCCTTCTGTTGTGTCAGACATGGCGGAACACCTCAAAGAGAGAGGCCACGGAGTGCATGCGGTAGAACAGGCTCAGAGGAATGGCAAAGTTGAGAACCGTGGTCCACATGCTGAAGCCGAATATGTCCTCCTCCATGCCGTTGTCGTACTGTGGTCGGCAGCCAAACGCGGGAAGGATCCACAGCTGCAAGGAACACACCCCATTTATTTTCATTATAATGATAGTTTTACCAAGTTAAAATAATAAAACTTAGGTGATCTTTTTTACTTGCTCACCGACATGTTGCACATTATCAGGAAGACTGAGATGTTCTTCAGGACCTGTCTCTTGACATTTGAAGGTTCCACTATTTTGTTCCCCAGAGGCACGTCCGAAGACTTCCTGACATCCTGGCATTCATACACCTGCCCGTTTTCCTCCTGCTCGTTCTCCACTGTGATGCCAGGGCTGTCTGGAGGCTCGAAGGCTTGGTTGACTATCCCGTTGTATGTTGGAGTTGAAGCAGGAGTCACTGAGAATATTTCTGGAGAAGGCGGTAACTCTGGGTTGCCCTCGGGGTCCTCCTTCTCCACATAGTCCTGCTGTCGGTACAGAGACTCAACTATGAAGAGGTTCTGGATGTACTTCTCCAGCACAATGAGCAGAGAGTAGACAAAGTTCATCCAGCGGTAAGGAGGATTGCTATCGGTACACAACACAGCTACTACGCTGCACCAAGACATGAGCCAGGCACCGATAGAAGATCCAAAGAGCAGCTCAATGTCCAGTTGCCTGGAAGGGTTCTTAGAAGTGTCCAGTGGCACGTGGTCCAATCGGTAAATGACTAGACCTGAAGCACCACCAAGGCACATGAACGCCAGCAGGACGATGCCGTAAATGTAGAACATGGAGACGGCTGACGCACGCGCTGGGATGGAGTCGTCCATGTTAGAAATGTAGACCACCAGGATCCCGATGGTGCTGCCCAGAGCTAGTACACCCATAACAGGGCCCACCACCAGGTTGCGGGCGCTGGTGGGCATCTTCTTCGGGTGGGAATGGTCAATAGTTCGCCCGATGTTCTTCCACATGACGAACAACAAGGCAGAGACAAAGATGTGGTACTCGATGTTGAAGGGGTAGAGGTAAGAGAGGCTGGTGTAGAAAAGCCTGCATGAGCTACTGGTGCAGTTACAGAGAGCCTCTGGGTGCACTGTGAAGACAAACGCATGGGAGATGACACTGTCACAACAATACTAACACACAAGATTGAACATTTAGAACGGAGACATAGTAAATACTTCAAGGACTAACAATAATCAATTGTCATATTTCTTGTAGAGACTATGACATGACACTATCATCGCCGTTACCCTCTAGTGATCTTGAAACCCTGACATGTGTCCCCCTCCCCTCTCCCCCCTCTTGCGCCCTCAATCCCCCAAAGGCCACCACTATGGTCCTGCGCCCTTTAATTAAAAAAGGAACAGCAGTCAGGGTGCAGCCAGCCACACAGTCCGCCGGATATGAGGAGGAGCAGCTGAACCCCTCAAACCTGGGCTTAGATGTATCAGTTACTGTAATTGCAGCACTCTTGGGAGTAAGCAGCCTGGGGACAAAGCCGTCTGAGGTCAAGCGTGGGGTTGCCAAGGAGGGTGGTGGTGGCTGAAGTGTGGGGAAGAGGTCGAGGAGGGGGCCCCTGCACTAGTAACACAGTGTGTCTCCTGAAACCTAATAGAGAGGCGTTCAACACAAGCAAGACCCACCGGGCCCACTGGGCTAACCTCCCATCCCCTCATAATCCCTCCTCTCCTTCCTTTTTTCTTTCATCCATTGAAGTGAGAACTCAAGTGGACTATTGTATGTTTCTTCCAGGTACAAGCCAGCAATCGACCCCTTGGCCCTTACCTGAAGTGAGGTTTTCGTATCCCACCACATAGAGTCTCCTCACATGGTTGGTTAAGAAGTGCTCGGCCTCTGACATAACGCCGTTGCACCAGAGGTTGAGGTTGGTAAAGACTGCGTGGATGACTCCAAATCTAAGGAGGTAAAAAGGTCAGGACAGAGTTAATGAGCAACCGTCAAACAGGAGGCGTTATGATACAGTTCAAATATGTTCTTATGTTCACTAGATGCTTTAGTTCCAGGACATAAATGACTTTTTTTATAAATTACAAGAAGAAAATACATGTGAGGAGAATTTCATTATAATGTCAAATACCTTTCAAATGTCTCAAAGCTTTTGATGACATCCTTTATGTGAAACCAGAGAAAATGCAACTAAGAAAGAAAACAAAACATTAATAAAACAGGCTAAATATCATTCAACAGCTGCTTAAAATCTATTTTCCACAAAGCAAAACCCAACTAATTACTGGAGTCCCATGAGGATTTCCTGTGTCATATGCAGTTACACTCCAATAACATGGACAATGATCGGATTATATTGTTGCACCAACTGTGTACTCGCCTCACCAACAAAGAGGACATTATTCCTTCTACCTGGTTAAGTGGTGCGCAGGGGAAAAAGACACAGTGTCTAACGCTGCTGAAAGATTATCGCGTTATGGAAATTAAAGCGGGATTGGAAACCTACCTGCGCCATGGTGTGAGTTGCATGGATGACAGGATACACCACAAGCACGACGGAAACACAAGACTGCTCGCCGACAAAATACCCGATTCTGAAAGCGTCCATAATAAGCGACAGAACCGCAAGAAGACTCAAACCACCTACCGGGGAAAAAGGTTCAAGTTGTTATTTGTATTCATAAAAGGAATGTACGCATAAAACATTACGTTTGCGCTCTTTCGTCAAAGCATGAATAAATTAATCTAGGAACGCTTTTAAATGATGCTTTGCACATATATTATCATTAATATGCAAACACAGAGCAAATAACAACGTAATTGTAACATTTTAGTATTTTCCTGCGGTCTCCTAATCCCGTACGTAATCTTGCGCACTCACCTCGTATCCAGCTTGAGGTGGCATGGACATCTCTTTCGGTCCTGGAGTTCTTCCGCTTGTTGCGCACCAGGATGTACCACATCATCCAGATCAGCTGCAGGATCATGAGGCAGGTGAGGAAGGACATCAGGTGCTCCTCTTTGATAACGCGGGTGCGCGGCACGTTGGCCAGCATCATCGCAGCCCCGACCAGCAGCAGGTTGGTCCCATACTGGGCGCTGAGGAACTCCGCGTTCTTCTTTGGATAGTCCCCTGACAAACTGTCTTTGGCGATATCCTTCTTGTCGTTCTCGGAGCTGGACGACGAGGAGGAACTGTGGCAGTACTTGTTTAGGCACATTATATCCAAGGCGCTGTGCTCCACCATGGTGGCGGGTGAAGAAAAATCACTGTCCCGAGAGACAAGTCAAAGCCGCGCGCGCTATAAGTGCATTTGAAGAAGGCCAGGTGCGCAACGTCCTGCTACAAGGTGGGGATTCAGGAGCACAGGGACGGTGCCAAACATGCTCATTCCGGCTCAGTGGCCACGCATAGTTTCAATATCCAGCCTTGCTGAGGATGGACTTGATAAATCACGCTGTCATCTTGTAACCGTGAAACTGAAATATCTGGTCTTGTAACAGCCTCTCTGAGTCACTGACGTTTGGATATAGCGTTTCAGCACACGGCAGCGACACTCCCAGTGTTTCAGAGAAACCACCGTGTTTGCTGTGCCAACCATTGACTGCCCGAAGACGCGAAACGCTAAGCACGGAGTTATCCACAATAAAAGAAAAAGCGCGCTTCGCCCAAATCCACCGCTTCCGAGCGGCTGCCAGACGCGCTCTCCAAGTCTGCTGAAATCCTCTCAGTGTGGCTATCGAGTGTTGGGGCCCGCGCGAGATTAGGAGGACGATGACATCTGACAAGCTTACGGTTTTTACAGGGTGGTGGCAAATGACCTGTCTTGATTAAGTGCGCTTCAAATCAAAGCACGTCCTCTCCGCATATTCCCCGTGTCCATCCGTGGTTGAGCCACCGTGGTTAAAGGTTCGCTTTCAAGGTGAAAAGAAGAAGAATCACATTTCAATGCTTAAATTCACAATGCCTTTTTGTGAGCGGGTGTAATGAAGGAGAACACTGAGACCATCAGTACAAAGAGCTCTTACGCATATGGCCATGTTTGTCCCCGGTTCAATATAAATGCCCTGGGCGGGTGCGCGTAGTCTTAACAAAAGCAAGTCTGCAGACACAGGCTGAGAAATGATTAAATTGTGTTGTGCGAATTCACTAGACTTGCTGTGGCATTGAAAACTTTTTCAGCATCAACTTATTTCATAACAAACCTGGCAAATATGAATGAAACGAAAAAAAGACATTATTTAATAGAGGAGCGAATATTGAAATGACCACGACCTGAGTTCCCACGTGTCTTACAGAGATCCAGACTGATACACAAAAAATACATTTAATCAAAGGATTTCATTTTTGACAATAACCAAATGACCAAGATCAAGGTCATGCTCTGGCTCATCAAGCACGTGTTTCCCTGCACACATGAATCCCAGACACAGGTGATCGATTTCCCTTCAGTTGCACTTTTAAGGTCTTGGCAAAACAACAAACATCCGTCTAAGCATCAGGTAATTGTTTTAACTTAACAGCATTCATCGGCTCCCGCACAGAACAGCTCTCCTCATCACTGGCCTGTGTGTTATCTGGGACGTGTAATGGGCCAGTGATAAAGGCTCGACATTGAATGAATTGATTGATTTAATTAAACCTCTGTGAAGCCTCTTATTTACATTTAACGACTTTCCGCAAAACAATCACCTTGACTCTGAGCGGAGCTTGAGGAAAAATCGTTACCATGTGACGTTGATATTATGTTCTTCAAAACACCGAGGCCTCTAATGATCTGGGTGCTTTGTATAGCGCCAGCACGGACGATTTTGCTGTTACTCCGCCAAGCACAGCATAAAAACATGTAAATTAATACAATCTATTTGCATTAGTTTGATCAGGTGAAATACCGCATAAGCTACTGATCGGCTCAATGACTGATATTGACCACGCATGTAACAAAATGAATCAGGCTTCATGAACTATCTTGTTGCTAATTTAGTGACATTATAAGAGTTAAACGTAGTTTTGTTTATTACTAAAACAATGAAGTTATGAAGTCATAGAAAATAAGTTTTTAACAGTCTATGCACAATAGACACAGTCTATTGATCAGTGGATTGAACAAAAATAAGAGTAAACTGGCCTTTAAAATCAACATATGTAAAGTTTGGATAATATTGTAAAAATATTCCCTTTTTGTAATGTTAACTATTTATTTTTTACATTAAAATTGTGATTGATTAAACTGATCCAAAAATTTTCATGATGCACAAAACCTCAAAACATTTCGTTAACCTGAATCTCTTTCTTTTTAGCCTCTTGTGTAGAGCAGGAGAAGAGGCTAAAAGACTTTGGGGATACTTTTTTACTATTTACTAATAATAATTTTTAACTAATAATACTAATTTTTGCAATGATGGGCCCATACTCAACTCGGCTGTGACAAAAAAAAGATTTTTACATTTTGAAGGCTTTTTACATTATGGTATAAAAAGACGATAAACCATTTGACTTATTATCAACTTGCAAACCAGCATCTAAGATGCAGTGAAACCAGCATTATTTTCTACAGAATTTGTTACAACAATCTACATGCCTCCACCCAGATATCACCTTTTTGCTCAAACGTATGCAGCACCTATTGGTGTCAACCCACCTGTAGCAAAATATCAAGAAAACCATTCCTTTATATAAAATTCTTCACAGGACTATTGGGCTGGACAGTGCAAAATGTAAGGAATGTGTTTCATACTGGTTAAATTTAGTATTGATTGATTAGGTGATGAGCAATAAGTCAAAGACACAAAGGTGATTATGTGAATGTCATATTAGTCACACAATCCTTTAAGCTACTTGGGCGTAGGCTGGATTTACTGCAGTACATGTTGTAATTAAAATCCCACATTGAACCTTGTGTTTTGACTTGTTGTAGTTACGCTGCATTTGCTTTGTTTCTATTTGTGTTTTGTCATGCAATTAATAAATGACAAAATCAGCTTTTGAAGTTTATTAAAGTCAAACAGGTTACCAAATTTAACCAAAAGTTAACCAAAAACGTATGAAAACAAATGCAAAAAAATACATAATTTAATTTATGCAGGTTTTACTTAATTAATTTTTCTTATCTTTTACAGTTTTTCCTCACTGTTTATACACATTTCTAAAAACTTAAAAGGTAAAAAAAAATTACACATTGAGTTTCGTCGTGCCTGCAGCTCACTGCCATGTCACACCAGGACCTGTAAATAGAATGGAGCCATTGCTGTGTTATTTAGTAACATTTGGGTTTTCTATTACAAGTCACGTTTCTTTCTTTATAAAAACTATACAATGAGAAGGTGAAACCCTGAGGACACCCGGGCCACAGTCGTCTTCATAAGCCAGACCGCCCCACCACCGGTGCTGGTAAAGATGAATATTATGAAAGGCAGGTGAAGATGATAATGTTTAATTCTGAATAAGAATTACTTTAAGTTATTCTGTTGTTTGATGTCTAGTGAATGCAAAAAAAAAAAATAAACAAAAGGTCTGCATGTAGTGGAGAGGCGCCATTCTGCAGCTGAAAAGCAAAAAAAAGAAACATTTCTTCAAATTGAAGCAGCATTGAGATCAAATATCATGGCAGTCTTTTTAATAAATTCCCATTTTGTAAGAATGACCCATTCCCACCTGTGACATTCATCCAAGTATAGAGATGAACATGACCACTCCCATGAACTGTGTGAAGAGGATGACCGGAGTGAAGAAGGACCAGACCGGCCACAGTGCAAAGTTGAAGCTGTATGAGAAGGACAAAATCTGACTTACACACAAACACAGGTTTATTCCACTAAAAAGTTTAGAAACAGACTGTTTCAAAAGGGAGGACTGACAACCCATTGGCATTAAGTGGATACATGGTTTCATTAAGGTGCATTAGCGAATCACACCCAAAAGTTGTGCAGCCCATTAACAAACCCGGTTAGAGCAGCTGATAAAATCCCTCAAGGTCGAAAAACAACGAAGACAGTTTGAATGGATTTCTCCATCAGTGGAGACATATAAGCATCCAGGATATGGGCTCTCGCCCACATATTGATTCATTGTTCTGCTAAATCTGTGGGCACCTTTTGGAATAACTCACTTGACGTCTATTACATGTACTTTCACCTTCTCACTATGTGCTGATCGTCACTGACATTGCAGACATATAAGTAAATTTGCACTTGAGAAAACTATATCTGGGCTTTAAAACCTTAATAGCTTTGCTGGTTCCACATAGTAGATCAGGACAGTGTGGATCCTACACGACTGGTTAAAATAGCATAATGACCTTCACAAAAGTAAGCACGTGGCAATTCAGTGCAACTGATCTTAGCACCAAGATCCATTTCTTCACCAGGTTCAGAATATTACACAACCACCCAGGTGTTACCTTATGGGTAATTAGACAGAAACACGAGACGTCCAGGTCTTGTTTGTTCCAAAGGTGTCCTTCACTGGCACCTGGATGCCATAGGACTGACCACTGTTTTACGAGTGTACTGCATCATCTACTGAGAATTAATACAAGCAAAGAGCCACATGTCTGGCATCAATCATTGCAGAGACAAAGTGTCTGCCAAAAAAGGTCAAGCATTGACAAAGCAAAAAAAGGCCAAAGACCTAAGGACAATCCAAAAACGGTCTAAAAGGCTGGCAAACATACCGCACCCCTATGCACATGCATCCGTTCTCTTGGGCTGGGTCCTTTCATCTAATTTTTCCAGTGATATTTTATGTAATAGTGTGTCCACCTTTTTGACAGCAGTTCTGGGAATGTTCCTTTTCATTTCCTAACTCCTTACATATTGTGCTACGCATGTACGATGAACCTCTCACCACACACGTACAGTGCATTTGAGAGCATTGTGAAATTGGAGACATACATTGTTTCAGTGTGACCTTTTCTCTTGTATTTCGTCTGGCATAAAAGAGTACTTTAATGCGGCTCTTGCTTTTCCTTTATTATCTGTTTTACCTGAATGATGCTGCAATAAAGGCTGCAGTGGTGATGGGAGGAATAGCGGGATATTCTTGGTCATAGTGCTGGATGCCTTTGAACGCCTCCAGGTACACAATGCAATATGTGGCCAGAGACAGGCAGATTCCGAGGAGCACAAGGCCCACATTAAACCACCAACTGAGGAAAGAAAATAGCATGTGTTAAAAGCAGGAACACTTGTTTCAGACTGGAAGAAAATCTGGCAAGGTTTCCTGAAGCTAGGCAAATATAATAGACAGTCTTGCTAACAATACTCCAAACCCTTTCCCAGTGGTATCAGATAGCAGTTGTTCTACTGGGATTGTACACCACGGAAATAACTAAAAAAGAAAACAGGAAAAATCTGTGATGCTCACTGTAAGTTATTACTTTAAAGTTAAAGGACAAGGCTTAATGTGTAAGCCTTTACTGAAAAGTATTAAATCTAGTTCTTCAATTAGTTATTGGCAAGTCAAAGTGGTATCACAAATATAATTAAAGGCGCACAACCGTAGCACTTGCTGCACCTTATTTACGTTTTTAATGCAAGATGTACAATCACCTTACGATATCCTCATTTTCCATTACGTTAGGAATAAAATCCACGTAGTAGGTCACGCCTATTGATGCCAGGATCCAGAAAATTGAGTGTCTGTTAAAGCGAGGGAGTGGTCTGGAATCTTTTTCCTCTTGACCTGCGGGACAAAAGAAAGAAAACACGTATGTTCGCTGTACTAGAGTTACAGTGTTAATTTGTATGTCTTTTTTTAGAGCAAGACTCGTCCATCGAAGAATTATGGCTCATGACAAACTGATCCACAGTAAACGTCACGTTATTACTGGGCTGCATATGTTTGACTACAACAAACAAGTCTTTTATTTGACGTTAAGGTATGTAGCAAAGTTAATGGCGTTGTTCACATGCAAAGGCACGGCATAATTAAAAGTAAGTTAATACTAAGAGCCACTGAAAGGGTTACAGTATGGTATATAATTCAATAGCAAATACGAGACCTGTCTTGAGCTAAATCCCCTGTTTGCAGGTATAAGGAGCTTTTGAAGAGAAACTGATAGCGTTTTTTGAGATAATCTTACTTCTCAGAGCTCAGAGCTATTAATCTCTATAATTTACTGGTTGATTAAACGTATCAGAGCCTGTCGTTGGCTGCTGAAGTGCTTTAGCGTGCTGGTCCCCTGTGTGTAGATTTCACAATGAACCCCATGCACTGGGCACATAGTTAGCCTCCATCTTTAATCAAGGTCACGCCAAGTGATCCGCATTGGATATTGGACATACTATAGCGAGTTATTTTACCAGAAGGAGCCCAGGCGGTATGTAAACTGGAACATAGGCACACGTTATTATAAAAGGGATGGCCACCCCACAACTGTTGGGTCCGCCTCTTGTATTACAGTCATCAGTTTCCACCGTCGCCTAAAAGAGATGACCCTTGGATTGGACACAGGGGAGCAGACATTCCCTGTATTATGTTGCTGAGCTGATACAGCGTTTGCTCACAGTCAAAACAATCAAGAATTGCTGGATTTCTGCCAGTGAGGGCCTCAAACTTAGACAATTGTCCATTGTACAAGACGAGTCCAAACGCCCGAGACCACAACGGCTGTATCAACCATCTAAAGTCAGTATGACGGATATTATTATTGACAACACATTGACTATTAAACCTATTTAAAGGACATAACTGTGCTGCTATAACATTAATGTCGCTTCACGATCGCCGGTAAATTTAGTTAATTTAACACTATGTCAGTGGTGCAGCCAGAGCTGTGCACGGTTACTACTGTGTGCGTGTGGGCAACGTTAACGTGACCTGATGAAAAACCAACCACTGCTGCAACCCTTGTTTCTCAGACTTACTCTTTCCATCTTCCTCGCTCGAACTCGCTCCTTGCATTAGAAACTCCGCATCTTTCTTAAATCTATTCCGCAAAGTCGCCAGCTCACTGTCGTTTAACATAGTAAACAGCAAACAGCAAAGATTTCTTGTAGCTCCGCAAGCTAACCAGCGACTGGATGACACTTCCGGTTAAACAGCGCGTCGCTCTGTTCGTGACGCACCTCAAAGCGACATCTGTAGTTTTACCGAAGATAACTGAATTTAACAAGGGGTCATTACGAAAACGCAACCCTGAACCTCACAAGAATGAGGTCAGACCTTCGTCTTTTTAAGTTACAATAAATTTAATTTTTAAACTCGAGAAGACTTTCAAAGTTTCAGAACTGAGTATGCGTCACACAAACGTAAGCTATGTAAAAATACTGTCAATCTCTACAGTCACCACGAGATCAATAAAAGAAACAAAGGGTGTGAGTAACGTAACCCTAGAAGATTATGTATAAATATATCTATGAAACACTCCTCATACCTGGTCCTGTTATATAACGAGACAATTCAAGATAGGTGGAATGCAGAAAAGTGAGCGACGCTTACGCTCATCCTGTACACGTCAGCTTCGAACCAGCATGAATGTTCACTTTCATTAATCTGCACTTGATTGGCAGTTTATTAGAGACATCTATAGCTAATTACGTCTAAATTGTGATGAAGATGATATATTATTTAGTTTTTGTCAAATTGTATGTTTGGCAATTATTTATTGAGCAGTGAAACAGTACAACATTATACTAAAATACTGCCCTTTGCACCAAAGACAAGTTTTATGCATCATTATATATGTATTTATAATATAGTTTACTACAGCATGAGCGTTTTATCTATGTGCTTGTTTTAACAAATTGAAGGTTTTCTTACTATCCATTCAAATTCCGCCCATGGGAGACAGCATGTTTGTAGTTTTAATTTCATTAGTAATCATACTTAACAAAATAAATATGGTAAATTAGAAATTCTTGTATTTAGTCACAAAAAGCCTTCCTTGTTCCAGTGCAGATGTAGCAGATAAAGGTGTTACCCCAGACTCTGGGATGCCAGCCTCAGTAGTCTGGTGCCTTCTCTGGGGATTAGTAAAAGGACTAATACCTGCTGCTCATGTTTACCACCACCCAGGGATAGCAAGTACCATAGAATAGGTATACTTCCTGCTGTACAATGCTCTCTGTGTACAGACAACACTGAAGCAAGGCTCTAACTTTTGCAGAACACTGAGTTCACAACACAAGATCAATAAAATGCTAAAATGAAGAGTCATGAGCAGGTATGCTGAATGAGTACCATCAGGATTATGTTACTTACCACACCAAATGCCTAGAATAGGAAAAAAAACACACCCTTCCATTATGGGTGTGTTTTATTATTCCAACACATTATGCAAGCATATCCGAATATTGTAAACAACTAAAAAATAATTAGCTTATATTAGCTGCTATAAAGCAGCAGGGTATTTGGAATGACCTCAACAACAAACCTGTAAAATGGCAGTTTCACTTGAACAAGTCTTTGTTCAAATAGCTATGGCTGCTATTAAGATTAGAAGCAAGGCCATTTCCATAGATTTCACAAATTAAATATTGATCTGGTTATCCAGATTTATCTTCAAATAGTGAAGATGGCCTTGGTGTCTGAGTTGGCCTGCTCTTAGGGTTAAAAGAAATGAGTTATGTATTAAGAAATACTGACAGAGGTCACAAGTGGAAAACGCTATTATAATACTAGCAAACCTGAGTAATAGCTTGACTAATACCCAAAGTATGCAATATTCAATTACAGGTAAGCAGTGTGATGAATAAGCATCAGTGTTAAACCTACTGGGATTAGCAGAGCTTCATAAAGCTGATTTCCTCCCATAGCCCCTCCTGCGCGTGTGTATGTGGGCCTGTGTGTGTACAGGGTAAAGAGGCTGCTCATTCTAGCAGCAGAAAATCAGACATTAAAACTTCACCTGAGGCTGACACCAAGCATCTTGCTTCTATGGAGCTTCTGTGTCCCTGGCCAAGTGAACCCCGTTCGGGGTGCCGAGGAATGTGCATTAACTTTGTCCCGTGTGAGAGTCAAATTCACCTCAGGTGCACCTCTCCTGTTCCCCTTCCCCCAACAACATCCAATCCCACAGATAGAGTGCCATTTCCCAGCCTTACCATGGGCTTGGAATGTGGACCAGGGCAGCCATCTAATTGTCACTTTATAGATTAAACAACATTGACATGATTCAAGTTCATTGTAACATCAGGCCCATGTCCAGCCTACTTTTGTAAGAACTGGGACACAGCATTCAATAATAAAATTATTTAATTTTCGGAATTATGGCAATTGTAATAAAAATTATAAAAGAAATTATTAAAGGAAGATGGCAAAAAAACAGATTTTAATTTTTTTCAAGTCTATGGTCAACATACATTTCATGATTAGTGTGGACTACTTTATTAGCCTAACTCTGTCTTTCAAAACCCTAAATTTAGGATTGTTGTTAATCTTCTTATTGAAAAGTGCTAGCACCTCTTCCTCAGTTTTAAAATTTCCGTCTCCAGTAAAAGAGTAGAAGGCTGCCAAAACCTGTGAAAAAGGAACAAGACAATACTAAATATAGTTAGATTTTCCAATGATATGGATTAGAGCATACTGGGTTTAGTAAGTTAATAAAATGGTGTACAAGAAAGACTCAGTAGCCACTTTATGAGGAACAAATATTCAACTACTATCAGTCAGTCACACATTGCATGGCCGTCATTGCATTAAGACATGCTTGTACACAGATCAAAAAAGAATTAGAAGAGGAATGAAAGGTGATCGTCTTTAAATGTACTTTGGTTGTAATTGTCAATGATGTCTCCTTAACTCTCTGTAGAGTTCAGAAAAGGATCGATAAGGAAAGGAAGGCAATTGCTTTCCTGATGGCAGAAGAAATACCGGGAATTGCATAGGCCGTCCTAAATTTGTTGAGTTGACTGAGTTCACTGTACTGTAATGTTCTCCACAGCAACCACATGCTAATACAATAGTCCTATTTTGCTATGTGGTGCAACAGATTTGTTTCATGGATACGCAGCAACTCTGTGGGATATCATGTTAACATCAACCAACCAGGGAATGTTTACAGCTCCTTAATGCATTAAAGAATGAAAGTGATTCAACCTGTCATGAGTTATGTGTACCTAATAAAGTGGCCAATGAGCATATAAACACAAAGTAATAAACACTCTATGTCTCACCTTCTTCCTAAGTTTCTTTACTGGCAGTTCCTGGTCAGGTGACTCTCTCAAGACTGCTTTGATATTCCCTTTCCAGTTGAATTTGCCTAAAGGTTGATGAGAAACAAATATTCACTTGAATCTTCACTTACAGTCACTGTACCATTGGTAATACAAAGAAACTATAGTGACTCCTTGTGGCTTTATTTACAAGTGGTCATTGTAATGATCAACAGTCATGTACCAAACCATATTTACCTTTGGAAACGGCTTGATCCTCAGGTTCCTCCAAATTGCTTAAATCAGCATCTTCTGTTGGGTCATCAACTGGAAACAGACCCAAAAAAGTTAACATTAGCTTGAAACTTTGACTTTGTAAGAAAACTAACAAACATTTTTTCAGCTTTCAGTAAAATGTCTAACTTGCCCTTTGTTTTCTTGCTGGATGTCCCATTTTCATCACTGTGGCCATTGTGCTCTTCATTTTCATCATGCTTTCTCTTGCTGTCCTTTTGTTTCCTTTTGCCTGCCTTTGGCTCCTCTGGTTCGTGAACATGTGTATTTTCAGGACCATTTGCTTTGTTCTTATTCTTCTGCTGACGGGCCTCTTTACGCTCACGTTTGTTCAACTTCTTAACATCTGGCTGGCCGTTCTGCTTCGTGCTTCCATTAGTGTCTACTATGATTTCAGGTACTATTTGTGTATCTTCTTTAGTTTGCTGGGGGGTGTCTGGGGCCTGACAAATATATTAGCAAGACAATAAGAAGCAGCACATCTGTAGCATGCTTTACTTCTGTTTTGCAGCTGCACAGGAAAATTGTGAACAACAAGAATAACAGTTGAGCAGAGGAACATACTTTGTCAGCTGCAGCGAGAATGTCCCACACTTCATCGTGAATACTGGTGTTTGTGATTTTAAGACTGCTTCTCATCCAGTTCTAAATAAGAGTTGCAAAATAAAAATAGGCTAGTTCATACACACGCACACAACACATTAGATTTTCAGATAGCACTACTACAATCAATGCAACACACAGTTGTAGACTGACCTGAAACTTGGCCTTCTTTCTGGGGACATTCTCATATGCACTGACTTGTTTGAGCACATCCTTCAGCTTTGTGCTAACTCCAGGTTTGCTCATAGCTTCATTGATTCTCTTTAGAACAAGAAATAACAAGTTAGAAACAGACTGAGTGATCTGTATAAAACATTAACAGAGAATTTTGCATTTTACCTGAAGCCACTGTTGCTGTTTCACATCTCCTTTGTTCGCCTTAGCCTCGTAGCCTTTACCTCCATACTTCTGATCTTCACTGATACATTTGTTGTGGTTCTTGTAGTCGTTACCCCTTGAACACGTGCAAAGAAAGTCTAATGCAGAATGTAACAGTGACCTCAGCAACACTTAGCTGGCTAATCTTAAGACGTATACATCAAATCTAAAGCGAGAGGCAGATACTAGGTCACTTACCAAAAGTCTTTTCCGCAGTCAATGCAGGACAAAACCTGGCAACCCCGGCACATGTTCACATGCTTATCAACCTGGGCTTTCTTTAGGGATTCGCCGCACGCGTTGCAGGTAAAGAAAACCATTTTGGCTGGGCTGCAATGAACCCGTCAACAAACCAGTAACGACACAGAAAACAAAAAGGATTGTGTTCCCAGGATGACACGAGCAAATGTTACCCAATGAATGATAATATTAGCCAAACTGGCTAAAGTTGCGATCAAACAATTAATGGACAAACTTTAACTAACTGTAGGTGCTGCGCGCGAAGAAGTAATAATTCGCGTTTAAATGCAACCAACCATTGCAACGGTCCAGTTCTTGGAACTTTTCAAAACACACGCGACTGCGCCAACGTGTGTAGCTACACTATTGCTCTTCCGTGTGCATAAGCAATCAAAGAAACGTTCCTATCTACATACCATCGAAAAATATTTTTTGAAAAGTTCTGAAAACAACACAAAGCGTTTTGAACTTGTCATGCGCCCCAGCATATTTTATTTTAATCTTAATATACAACAACAAAATGACCGTCACTATATATTGTAGTGTTTCACTCTTTAAGCACATCAAAAATACAAGCTGTACCAGGATATGACGTGATGTTATTACGTTCCGAAAGTGACCCATCATCCAAAGAAAAGGTAGCTAGAACCGTTGGTTGTGGCTTGGAGTTGTCTTTATGTTTAATGTCACTGAAGTAAACATTGTAATTGTCATTATTTATTGCAGCGAATGTGTTGTTGCGTTATTTAACATCGCTCACTGCTATGGTTAGTTAGCATAGCTATGCTGTTAGCCTCTTAGCATTTTTTGTCCAATTTTTGCATGGGTGGTCTTGTAGTCCGGACACGCTGGATTCTGCGCAGTTGTTGAATTATGTGGCATTACATGAATTAAAAAAGTTGCCAGTAATTGCTAGTGTGCATTTAAGCCGTGTGACTGTCAATGATAATTACAACAATAATGACTATGTCTCTTGTTCGTCTTGGCATGTGTCCCCGTGGATAGCAGCTAAGTGACCATGGACACCCTGTCCAGCCACAGCTCCTACCTCCTGCAGCAGCTCCAAGAGCAGAGAATTCAAGGGCTGCTGTGTGACTGCATGCTGGTGGTCAAAGGCGTCTGTTTCAAAGCACATAAAAATGTCCTGGCAGCCTTCAGCTCCTATTTCAGGTGCTGTGATATTGTACATTTCATGTGATACATAATTGAAGTTGATTGAAGCTTTCACTGACAAAGTAATCACAACGAGCTGTGTTGCATGAAAAAAATAATTAAAATGTAATCAATCTTTGCAGATCTTTGTTTCAAAACTGCCCCAGTCAGAAGAATGAAGTGTTTAACTTGGTTATCCAGGATGTCAGCGGCATTGGCCAAATATTGGACTACATGTATACCTCCCATCTCGACATCAACCAAGACAATGTGCAAGCTCTACTAGACATTGCTCAGTGTTTGCAGGTTCCAAATGTACAGAGCTTATGTAATGCATTTCTGAAGCCTTGTCCACCACCAGTAGAAATCCCATCATTTCCTCTCCCAGGCATGCTGAGCACAGAGCACGACTGCCTTCTGGGGAGCAGCCTTCCTCATGAAGTTGACCTGCACTGTCCATCTGAAGCCCAGAGGACCAGCTTCAGCAATGACTTGGACCACACCAAAAGACAGCAGGTTTCTGTGCCTAATAGCAACGCAAACTGTGACACAGCCAACAATACCCAAGCACCAGTAGAAAAACTAGTCCATGGCTACAAGCTTCGAAACTTCTACAGCAAGCAATATTTTAAACAAAGTGCTATCCAGTCTAATACCACAGTCTCTACTCAAGGTCCAGGCCCTTTGGTGATGGCAGAAGTGCAGCAGTGTCCGCCTGGGGTTCAGCAGTTAGGCAGCCACACAACAGTGTGCTCAGGGAACTCAGTTCAGCCCAACCCTCCTTCCATGCCTGCGGCAGAAGAAAAGAACCCTGTTTCCTCTTTAACGCCATCTGAAAATTTAAACACTTCCAATTCTGACACAACAGAGTCCCTGCTCAACATACCAGTACGTCCAAAGAAGACTGTGTATTTGAAAAAGTACAACTATCTGAGGTCTCAGAAGGCTCTGGAGGAGATGTGTGCTGAGTCAGTCAGCGAACCTGTCCTCAGCTGTCCCAAAGAAAGTCATCAAGAAGATCCAGTGATCCAGACTGAAGCCCCAGAAGCTCCCGTTGAGGAGGTTACCATAACCAGGGAAGAGGTTTCCGAGACAGCAAATGATGCACAACTTCCCAGCCCTCTACCGGAGAACCAAGAGGATCAAAGTCTGAAGAATGTGTCTGAGCCACCACAGCGTACAGGACACAAGCAGTATTGTTGTGAGGTGTGTGGGAAGATATTCAAACACCCAAGCAACCTGGAGCTGCACAAGCGCTCACATACTGGTATTTACTGTTTATTAACCCCCACGATTTACAGCAACACATTGAAGTGTAGCCAAAGACTTGTAAAAAATAATAATTAAGTATTATTTCCATATCTAACTCTTCATTTCTTGTAGGTGAGAAACCCTTTCAGTGTAATGTTTGTGGGAGAAACTTCTCACAGGTATGTTCTTTTTTGTTTTGATTTAGAGGTCTTAGGTGTTTAAATTATGATGACGTAACAAATTGTGGTTTACAGGCTGGAAATTTACAGACACACTTGCGGCGTCACTCAGGAGAAAAACCATACATTTGTGAGCTATGTGGTAAAGGGTAAGGTAGCTTAATATTATCACTTTTTCGTTTTACATTTACGCTCTCTAATGATTCTCTTTTTTTGTATGTAATATTCATATGTATATTTTAGTTTTACAGCGTCAGGGGATGTTCAGCGTCACAAAGTGGTCCACACAGGAGAAAAGCCACATCTGTGTGATATATGTGGTCGAGGTAAGTGACTCCCAACACAGGAATTGTTCGTCATTACATGACATTTGAGACATCTGACAAGCTCTTAGGTAGTTGTGATCTTAAAACATCTTCGTCCAGAGTTCCAACTGGAAATGTGAAGCCAGCGTGTACATATTTGTTCTTCAGGATTTAACAACTTGAGCAACCTGAGGGAGCATAAGAGGACTCATGTCACAGACAAGACATTCACCTGTGACCAGTGTGGCAAATCCTTCAACACACACAGAAAACTTCTGAAGCACAAGGCCCGGCACGCTGGAGAAAAACCACACAGCTGTGCCACCTGTGGTAAGTTTAAAATGACCCTCATGGCTGCTGCTCAAAACAGAAAGAAAACTCAGGCTTGTTCTATCCCTAAGGGAGATTTGTAACAGTACCAATATGTCTGTTCAACAACTGACACCCACCATTCATGTCCCTGGCTATGACCTAATTCATATAAACACACACACATACACACAGATGATACTAAATCTGTATTGGATTTTTAACAATACGCTATTTCTAGCTGAGCTTTTATGGCAGAGGTAACACAACCTTTATATCAGACAGCAACAGTGTGTCACAGTGGATTCAGAAGGAGATCAGTGTCACTTGTCACATGTCATTGCTTCTAGCCAATGTTGCATTATGTGGCTTTTACTTGGACATTCTCCTGGAGCAAGCTATTTGGCGCCATCTAATGTTGAATGCCGTTGGGAGATAATCCTGTATAATCTTTGCGCAGAAATTTATCTCAGTGTGTGTTTTGAATCAATGCAGGGAAATCTTTCAATGGCTCAGGGGACCTGCAGCGTCATATAAGGTCTCACACTGGCGACAAACCCTACATCTGTAACGCCTGCGGAAAGAGTTTCACCCGCTGTGCAATGCTCAGGAGACACAGCAATATGCACTGCAAGGGGGCTCCAGCCAGCAGCCCAGTCAGCGATAACTCTGAACAGGCACGTGGCTCAGATGACCCTGCTTCATTCCCTAGACCTCACGGCCTCAATAAAGCTGCTGTCTCCACCGGTGAGCAGCGTTTCTCCACTATTTTGGCCCACACAGGGTTAGAGAAAGCTGCACCGCGTCCTCCTTCTGCACCACAACCAACGCCACATACAGAGGCGGCTTCTTCCAGCATGCATCTTAGCCCAGCTTCTACCCCCACCCCCCTTCCAGAGCTGCGCACTCTAGTCCCCCATCACCTCCTCTCCTCAAACCACCAGGAGACCAGTACAGCCCTGACGGTCTCAGACCACGTGAAGCTAGCCAAGCCCCAGCTGTCTATTGAGTCTGTTTATGGACCGTATGTGGACAATGGAAGCATGTCAGTGGAGGTGAGCAGAGGTGTGGTGGGAAGGCCCTTTTTGCCTCCAACAGATAATAACTGCAGTTCGCTCACAAGCTCTAGCAGACCCAGCAGTGGCTCCTACAGGCCTGCTGAGGGCCCGGTAATCTCCAGCGTAACACTTTGGGGTCTGGCCATGAAAACTCTGCAAAGTGACAATGACACAGAGCCGTAACCTAGAATACAACTGCACTATACACTGTGGGTTTTAAATGTAAACACTTGGCTCACCATTTGTTTAAACTAACCTGTATTTTAAAATAATAGGTCTCAATATGAAAAACATGAAAACACAATAACATCAATATGTATAAATGGTGTTTTTGTTGCAGCTTTTCTTAAATTAAAAGGTTTTGAATCTACTTAGAAATGATCCCAGAAGGTCGGTGTGGGCATGTCACAGCTGCTTGTGGACTTTTCCTGTGACCTGATATGTAAAATGTTTAAATAGTTCAACCCATAGTCTAAATGAATCTTTAAACATATGCTAAAATGTTCTTTACACTCTATTTCTATTTGTATTTATACATTGCACTGCACTTTAAAATAGTACCTACGGTCTGGCTATACCTGTACAATCTAATGCAATTAAATGCAGCGAACTGTTGATGAAACATATGTATTAAATGTTTCACTATACTTTCTGTTTACTCTATCGTTTCTGAAGTAATCATTCACCCTGGAGCACTGCACCATGTAACAGGCTTTGCTGAGCATTCAGAATTGTGCTGTGTTGTGCTCTTTAATAGTCCACAGAGGGAGCTAGAGACCAAACACTACAGTTAACGTTTGAACATTTGTGAAAAGCCTGAGATATTATTATTATTAGTGTGGTTATATGCTTTAAGCTTTAGTCTGTGTTGAAATGTTGATGCCATGATAAACACAAACACAATGCAATGAATTTATAGAAATATTCTGCATATTGAACGTAGTATCATGTTATGTAATATCTGCACAAGCTGTGCCTCAAGGTCTGAACATTGCTCATAGAATGGATTTGGTTTTTTGCAGTGTTTTGGTGATTTACAGTTGCTTTCACGAGTGTGATTCATGCACATCAAGTCTACACTGTGCACCAGTAAACATTGTGCAGCTCCACTGTAGCATGTGAAACTTATACACTGAGTAGAATGCAATCACTACAGCATAGGCAGCTGATAATTGGCCTGCATTGTCATACAGACCTTGTTACCCCATAGCCCAGAGTATTAGTTGCCTAGCAGTGCGTCTGTTATCGTTCTCCTTCGTTGCCCTTTTGCATCAGTATTCCAACCAGTGAAGGACAAAATTCAGCTCTACATAGGAACGTGTGCCAAAAGCTCTGTGTGTGGCAAGCATGTTCACACCACGGGGATGTGTCAAGACAAAGACTGTGTTTCAGAGTTCAAAGCACGCATCCACAAGCTTACTCTCCCACCCTGCTCCATATTTAAATCTACAGTGTAGATATTCTGCCAAACATCGCCAAGTTTCCATCAAGTTGTCTAAAATGTAAAGTTTCAAGAAAGAACCAAAAAATGAGCACGGGGTAAAAACACAGCAGATACAACAGGAAATAACCAATCATTTGCAAATATATTAAATCATACTTGGATTTCTGAATCGAACCCCCCGTTCCTCTCGCTCTTCCTTTTCCTCCCTGTCCCTCTCTCTCTCTCTCTCTCTCTCTCTCTCACTCCCCATCCTGCTGAAGTTAATCCTGATTATGTACGCTGTCTAACTGCTGCAGAATGAGACCAAGGCTAATGCCATTTTACCCAGAAACATTTCCAAAGCGCATCCTTTGTTTCAATATCTAATCGTGTTGGATTGCTTTGTGTTGTCACAGGCATGTGAGGATAGGTTTAATTAACAAGCCAGTGTGAAATACTTTATGTGAATTCCTCCCAATTCGGTCGACTGTGGCTCGTAAATGCAGAGTCCATTTTAGGCATCAGCTTTGTGTGAAAGCCCAGTTGAATCATTCATATCTTTACTGCCTTTTTTACTGAAATGCACAGCACTTTTTAAAATTCACTATTTTATCTCCTCTGTGACTGAGGACTCATTATTATCATTACATGCTCAGGCAGCGGTTCCAGCTGAGCAGTAATTGCTGTGGAGTTTCAGCGTGTTGCGTTGCTGGATGAGATGGAGAAGTGGCCGACCCAGTCTCTGCCGTGGAACTGCTCTGTGTATTGCAGTATGAAAGAGGCTTAAGCAGAGGAGCAGAATGGCGATTGTTCCTACTTTTTCCCTAATGTCTCTGCTTTGTTTCTTTCTGCTTCTCCCTTTAACTCTGATGATACCTACTTATCCATATCCCTTTAAATCCCCTCATTCATACTGTATGACAGAGGTCAGTTATTAAAGGAGGCATATAATAATGTGCGTTTTTATATCATATAACCCATGGTCCTTCCCTCTTGTTGTCTGCTGCCCTGCATCTCTTTTTTTGCTACTGTACCCAGGTGTGTGTTGCTGTCTGGGTCTGTGGCGCGCTTTCGGTTTCTTGAAATGGTTTTAGACACCTGTCAGTGTGTGTGACAGGTTGTCCTTCGTTTCTCGCCTTAAGCAAGGAAATACAGCACATACACCAACAGTATTAGCTCTGGAACAGTGAGGAGCAGGGAGGTGGTTTTACATCAAGTGCCCACTTGCTCAAAATGATACTCCCATAATTATCACAGCATACCACGAGGAAGAGAGACTTAAGTGATGATTGGCGACGTCTCAGATCCCTTGGGGCGCTTTGTGTCTATTTGTAGATTCTTGCAATTAGGCACAAGCATGATTAAATCTGTGGCAGCGTCTCTTCACCATGACTGTGGTGATTTGAGCTTCAAATAACCACATGGGGCATACGTATAGCAGCAACAAACCAAAGTAACTTATTTAAGTGGGATCAACGGTCAAGGCTTGGGACACAGATGGGCCAGCTCTTTCCAGTGTGTAACATGTGTCTATAAATGCATATATAAAGCATATAAAAACGTGCATTTCTTCTCATGTTTTTCCCTCTAATCTAGTGTTTAACATTTCCTTGACATCAAGAACTATAATGTGAAACAGATCCTAAGTGAAAGGGTGAAGTCCACATGCAAGACTCCAGCGGTCCCTTTCCTCAAGACCTTTTAGTGAAAATATTATCCAATCAGGTCTTATGATTCTCTAATCGCATGGAAAGATCCCTTTAGGCAGCGTGTGTGTGTGTGTGTGTGTGTGTGTGTGTGTGTGTGTGTGTGTGTGTGTGTGTGTGTGTGTGTGTGTGTGTGTGTGTGTGTGTGTGTGTGTGTGTGTGTGTGTGTGTGTGTGTGTGTGTGTGTGTCCTCAGCAAGAAAGGGGAACGACAAAGCAGAGGAAAAACTGAAACAGAAAAAAAACATAGAAGAGATGTAAAATTAAACGTGCTGTCAGAGCCGTTTGCATGTAGCTTTACAGGAATTGTCATCATCGTAGCAGACTCAGGGGAAGCCCCCTCGCTTTCTATCAGCTCGGGTGCAGTGACAACCAGGTTAAGGCGTTAACTCGCTCTCTCTCCCTCTTTCTGTATATGTCTCTCTCTTCCAACCTGTACAAAATCCTGCCTGAGCCCCAAAAGCCACCTGCTGCTATAAACCAACAAAACCAAAAAGGTAATTATTGAAATTCTGAGGTATTTATACATTTTGAATGGATAAAAGCCAGATTAGCTACACATGCTCTGCTCTTTATTTCTAACATAGAAATTGCGCTGTGAGTTCAAAATGTATTTTTAGGTAATTTTATTATTATAATTTCTTTCGATTTTACAAAAAAAACACATTTTTAAAATAAATGTATTATTCTATGTGTGTAGGCTATTGTCAAAAAACAAACCAAACATTAAGGACACAATCGTCCATGTACCCTTATAAAATAACAAACTTGCCCCATCCAATAATAAAAACGGAGTCGTCCCTCCTCTCTGCCTAAGCCAATCCTAGCCCGTCTCCGTGGCAACTTCGGTCCCGCCGAAAAGCCACGAAGAACACTCGGCTCCTCTCGGGCGGAATGTGAGCCGAGAGCCCCTGACGGCTGAGCGCGACAGACGCGTCAGTCGAGCCCTGGATGCGGCTGGAGATTGTTTACATCTAGTCAAACAACTGTGAAGAAAAGTATCCTGCTGCTGAAATGGACACCGCCAATCAGGTGAGAAACCCCACTATGAGAAGGATCATTACAACCCAGAGATGCGACTAATTAGCAACATTGGCCAGTGTGGCGTTAATTGGTGATGGAAGTGAGACCGCTTCGCTTTTATCCTCTCGTGTCGTTTTGCAGCTCGCGTCTGTGGGAACATTTCAAGTGCTAAAATTACCTCTGGGATTTATCCGTGTTCTTGAATGGGTGAGTTGAAACTCATTAATGTATTCGCATGCAGTAACTTAGCTGTGCGTGGAAATGCATTGTGCTTGAATATCTGTTTAGCACCATCTGGCTCTGATCTGATGCGTTCATGTGTCATGTGTCTTCCTGCTCACAAAGTTCACATTTTTCACATCTGTTGCGGTTTTTGGTGCGTAAATATTGGTGTTCCACGCGACGCAGAACCTTACCCACAATTTGCTCGGCTGTGATCTGTTCCACTATGACTAAATGGCTCAAGTTTATGTAAGGGTATACAGCTTAAAGAGAAAGTAGTGTGTAGTTTTACCCTTATTTTAAATGTGTTGCGCAAACTCAAGTCCACAAAAAAAAAAATTCCAATTTACCCAAACTGTGAAATGATAAAGCAGGAATCATCAAAAACGGGCTGTTCTTGTTCTCGCTGAATCAAAGCTTTACTACCTTTTCTGTCTGGCTGCCGTTTGTAGACGCTGCTGTTTTGTTGTACAGTGCTGAGAAGCCTAGAGGCGAGAGGAGATAAGTGATTTTCTTTGATGTGAGTTTAGAGAAATTACTGTAGCCATGAGGGTATTCAGCCTCTGCACAGATAGGACGCGTGTGTGCGCGCGCCAGCTTGTTTTTCCCACTTTTTGGAAATGCCATCAAATCCGTACATCCCCAAGCAGCAATGATACGTAGGAAACTGATTTTTTTTACATACGGAGGAATTGAACCTTGAACTCACTTTCACATGAGACACGTGGCATTTTAGCAGAGATGAGGCAGACGTCTGTCCCTGCGGACAGTTTGTGCGTGTGACCAGATCCACTGTGATATTTGTGGGCCGAGGCCAGAGAACGAGCAGATGATCCAAAGCACCATCTGTACGAGGACGATAACGCGGCGTCGTGGTGTCCTGTGCGTCTGTGTTTGTGCACGGGATGGAGGGCAGCAGGTGTGATCGGACGAGCGTGGCTGGCGCCCTATTGATCCAACGATCACCTGCTTGATCCAAAGTGATCCGACACATCTTATGCAGGCTGTAGTTAGTATTAGCATCTTCCCTAGCCACGTGCAGTAACCCCCCCCCCCCCACACACACACATACGCACAAATGCACACACACAGACACATGGTACCTCAACGGCCTCGTGACACTGTTACAAAAGTGACCTTTTCGTGGCTCGTTGCCTTGTTTTCCTCCCTTGTTCAGATCTTAAAAGGATTTTGTTTTTGTTTGTTTTACACCAGAAAGCAAACTGGTGCCTCATCCTCTCCGCCTTCGTCTGAATGTATTAGAACCGTACTATTTACCCACCTATGGGCCAACATTAGTGAAGGTGCCAGCTCTCTCTAATACTGCAATGTGCAGCATGTGACAGCATGTGAAGATAAATCAAATAATTAAATAAATGAACAAATATCTCAAAATATGTTGTTCAGACAGAAGGAGTGAGGTGCCAGCAGGCTGTGCCCAAACAAGTGACGTCCAGCTGGGGCCGATGGCTCCAAAACAACTGCGTCAGACAAACTGCGAGACATTATTAACACGAGTAACATGACTAAAAGAACAAGTACGTTACAGCTGCCCCAAAAACCACCTGTGCTCCGATGCAGTAAATATTTTATTTAAACGTGCTCTACATTAGCTCTCTTTCTAAAACACTGAAATGTGATAGCGGAACTTCAGAAATAATACTTTTTTATTGTCAACCATATTTTATTGGTATGATTTTGCTTTATGTTTAGACCATCATCACTACGTGTAGTCAGCAACGTATGTGGACTATTCTATGCTCAGTGCTTTTACCAGCGATGCTTCATGCCTGTGGTAACCAGCAGAAACACATGTCTGTCAGTTTGCTTTGTTTTCATGCCTCCAGGTATTAAAAGATTTGCTCGGGCGGCAGCTGACATTTCCTTTGCTAACGATAATGAACCCTTGACTGTTTGGTGGGTTGGACAGAAGGTTATTTAAAGGTTAACTCCAGTCGACGCAGTAGCAGTAGACCAGCAGGTTTTAACCATTATTACTGGGTCAGCACAAGGAGAAGGGAAATTCATAATCAACCATGTCTGCAGGAAATTCTAGAGGATGCTTTTTGTGTGTGTGTGTGTGTGTGTGTGTGTCTCTTGGCCCGTTTGGCACACTGTCACTGGCTGGCATATTCCGCTCCAAACAGCTGTAAGGTCCCCTCCTATCCACCGTGGACCAACTCATGCAGAAGCTGTCCTTTGAGATGTGCCCAAACTCTTCACTGCATGTGTGCGAGCATGTGGGAGTCTCCTCATGTACTGTATGTGTGTGTGTGTGTGTGTGAGAGAGAGAGAGAGAGACAAACACGGAAGGAGAAGAGCGAAATTTTTACAGCTGATTGAATACATGATGCAAATAATATACATGTATTTTGTTATGCACCAAAGAGTCGCAGGGCTGTTGCATCATCACACACAGCGTAGTTTTACAAGTACTGTATCTGCTAAGAGGCTTCCTGGACTGAAGCAAATCCCAAAACAGTGAGTCACAGAGAATGAGTCCATCATGAGTCTTATTTGTGAGTAAGGGTCCTTCTCTCAGCCAGAACCCAGGGCTCGTCCACTGTCCTATGATGTCATCCTGAGTACTTTACTGTACACCAGTCAACTTTGCCTTAGTGTGGGCAGAGCAGTGTGTGTGTGTGTGTGGGTGTGTGTGTGTGGTTGCCTGGTGCCCCTTAGGGATGAAACATTCTGACCAGAGCACAGACACAAACAAACTATTCTATTCAGCAACGGCTAAAACCAGTGTCCAGCTTGGTGTTGCATAGCGGTGTGTGTGTGTGTGTGTGCGTGTATGTGTGTGTGTCTCAGATTAACCTGTGTCACAGCAGACACACCAGACTAATGGTGTTAGTCATTTACTCAGGAATTGCAGATTCCGTTTGGACCTGCCTGGAGAGTTTACTCCAATTTGAATAAATATGTCTCAAAAAATAGAAACAACAGCAACATCCACAGCCCTTGGGTATTTTTAGCATGTGTGATGTTATGATCTGTCTTGTACTGTTTTTTCAAACGAATCCCAGTCACTCATCCACACATCCATCCATCCATCTTCTACCGCTTGTTTCCGAGGCGACTCACACCCTGAACAGGTCCCCAGTCCATTGCAGGGCTCAATCACTCATTAATAAAGCAATTATCCTCTTTACAAAGGTTTTCCCCTACACACAGACAGCTTTTATTTATATATGACCCATCCAACCAATGAGGGGAAATAGTGAATTGGCATAATTAGAAGGATATCGTGTGTAGGCTGCGGTACAGTGTTCATAATAACTCACGCACCAATGGAAACCAAGTGGAAGCAGGGAGACGCAGAGAGATCGTCAGCAGCTGCTGACAGATATCGTAAGAGACTTGCCAGGTCAAAGATCTGTTTTTCAGCACTGAAATCACTCAATTCCTTTTGACAAGTAGACAAGAGGTTGGGGAAGAATTACACCCTTTTAGTTCTCATTGAAACAAACATTGGAGTGTTAAAAACGCTCCCAGTAAATCTGAATATGTCCAGATTTCACCTCTCATGCAAGTTTAACCGCATGGGACCTCCTATAAAAAAGTCAGAGTTGATCTAATTTACCGACAGCCTTTCTTCGAAGCAGCCAGCGTTTGAGCAGCGTTTCCCCTTGTTGCCGCCTGTGGCACCCGGTGAGCTCCAGGATGTGAGGAGACCCTGTCCGGACCCGTCGGGTCAGGGATCCACCTCTGTCCACCAGCTGTGACTCACACGGGGAAACGTCGGCCCATCTTCTCCTGCAGTGAACACGTCCGCTCGAGTGAGACGCCCCGCGCGAACGCGAGACACGAGAGCACAGGCGGAGGCAGAGCACAGAGAACGGACCCAGAGAGACCAGCAGGAGAGTCAAGGGATGACGGGTGACTGTCCATGCCTAACCCACATGCATTCCACACACGTGCCCCTATCCTAATAAGTGCAGTAGCCGAGCCTGCAGGACGCAGGGTCCAACTAGGTCACCTGATCAAGTATGAAAGCCCAGCGGGAAGCAGCACCAAGAAGCCACACTGTTACGAAAATAAATGAGAGTCAGTCGTGCTTACAGACTGGGATGGAGAGAACGATGAGTCTGGGCTGAGCGGGACGCAAGCGCTCCCCACGCAGGGATGGATTAGCCGCTGCTAAATGAGCTGATGATGAAGCAAAGACCGCGCGGCGCGAAGGCATGCGGTTGTCACGTCTTTGTGTGACTTGCTCTCTAATCTTCTGTAGATTGGACGACGCCCCCCACCACCGTCCCGTGGAAGTTTCGGGTTTACGCGCGGATGCGCTGCTTTGCCTGGTCGCGCTCCCGTTGCGCATGCGCGCGTGTCGTTTTTGGTTTGCGCTTCACTAGCCGGCGTGAAGCCGCCCGTGTTCGCGGTGTCTGATCGCAGCACTGGGAGGCAGCGTGCGCGCGTGTGTGTGTGTGCGCGGGCACCGTGGCTCTGGCTTCTGCCTGAGTGGACAGAGTGATGTATTTATACTCTATGCTCACATACATACGTGGCGCACAGTCACATAGGTCTAGGAACTGTAAAACACGTGTTGATGTTGGTGCGTGCAGCCATACACACACCAACATCAACACTGGGATGTAAGTGAAAATACAGTATTAGAACACAAGCAACATAGGCTGAACACTGATTGTATAGGTGTCTACTATCTGAGACAGACTGGGCCAAGAAAGACAAGTAGTGGAAATCAAAACTATTGAAAAATGTACTTTGAGCTAAAAATCTATATACTGTAATAGATTTTCTTTATGGTACCATGATGGTGTAGTTTTAAGGAACCAGAGCCTCGACATAGTGGTGGTAGTTCCTGCCCTGAATGTGATTTTGGTGAATCATCATTAACTATGTCAGACCTTCTTGAAATCACATAGGACATTAAGCAACCTTGAACCCAAGGTGTTTGATATGGTGGGGAACAGAACCACATCATCAGCAAGAAAGCAGCCTGGTGATGTCTGTATTGAGAGAATGCGCCACCCCTTCACAATCTCTGTCTGACTGATACTTTCACATCATTCTGTCTTTATAAAGACCGTCCCAGATTTTATTTTTACTTCCCACTTGTGCAGAGAAAGTGGCTGAACATCTGAGGCATGTTTCTCTTCCTGAGGCAGCTACTCTTGACATTGCATTGATTCCTATCGACTTGAATGGAGCAGGTAGACGTGTGTGTGTGTGTGTGTGTGTGTGTGTGTGTGTGTGTGTGTGTGTGTGTGTGTGTGTGTGTGTGTGTGTGCGTGCCTGCGCACGAGTGTGTGTGTGTCTGTGTCCCCGCCCATGTTCAGCTCATCAGTATATGCATATTTCCATTTGCCTGCCATTTAACATGATCCTCATCTTCCCACTTACTTATACTGTGTCTACTGCTGTTATCGCATCCTCCTCTTCAAGCAGTTTCTCTGTTTTCATTTACCATTTACCTCCTATTTTAATAACAGTATGTAAAAACAAAATGCTCTCATTTTGACAAGCAGACATCTATTAGACCTTCTCCGCTTTTGTGTCTGCTATTTATAATTAGCGGTGGTCAGGACTAGACTCCGACTAATCCTCAGCCAACCTCCGCTCCCCTCCAGTGTGTAATCATGTCTTTATAGGAGCTACGTCAGACAGACATGCATTTATCTGTCAGGTGGAAGCAAATGTTCTGTGTCAGTCCAGCATGAGGAGAACAGAAACACAGAGATGTTTCACACTGTAGCTGTAGCTGTGTTTGCACTGCAGACATTTTCCTTTCGGTACCCTCTCTCTCTCTCTCTCTCTCTCTCTCTCTCTCGCTCTCTCCTCTATCTCTTGTTCCCTGAGGAGCCCAGCTGGGAGAGGCAGATAAACACACAGGGGCACGGGGCTTAGCACCCACCCTCCTTCCACAATGCCACGCTCTTCTGTTCAAAGGGCCCAGCCTGAAATGAGAGGGGCTAAAACCCAGTCGAAAATCACAGGGAGAGAAGGCAGCTGTAAAAGAGAGAGAGGGGAATAGATGTACAGAGGGAAGGGAGATAGATGTTTATCTCGGGGTGTTTGTAATTATATATGGTCATTTCTGTCTTCTGCCGCTTCTCTTCTCCAGACTGTGCCAACGTAGAATCACGTTTCTTTGTGTTTGGTTTGTGTTTGATTGCTTTACCTCAAGTTAACACCTACAATAAAATTTAAAAGTCTTCAGCATATGTTCCAGTAAACAAGAACAGGATTTGGGTTTGATCTAGACTGATGGAACCCATCCAAACCCATTGCTGCCCATTTGTGGCTCAGATTGTCTTTGCCCAGCATCACCTTGTGTTGTGCAGTGATGTCCCTGTTTACAGTTTTAGACCCTAATTTTCATATATGTTGAGGTCTGTTTAGTTGTATACTTAATACTCTGTATATATAAATGAAGCCCAGCTTTCTCTACATTTTATTGGGAGCATCTGCAGCATTGTGGATGCCGGTTCAGTCGCTTTGTTCAGGCCCATGAGGAGACTTACCCAGTCTGACCAATCAGAGGAGAGTGTGATGTAGATCTGGTGAGTTACAAAGCCAGAGGAACTCATGTAGTTTTCTAATATCAGTTTTTAAACTTGAGAATGCAATCACATCTCAGTGGTGAAATCTAAATATGTCAACTTTAAATGAAGCAAAACAAGGTGAAAATCCCCTTTTGATGTAGTTTAGATAGAGGCATGGTTGCAGACATTAATTGTCCCATACGAATGAAGCTGTTCACTCCCTGTGACGTAAAGTACATCAGATCAGTGTTCAGAGATTTAGGGACATTTAAGTGCATTACGTGTTGAGATGCTTGATCAACATGCGCCTCTCACAGGGTGAGTGGAGGATCCAGCTGGAGTGGTCTGCTAGCTCCCTCCCGAGGCTGAAGAGCAAACTGCACAGATACTGTATGTCAGGCCCAGCTGCTGGCAGGCTTCATGTGCAGCTGCCTGTAATATGGAAGAGGGGAGGCTGTAACCAGGCATCAGGTCTGATTGTGGTGATCGTAGCCGTGAGAACTCTTAAAGCTATTAGAGCTTTATGTGGGAAACTGGGCTCAGAGGGATACAGAGATAGCGTATTTCAAATCACAGGATGATCCTGTGTCTGGATCTATTTTAATCTAGAAGACACCGATACCTATTCAGCATCTGACAAATAACTAGTGCTGTGTTATAGTCCCTTTACATGCTTTAGCTGTGTGTGTGGGGGGGGGGGTCTAGAAAAAAAGGTGAAATTAGTTTTTCCAGTATTTTAATTTTAGCTCTTTATCTTCATTTGAACTGTTTGATTTCCATTTTCTGTGTGTATCACCATCTACTCCCACACCCCTTCATTGCAGTAATAAAAATTAATTAATAATAGTAATAATGTGACAAACAACATAAGGATTTACTTTTGTTTTAATTTATTAGTCACAACGCAAATTTACTTTACACGGATCTGAGCCTTGGATGACTGAGAACCTTCACACATAATGGTCACTATTTATGAGCATGAAAGTTAAAATCATTTCATTTAATACAGAAATAAACCATTGAGTGACCTACATTTCTGTTGTCATTTTTGTTGTACAGCTCAACAAGAAAATGTTTTACGGAAAACCGTTATCATTACCTAATGAGTGCCTATGGTTACGTATGTGGTGCAAACAGGTGGATCTGAGCTCAGTGAGGCGACCCTCACTTGTCTCAGTTCCATCACTTTTAGTGACAATGTGGCCTGTTTATCTTTTGCTTTTTGTGTTCGTGCAGCTCTTTGCCATCTTTGCGTTTGCCACGTGTGGGGGCTACTCCGGGCAGCTGCGGGTCAGCGTCGACTGCATGGAGAAGGCCAGCAGCAACCTCAGCATTGCCATCGACTTTGCCTATCCCTTCAGGTGAGGGTGTTTTCAGCTCGGCACAGATCATTGTTATTATCGGGAAATCCGCAGGGTTTCTGTCTCGAGCTTCCTTTCTACATGTGTCAGGTTGTACCAGATGTCCTTCGAGGCGCCGATGTGTGAGGCCACGAGGAGGGAGCGCGTGTACCTCGTTGGAGACTACTCGTCGTCCGCTGAGTTCTTCGTCACCATTGCCGTCTTCGCTTTCCTGTACTCGCTCGTGGCCGCCGTCGTCTACATTTTCTTTCAGAACAAGTACCGTGAAAACAGCCGAGGGCCGTTCATCGTGAGCACAGGGGCCTTTTCGTAACAGTCGCATTCAGTTATTTGATCAATGTGCTTCTAGTGCCAGATGTTTATACTGTGTCTCTTGTGTCTCGCCACCAGGACTTTGTAGTGACTGTGGTGTTCTCCTTCATGTGGCTCGTCAGTTCCTCCGCGTGGGCAAAAGCTCTGTCTGATGTGAAAGTGGCTACTGATCCAGACGAGGTGCAGCTCCTCATCTCCGCTTGCAAAGTCCAGACCAACAAGTGTGGCTCTCTGCACGGGCCTCGCTGGTCCGGACTCAACACCTCCGTGGTAGGTTTGCACCACACAGGAGGAATGAAATGCAAAGCAAAAGTAGCTGAAAGATTCAAAAGTAAACGACTGCTCAAGTTCATCCAAGCCTTCCCCTGTTGTCTGCGTTCAGGTTTTTGGATTCCTCAACTTTGTTCTGTGGGCTGGAAACATCTGGTTTGTCTTCAAGGAGACCAGCTGGCACAAGGGAGCTTCCAGGTTAGCAGGCGGGGCCGCTGAGAAGCAGGGTGGCACCTTCAGCCAGCAGCCCTACAACCAGGGCAGCTTCGACACCCAGGGAAACTTCAGCCAGCCTTCCGAGTACAGCCAGGTCGGAGGACCCACCTCCTACTCTAATCAAATGTAGCCGTGCCTTTTCGTTTCGCGAGTGGCACCTCTGCAGTTTATCCCAGGGCAACAACAAGGTAATAGAGGAAAGTACAGCTCCCTGCTGTTTTCTGCTCAGTTTGTCATCAGTTTGTTCGTGCAGACAACAATCGATGAAAGGCGTCAAAGTGCACCCATTGTAGATACCAGTATTGTTTGTCGTTGTACAGAATGATTAGCTGTGGTCTTCGAATCTTCTCTCTCAGAGGTGTCGTTTTTTTGAACATTGTATTCACTGTAGTCTGAATCACATTAGTGACAGGTTCCTTTTCTGTACTTGGTGACTGACGTTCACTGTTCCAACTGGATTTCTTTTTCAAACTCGTTTGCACTCTGTTGTCAGAAGAAAAAGTGTTTGCCAAGTATCTGCAGATTTTGAAGCGCATGGTGTTGTGTGTATGTTTTAACGTGACTGTGAAACTACTGAAAATGGCATTTTGTCACTGGGTTTATGAAATTTGCACTGCCCTGAATCATTGCTGAAGGTTTATCAGCATTTTTACTTCTTAAAAATCTGAACTGAAGTATATTTTCTTAATATGTTACCTGTAATTAAGATACAAATACAGACGCTCTGTCTTTAGTTTTATGGCATATAACCCATGTCTGTTTAAATAACTAAAGCAATAATTGCATACTGCAAAGGTACAGCACAGTAAACAGCATCGTATGCAACCATTGTAACATTGCTTGCTTACATGACTTTTCGCTGCTGTGTATTCACAGGTACAATCATGTTATGAATTAGTTTAATAATGAAAAAGTTTACAAGTGTCCACCTCTGCTACAAATGACTGTGACTGTCTAAACATAGGTTAAACCACTGACACTGTTAAAAGCCAGCAACAGCGCCCTTCAACATCCCAGCGATGACAGGTGAAAAGTGGTCTCATCTGTACATAACTACTACTTAGTTTATGATCACTTTAACAACAGTTTAGGTTTGTATAACTTTAAATAATCTGTGCAATCCATGTGAATTACTGTAATAACTGATACATGTTTACATTCCTATGACGTGTTCAGCCCTGTGTCTTGACCTCCTCAGCATGTGGCTTGCGTCAGACTGACGATCCATGTTTGTGTAACAGTCTGACATCCATGAACAATGTGTGTGGATGATAGGGGGATGCATCAAATAAAGAAAGAATGATTTCTCCGCAGTTGATACGAACTTATGCATTTGCTGATACGTCCTTGCTTGCTCGACCTCTGACTTTTGATCTCTCACATTGGTTTGGTTTACAAGGACGGCTGTTGTTTCATGGTCAGTGTGAAGCAAATTTATGTTCTGCCCAAGATGGCACCAGCACTTGGAACAGTCTAGTAATACTTGAACATGAAGACTCCGCTATTCGTATTTCACTGCTGCATTTTGACTCACAGGCTTTAACGAGACAAAAGAAAATAACCTTGATAATGATGCCATCTTGTGGCTGCAGTGCATCAGTATTATTGGTATCTATTCATTCCTTAGCTGCTTGTGGATCCAGCTGTTGGCTGCTGACGTGATGGAGTAATCTATCCGGATTCACATACACATAACACATACATGTTAATACAACTACATGAATAGAGTAATATAACATTTTTAACACTTACTTGCATCAAATAACAACTGTGTCCTATGATTCTGCATCCTAACCATCAATTTTATATATATACATATATATACATCACGCAGTGTGACGCATTACCAGCAGGGGTCGCTGTCAGCCTGTCTGAGCGCTCCCGTGGCTTTTACAAACACCACAGAAGGAAGCGAGGTTCAGCTGTCAAAGCGGCAGCACCGGAGCGGACATGGACTCTCTGACGCATCTCAACACGTTCATCTCTGAGCGGCTCACGGCTGCTGCTGTGGAGATTTTCGGCGCGGTGGAGGAAACGCTGCTGGAGCATCAGAGAGAAATCAGCCGGTCCAAGCCACCCGCTTCGGATGTTATCAGCCATTACGAATGGGCTGATCAGAACTTATCAGCGCATTCGATTTAGTAACTGATCAGCTCAGTCATCATTGCTGTGATAAGGAAGCTTCACCTGGGAATCGGTCCCGGGCTCTGAGCCCAGAGCAGCAGACCGCCCTGCAAGTCAAAGAGGAACACGACCAGAGTCAGCGAGGAGCGTCATGCAGGCAGCAGTGCGATGCGCCTGTGTCTCCTCAGAGTGTGAAACTAGGTCACAAAGATCTGCCCTCGCATCTTTACAGAATAATCCCTGTTGAACAGACAGCTGATGTCAAAAGTGAGCCCGACAGTGATGGCTTCACCGCATCTCCATCCAGCAGCGGGACTGAGATGCACTGTGGAATAGATGCAGAATTGTGTGGACAGGTTTCGCTGACAGGTGGGGAGATGCAGCAGAATACAAAGCACATCAGACAATGTAATATTTTGTTACTACATAGTATTATTATTATTATTATCCATCCATCCATCTTCTTAACCGCTTACTCCCTAGTGCGGGGTCACGGGTGGTGCTGGAGCCTATCCCAGCTGGCTACGGGCGAGAGGCAGGGTACACCCTGGATGGGTCGCCAGTCCATCACAGGGCAATATTATTATTATTATTATTATTATTATTATTATTATTATTATTATTATTATTATTATTATTATTATTATTATTATTATTATTATTATTATTATTATCATTATTATTATTATGAAAGTCTTATTATAATATTTACTCTTACATTTTTTCTAGACCCACTTGAAATCACTGATCGCAAGCAAAACTGGCCTGATGAGCAGCAGTACCATGAGCAAGACTGGAGTGCCTGTCAGCAGCATGAGGACCCTGATCCCACTCAGATTAAAGTAGAAAAGTTACCTTTAACTTCTTCTCAGGAAGAGACTGTGCACGAGTTCAAGCCAGAGAGAAGCTTCTATGTGGAGCCTCACTTTTCCAACCACAACCAGACTCTTAGAAATCAAACATTTCATCCAACGGAGGAGGAAAGAAGAGACGTTGAGGCAGAAGGCAGTAATCTGTTCAGAGTTTCTCAGCCTTTCTCTTCACACTATCCTGCCCCTCAGGGGGTCTGTCAGGAAAGTGCAGGAGGTCCAGTGAATGGAGAATCATTTAAAGAGCATCCATTATCAGGAGTAATGGAAAGAAGGCGAACAAACTCCAACCTGTGCCACAAAGTCTTCAGTGTTGCACTGGAGGGAGCAGGGAGTGGTCTGACCAAAGAGAGGAGACACACCTGTCCCATCTGCACCAAGAGGTTCAAAGAGTCGAGCCATTTGAAGGAGCACGTCAGGATCCACACGGGGGAGAAGCTGTACCGGTGCGAGCAGTGCGGCACGAACTTCAGGCAGAGTGGAGCTTTGACTTTGCACACGAGGATCCACACGGGAGAGCGGCCGTACGAGTGCAGCGGCTGCGGCCGACGCTTCAATCGCAAAGGCGACATGGAGTCCCACATGGTGACTCACACTGGGGAGCGCCCCCACCTGTGTCTGGTGTGTGGGAAGAGCTACAGGAGGAAGAGCAACTTAAAGATGCACCTCAAGATCCATGCGGAGGGTCAGAAGCTTCACACCCAACCACTTTAACTGTTTTCATTTGATGATAAAATGATTTCAGTGAATCATTTTAGCTGCATAAAAGGCATGAAGGAGCAGTGAGCAGCTTGAATCAACACAGCCCTGGAGCAGGGGGTTGTTCAGATCAGTGCGTTGATGAAGTGTTTTCATGAATGTATGTGTGTGTTTTTCCTTCTGCCTCTTGTGCTGCAACTGGTCAAACACAAGTTATCATTGGTTGTTCATGAGGATTTGTCGCAACTGGGTGGTCAGTGCAGAGAGGCTGTAAGGAGATGTTCTGTGATAGTCACACATATTTTAACTTTTGCTACTTTAAGCACTTTAGGCCTGTAAACTTTAACAAGGACGCATCTTTATCCAGCAACAGCACGACAGAACAGCAAACCCTGGTAGGTCCCTAGATGGCTGATGTGTCTATTCCCCCCATGCCCTGATCATGTCATATAGTGAAGGTCGACCTGCACTCACTCACTCACTCACTGCTCCACACATCTAGTGGAAAATCATTCATTTATTATTTTTATTCCATTAATTTATTATTATTAATTATTACTTCCTATTAGTACTGTGGACCCTTCAGTGCTGTGATGTGTCTGTAAACGTTGGTAAAAACAACAATTACACCATTACTTTGTTTTATTATAATGGTTATTATTAATCTGATTTTCTTTTCTCTTTGAACTCACTTATAACATTCTTTGTCAGACTAATTCCTGTCTCTCTCTATATAAATTTGTCCTTCTCCTCCTTTACAATGTTTTTCTCTCCTTTGCTGACACAACTGTGTTATGAAGAACTCATCCTATTGAAGAAAAAATAAAAATGTCTGTAGCAGCACACAAGCAAAAACAAACATGCAGTTTCTAAAGATCTTTCATTTAGCTTAGTCTAACATACACTTGATCACTCTACACTGTGCTGTCAGTCAGGGGCTGCTTGCTTCTTTTGCTTTAGAGACTGTAGTTGCTCCACACTGTGATTGAGGCCAGAGTCCATGATGCAATGCACACACTCCCCAAGTGTGAAGACACCAAGAAGGCTGATATGAAACATGGTGAAAACGTTATAAGAGCAATTTGACAAAAAAAAAATCTCAGTTAATCGGTGGGTTTTTGCCACATGTAACTTGTCTTAACTTTAGTCCTAGAGACTCATGCATAAAGTAGATCATCAATAATCAACTTTACAACTTGCAGCATCAATATAAACACACACATCACTGTTAGCTCCTGCACAGACAGGTCTGCCCTTAGGTCCAAATCTGCTCATTCAACATGAAACTGAAAAAAGAAAGCAAAAAATTAAGCCTTGAGGTTTTCTGATGCCAACAGATGAAGAACAGTGCTTCTACTTGTCACTTGCTATTTTTCTTCTAAGGAGACAAGACGCTTTCGCCATGAACAACTTGAACCAAGAGTTTGACGAGAAGGTGCGTCCCTGCATCGACCTCATCGACTCTCTTCGCTCTCTGGGTGTAGAGAAGGACTTGGCTCTGCCTGCTATCGCTGTGATTGGGGACCAAAGCTCAGGGAAGAGCTCTGTGCTGGAGGCGCTGTCAGGGGTGGCTCTGCCCAGAGGAAGCGGTAGGTTAAACCACTGTCTCCTTTAACTGTCTCCTTTTTGCACGTAGTTATGTATTGTCATTTGTCTCTGAATGTTCACTATTAGTCTGATGGCCCAAGGTTTACCATTGGTCTCCATTTGGCTCAAATATTCCTTATTAATATAAAATATTCCACCATTGATTCTAATAAGGCGTAGTGGAATTCTTAATAATAATATTAATTAATAATTAATTAATTAATTATAATAATTTTCTGGAATTCTTTCTATTCAACAGCTCTGTTAGTATCTAGACCTTAAAGCTTAAATCCCTCCCTGAATTCCGCTTACGCTTTTATTAGATTTGGATTTTCCTTTCACTCGTGTTGCCCACACACCCGTTACTGGGACTTTCCTCCCTGTAAACGAATCACTTTCACTTTCACCCTCATTTGTGAGTTGCTTTGCCGCAGCCATATTGTCACTGCTTGTGGTATATGGCCATGTCCTGGACATTTGAACGCTTTTAAAGCCAACTTGTACTAAGATCTAACTAAAGAGACGTCTGGGTCTTTTTAAACCATTTAAAACATATAAAGGAGTAATTAATTTAAATATCTAAGGTCACTGAATCAAATACAGTATTTCACCCAAGACATGACACTCAAAAGGGAAACAAATAAAACAGTAAACACACAGACAAAATACCTAAAAAAGGGTATTATGGTCTTATGTTCTTATCATTATTCCCTGTCCCATGATTCAGGAATTGTAACAAGATGCCCTCTTGAACTAAGGATGACGAAAAATAAACTAGGACAGGAGTGGTATGGAAAAATAAGTTACCAGGACCAAATGGAGGAAATAAAAGATCCTGCAGATGTGGAGAAAAAGATCCGAGAAGGTATAGTACACGTCATCTGTACATGTCTTCTGTTAAAATCTCCATACATTATAGTCAATATGCTGTGTAAAATCTGAGTTGAATGGTGAGCTGTAGTAAAAGGTTACTGGAGGATTTAGTTTATGTTGTCAAAGGCTGCAAACAGATCAAATGGGATTATAAAGAGTCTGGACCACATTTTTAGCACTGTATAGGAACTGAATGGATGAAGAGTAGTTAGGTTATAGTGAAGCCTCAAATTGTGAAAAGTGAGCACATTCAATGTGTTTTCAGCTCAAGATCAAATGGCTGGAGTTGGTGTGGGGATCTGTAAGGATCTAATCAGTCTGGAGATCATCTCACCTGATGTTCCAGACCTGACAGTCATTGACCTACCAGGCATCGCCAGGGTGGCTGTGAATGGACAACCTGAGAACATTGGTGAACAAGTATGTTGGTTCAGAGCTCAGTACTTTGGTCCACAACAAAACTGTTAAATCCTTATACTGACTGGCTTGCTGCTTTCAGATAAAAAGTCTGATCCAAGAATACATCACAAAACAAGAAACCATTAGTCTGGTGGTTGTTCCGTCCAATGTGGACATAGCAACCACAGAGGCTCTGAAGATGGCACAGGAAGTGGACCCTGATGGAGATAGGACTTTGGGTACATTGTTGAAATTTAAGAAAAAACAAAAAACAAAAACGCAATTAAAATGTATTGCTCTGGGGTATCCACTCATTCTTTTGGCCTCTCTCATTCTATTCCAGGCATCTTGACCAAGCCTGATCTGGTGGACAAAGGCACAGAGGAGACGGTGGTGGATGTCGTCCATAATGAAGTCATTCAACTGAAGAAAGGCTACATGATCGTCAAGTGCCGAGGTCAGAGCGAGATCCTACAGCAGGTCTCTCTTCCTGAAGCCACGGAGAGAGAGAAAGCCTTCTTCAACGAACATGCTCATTTCCAGTAGGTCCAGTCTTTCTGGGTATTTCCATTATAATAAACGCATACATTAATAATGTAGAAATGGTTGTGGGACATATACGTTATTTTGAGGTGTTCTGGGTAGCATCTTGTGTAGCAGCACCAGTTTGCTTTTCCTGTAGGGTTCTCTATGATGAAGGCCACGCCTCCATTCCTAAACTGGCAGAAAAACTCACCCTTGAGCTGGTGCACCACATCCAGGTCAGAACCACTTACAGAGTCCCCCAAACCTCATGCTATCTGTTTGGTTGCCCGAACCTGTTGCTAATGTTTGCGAGGTTTGTAGAAATCATTGCCTCGAGTCAAGGACCAGATAAAGCAAAAGCTGGGAGAGACTCAGGAACGGCTGACCAAATATAACACTGGCCCACCGTCCGACGAAGCCGAAAGAATAGATTACCTTTTCGAAGTAAGTTTACTAAGTGGATGTGGTTCCATGTCACATACTATGGACTAATTTGAGCCTGTTATCTTGTAGAAAGTGACAGCGTTCACACAGGATGCCATTAACCTCACTTCAGGGGAGAATATCAAAAACGGACTCGGGTCCAATATATTCTTCTTACTCAGACATGAGTTTGATGCCTGGAGACAGACGATTAAAGACTTTGGAGAAGAATGTAAGTGCAACTAAGCTAATTTCATTTGGGTTGCCTCAAGGTTCTATTATCTTCTGTTCGATCCTCCAAAAATGTTCTGTCAGACTTAAATTTTCTCCTTGCGCTTCTCCCAAGTAAATGTTTTTTTCTATACTGTACATCAACTCCCGTCAACCAAGGTTTGACCTCTTTTCTCATTTCTACTTCATCTTCAACTTTGTTACTGTTACAGTCAACAAGAACATTGAGGGTAATGTCACTGAGTTCGAAAAGAAGTATCGTGGACGAGAACTACCGTGTATCATCAACTACAAGACCTTCATGAGCATGGTGCAGCACCAGATGAAAGAGCTGGAGGAACCAGCTGTTCTGAAACTCAAGGACGTGGCAGGTAATCACATTATCATCATGATCACATTCTGACACTGTTGGGCCATGTCTTTAATTTACGCTGGATGTCTTTCAGAAATTGTGAAGCAAGAGCTCGGAAATTTGGCAGTGAGACACTTTAAAGGCCTTCCCCATCTCTTCAATAAAGCTCAGGTAGAACCATTCACTGTCAGATGGCCACTGTGACCATATCAATGAACGCCGCTGAATATTCACGTACGCACCTTTTCTTTTTCTAATCTTTAGATGAAGATCGAGGATATCGGACAGAGGAAGGGGGGTGAAGCAGAGTCCATGTTGAGGACTCAGTTTAAGATGGAGCTGACTGTTTACACTCAGGACGACACATATTTGAAGACACTCAACAGACTGTGGCCAAATCACTCTATAAATGTCTCTGACCCTGCGGCCACGCTGAAAGAAATGATGAGACATATAAAGTCTTATTATGAAGTAAGTGTATTTTGACGATGCTTAAAGTCATTTTTGTAATGCATGAATCTGTTAATTACCTAATTTACTATTTTTTTACTAAACAAAATCTAAAGCGTTGTGTGTCCTCTCCTCGAACCAGATTGTTGCTCAGCGTCTGGCTGACCAGATCCCACTGGTGATCCAGTACCACATGTTGCAGGATGCAGCCACCCAGCTGCACAGGGAGATGATGCTGATGCTTAAGGACGGGGACAATGTCGACTTCTTGCTTCAGGAAGACGCCAGCATTGCAAGAGTGAGAGACCAACTTCAGCAGAGCTACAAACGCCTGTCAGAAGCACGCAGTCGCCTGATGCAGTTCAGATCAGATTTATACGATCCCTTCCCCTTCATGCAGCAGTAGAGTCCCTCTTAAAGCCATATAAGTGAGGTTTGACCCAATCTTCACTTGAAACCAAAGAGGGTACATTTGTACTAGTGCTGTGGTAAAGTCAACCAGTGACACAATAAAGATTCTAAAGCAACAGACTGTCTGTGAGTTTTATCAATGTAAGAAGAACACCATGGACCACAGCAATAGAGCAGGGGTGGGCAAACTTCTTGACTAATGGGTTTTAGCATTTGATAGAGGGACTGACAGATCAGTGGTGTTAGTTCTATGGATCTGTGATGAGCTTTGTTGATGTTAATTCCGCTGAATGTTTGCTAATGTGTGGGTCGAGTGCAACAATGTCAGCATTGAATTGTTCAGTCTAGACTAGAGATCAATCAGTTGCCATTGCAGCTGCTTTGTTGCCGTTTTAGGCTCTTGTAACAGGGATAGGACACCAGCTGGAGTGTCTTTTCTAAATATATAATAATAAACTGAGACTGCATGAAGTGAAGTTAAGTTTATTAATACAATTTGGACAAGAATAAAGTTTTCCCACCATGCCATAAAGGCTCTGTCCCTCTGATCATAAACACTGATGTTTTTTCATTTGATGTCAACTCTTTATGCTATGATGTTAAATCCTGTGTGACAATGAAAGCACCATGAGAGTGAGTCCAGATTGCATCATTGTTTTATTTGGCCACTTTGGACGCCTCTGTTGAGGAAGGTGGTGAAAGTAGAACTACCTGTGAAGAGAACTATACCAGGATTAGTCAGCAGAGATTCCTCGAGATGTGCATACTTGCTTGAGTGAAAGCGAACCAATCGTGGCTCTAAGCATCACCTGATGTGGGTAACTAAGCAGCAGGCTTCAGCTCAGAGCATGTGTAGTGTAATGTTAGTAAAATCCAAAACCACAGTTCAGAATCTCAGCCAACGAGCTGTAGGGAAGTCAGAAGTCATTCACTCAAATAGAAAGAGAAACACGCAGAGGAACACACAGTGTCACATAAGGCTCATACATCCTGCCCTTTTGAAGCAAAAGGTGTTTCACTGTTCTTAACTTTCCCACATTGCTCCAGAAGAGAACATTATCTACATACTGCAGCAAAGCACTCTCACAGTGTAGCCTGGTCCAAGTCAAGGTTCTCCTTTGAAACTGAAAGGACAGTAGCAAGATACAAAGCTACAAGGAATGAGACCTTAACCCAATCAGAGGATTCATTACAGTGTTTAATAAAACAGCCTGACATTATGTCACAGCAGCTCTTGTGGGGAACTGCAGTTCAGACAGCTGTAAATCCAAATAAGACTCACATCCTGGTCAGAACCATTGACCGTGTCTCGAAAACCTCATGCTTCTTGTTTGGCTGCCCAAACCTGTTGCTGTCCCTTTTGCAAAAGGGAGGAGAAAATGTGTCAATCCAATGAGAACAGGTTTACACATTTGCTACATGTGTCTGATGCACTGCTGTAATAGTAATAAAAAAATAAATGGAACCTAGTTATGCAAAACAGGTCAAAGCGCCCGATAAAAAATGTAAGATGGAGCTGACTGTTTACACTCAGGGCAACACATATTTGAACTCACTCAACAGACTGTGGCCAGGTCAAAAAACATAAAGGTTCTAAAGCAACAGACTGAGGTTTATTCCTGTAAATCAGACGAACACCATGCGCCACGACTACAGAGGCTCTGTGGCCTGGGTGAGATTTGACATCATTACCCAGAAGTGAACCCACTTGGTATAGCAGGAAATAGGGAAGACTTTAAATATGCTCTGAATTTTAAAAACGTTTGTGTTTTTTCTCATTTGATGCCAAGCTTCTGTGCTGCAGTGCTAAAGTCCTGTGTCACACTGGAAGCACCATGAGAGTGAGTACAGACTACATCAGTAGTTCCTTTGGCCAGGTTTGTTTTCAGTCTTCAGAGTCTGATCTAAAAGTGGAATCCTGTGACCACAATGCTTTCACATAGAGAAAGCAGAACCACCTGTGAGGAGAACTAGACCTTTCATTTGGTTCTGCCTTTTTTTTCTTACTTTCACTTTTATTTTTGTTCTCCCCCATTTCCCGTCTGACCACGCCCCTAATCCCAGCCCCGCCCACTCCCTGATCCTCCCCTTACATCTCTGATTGCATCACCTGTGCCTTTCTTGTCTCTGCCTCAAATACTCCACCTCACCCACTCGCCCCCTGCTGGTTCATTGATGTCACCAGACCAGAGTCTCTCAGCATTCACTTCTCGTTTTCTCAGTTCTGTTTAGTTCAGTTCAGTCTTATTCAGCCTAGTTCAGCCTATTTTAGCCCTGTCATCTCGCTGAGCCCTGATTCCTATGCTTTCCTTGTAATATGTACCGGTATTCTTCCTGGTTGTTTAGGATTTCAGTCGTGGGATTGTTTTTTCGTTGAGATCAGGATTGTACTGTGAGTTATAAACTCTACGCTCAGTCATCCTTTGAGTTTTTTGGGTCCTCACACACTTCAGACTTGCTCTGCCATTATTTGAATTCATTCGTTATCCACGAATTAATAGGAGTTACAACTGAAACTCCAGACTCCCCGCAATGTCCTCAATCCTATGCGTCACAGTTCGCCTGAACAGTGGGACCATCTTAAATGTTTCTCCTTTATCGGGACAAATTAATGCTACAGAGTCCACCAAGCTCTCTTACAACCTTGAGAATGGCTTAGTGTTTTTTGTCAAAATGTTTTTGTGGGAGATCACAAAGCTGGTCCTGGTTGCCGCATCACTGGATGCATGAAGCTTGGTGAAAGGCCTTGCTGATTCTGTAGCATAGCTAGCAAAGCTTGCGACAGCCGCACTACTTGGCTTAACGTAAGTTTTTATATTTCCCCGCGTGTTTCGTCTCATAATGCTGGCTTTACCTTTGAATTCAGTCAATAACTACTTAATTGTCAATGTTTTTTTTCAGAATTCTGAATTCTGCATTATTTCTCGTGCACATATTGGGCCACTCACAGTCAACCAAAGGGCCGTATGTGGCCCGGGAGCCATACAATGCCCAGCTCTAGAAGTTGCCTCCCACTTTAACTCAAGCACCTGAATTCACATGATTTTTACTGGTTTATAAATGCACAATATATGGTTAGAGTTTTCCAGTATATCAAATTAAATCACAGCTCTGTAATGTTAAGCTTCGGCCTCCATTTTACTCCTATAACAGGATTTATTAATTACCACCCAGCTGGTATAAAGTGGCATAAAGTTGACACACATTCATTTTTTTCCCCTGATAACGGCTGATAGGTCAGGCTTTTTTTGAGTGTAATGTTCTACAATGGCAGTTTGAAGGTCTCAAAACTTATTGTATATTATTTAAACACTAACTATAATAAGAAGAGTAACCCCAGGCATATTCCTCATTACAAATGTAAACGTGTATAATTATTATTAGAATTCAGAATAAAGTGTTTTCTAAAGCTAATGTTAGTATTAACCTACAAACCTAAAGGCTGCACATAAAAGCATCCGGTTAAGGTCCTAATTAATGTGTTTTGAGCTGAAAATAGCTGCCAGTGACCCTTAAAGAAGCTTTGTCCATGTGATTATTGCACTGCTACCTGAGGAGAAACATCTAAAACGCTTAACACACCTACTCCATCAGTAAGAGGTCAGATGTGGGCCAGTGAGAGTTGGAAAACCAGCAGGGAAAGCGGGCCTTGATGGCTTCTGTTTGACACCCCTGGTTTATAGTGTTAATCATCCTCTGTTCTCTGATCCAATGGAGCCAAACAGTGCCACAGTGACTGGACAGTCATGTTTGGATCAGTCCAGAGAATCATTTAACAGATCATGAGCTCTGTGTTGTGTAGCTGTTAGCATGACCTGTTTGAAGGTTATGAAACTATCGATTATTTACAATTGCATTTTTTTTGTATTGCATTTGTCTTTTTTATTTTATTACTGTAATTACTCGTTATGACAATTAATTATGATATACATATATGCCTTTAAATCATTTTTGTATTAGAATCCAATAACAGACTAAAGGATTCAACCTTAAATATGTGACTTAGTTCACATAAATTTGTGGCACCAAACCTCATTTTAGACTGAGCTTAGTCCCAGTTCAGCTTTTGGCATCCATCAGTTGATCAGGGAATGGTTTTCATGAGAGGTTCCTGCATATGTCACAGAATCTGTAGGTGCATTGTTTGGCATTTCGGTGTAGTGGAACCAAATCTAATATGTTGCAAAATATTTCACAGTCACCCACAGAACAATGTCCTGTCAAATACAAACTTTTTTCTGAACACCTGATCAGTCCCCGACTACCCACATACACACTAGTTAATGACCGAATCTTTTATAGTGTGATTTTTTCTTACAATTAGTGTCTTCTTCTTTTTTGGCTTTTCTCATCAAGGGTCGCCACAGCTAATCCTCCTTTTCCATTTATCTCTATCCTGGGCATCTTCTACACTCACACCAGCCAACCTCATGTCCTCTGTCAGCACATCCATGTATCTCCTCCTTTGTCGTTCTTTCGCCCTCTTGCCTGGCAGCTCCATATCCAACATTCTTCTACCAATATATTCACTATCCCTCCTCTGCACATGTCCAAACCATCTCAGTCTGGCCTCTTATGGTTAGTGAGAAACTTACAAAAAAATTCCTCTCTGGTTGGCCGGTAGTTACATCTTATTCTCTATTAAGCTAATTGTTGTGGAAGAAAAGCTGTTGAACATCATACTGGAACAGCTATTCTTTAAATGTAATATAATGCTAAATTGTGCTGCTTAAAGTCTTATTGCCTCCAGTAAAACCAGACAAACACAACGTAAAAAGTATTAAAATAAATGTGTAACATATGTTAAAATGCTTGCTAGTTGCACTTTAGCATAAACAGACTGCTTCAATACATTAGAGATCCAAGGTTATTACCCAACTAAGAGCAGAACTCCACTCGTCTGTTAAAGCAGCATGTTTTGCCTTTACACAGTCAAAGGGGGTGCACCGTTCCCAGAAGTACTGCAATACTGGGTCAATGAGTGGAGTGGACGGAGCAAGCCCCTATTTCATCTCCCTGCTCTAAAAATCAATTTAATATATGGTCCCCGGGTAGGGGACGTATCAGATATTAAACTGATAAGAACAGATACTACACTTGATCTTAGCCAAAAGCCTCAACACTCTTCTTGTAACATTCTTACAAAAACAACTAATCTCTTGTGTCCCGTCATACATCAAGTTTAAACGGCTGATATTCTGTTTGACCGTCCAATAGTTTATGGTTTGTATCTGTCCTTTACACCCCGATCATGGTATCTCCCCTGCCAGGTAAGTATGAGTTGCTGAACCCGCTCTCAGGAGACCCTTTCACACGTGATCCCTGATGACTGACGATGCTGAAACTCTTTGAACTCACAAAGTACAACATCCTAGAGGGACGTCTCCCATCGTGCATTGCTGCAGTTAATGCGGTTCCTCGAGTCGCGGCTGAAATTAGACAATCGGCGCTCGCACCCGCTCCTGCGTGGGTAGAAAGCGACTCGACATTTCTTTTAACACAGACTGTTCCACATATGTCAGGTCAGAGAGTTTGTTTTTTTGCAAAGAAAAAAATTGCAAAGCTGCCTGAGGACCTGTTTTGCGGTAGGAAAGAATTATAGAATTATTTGTTTCCGCGACCGTTAGAGGATGAAGCGAAATCAATGTGTGTCTTTTAGATGCACGACTTTATATAGAAGTTTGTTCTCTGACAAAGGAAACATTTTGAAGCAACAACCGTTTCTTAAGTTACTATGTAAAAATGTCTGATTATATCTTTGAAGGTGCAAAGAAATTTGGACTCATCAGATCATATTTCCAAAGTTTAGCTGTTTTGATCTTTAGTCGTTGCTACAACCTCATTATTAGACCATATTTTTGCATTAGCTGGATAAATGACTTTGAAGGAATGTTGTTGCTTCAAGTCCATTAGAAATAACGCTAGTTTTGTCGGCTAGTGACGCTAGTTTTGTCGGCTTTAAATAGTTTTCATCTTCATTTGAAACAAACGAGTTAACGTTACAAAATATTTCCTTTGTCAGAAAACAAACTTCCACGACTAAAGTTGTGCAGCTAAAAGTACACATTCACAATATTCTACTGGCCCGCTTCATCCTTTCGTGGAAACCAACAATTATTTCCTACCGCAAAACATGTCACCATACGTCCACAGGCAGCTTTGCCATTTAAGTAATGTGCAAAATCAAACTCTCTGACCTAACATATGTGGAACAGTCTGTGTTAAAAGAAATGTCGAGTCGCTTTCTACCCACGCAGGCGCTGTTTGTCTGATTTCAGCTGCGACTCGATTGGTTGTCTGCGGTTCAGTTCTGCCACGCGATTGGTTTTTTACAAGTATACGGTCACCGGTAAATTTTGGACGAACCGTTCTTTATCACTGTAGACATTTAACTACCGTATAAACGGTTAAAACAGTCCCTAAAGTAAACAGTGGAGCCCAGTAGAACTCAATAAAGCTGTTCTTCTGGGTGTCGTACTTCCGGTAACTGCTACAAAGCACGATGGGAGATGTGGTATTCTATCGTAAAAAATATAAATAACGTCTGTGTCCTTATGTATAACGCATTACCATTGGGGTGGATTTCTGTGCTTTCACGTCCTTCTGAGACGTTGTACTTTGTGAGTTTAATGATTTTCAGCACCGTCAGTCATCAGGGATCACGTGTGAAAGGGGCTCCCGAGCGCGGGTTCAGCAACTCATACTTACCTGGCAGGGGAGATACCATGATCATGTAGGTGGTTCACCCAGGGCGAGGCTCAGCCATTGCACTGAGGCTGTCTGACCTCTGCGAATTCCCCAAATGTGGGAATCTCGACTGCATAATTTCTGGTAGTGGGGGACTGCGTTCGCGCTCTCCCCTGATTAAGTGTTCAAAAGGTATTGTCGTTGAGTATCGTATGAATGAAGCTATGGCTCACGTAAAAAATCTACTCTCAAATCTGTTCTTTAACTACTCTGCTGTAATAAATACAAGCTTCATTCATTCAGTTGATCTTTACCGTACCCGTTTTATTTATTACATTTCGATGCATTTCTTTTTTCTCCACTAGATGTGGAAGCTGCAGTTTTATTTGTCAACTTGTTAATCGAGCAAACAGTTTTTCTTCAGTGAGAAAGATGATAGATTTGTTTGTATTAGCTCATCTGAGGCTAGACTAGTTAACACAGAAGTAATAATGACAAACGTCATCAGCACCAATTTATTATGAATCCTATTGGACAATAGCCTGTCACATGACCCAGTGGCGCCCTACTAACCATGACTTTAAACGTTTAAGGAGCAACCCTTTCCTCCGTTTTCTGTAAGCGTTGCACGTCTTAGCATTTGGTCCCACTGGACCACACTGTTAAACTCTAATCTACTGGTCAACTGAACGTAGACGTTTGCACCGTCACTGAGACTGACTGTTTTGGCTAAGATCAAGTGTAGTATCTGTTCTTATCAGTTTAATTTCTGATACGTCCCCTACCCGGGGACCATATATTAAATTGATTTTTGGAGCACAGAGATGGAATAGGAGCTTGCTCCCTCCACTCCACTAGAGATGGCGAAATCGAAGCCTCATGAATCACTGAGCAACTATGACACAGTTAAGCTGAAATCGACACATTGCTCGACACCATCATGACACAGTCAGAACAGCGACATCTGCTGGTTGTGTGTGAGAACTGCTTGAGCAGACTGACCATCAAACCCTCTCTGATACGTGGTTGTTCAGGATCACAGTCCATGTTTTATTCTCAAATAAAACTTAATTAATCAAAGGTGTGTAATTGTGTTTCTCTCTGGATAATAATGTATAAGTAGCCTTGATGTGGCAAACATGTTTGATGTCCGATGTTATTAGAGCTGTATTTGTTCTTCTGCAACTCTGATTATTACTACATTGAGGAGACATGTTTGTCAGTTAGTTTAATCAAAGACCTTTATTTCATTTTATTTTTCCACAGAACATGACTTTAATCACATTCTCACCACTTCTCCAGCTTTGAAGAAGAGCCGTTTGCACGGCACTGATGTCTGACTAATAAAGATATTTGTATTGGAATTGCAACTTGTCAAAATGTAGTTTTAGTCTTTAATTACATTTTGAATTTGTCATAAATACATTACAGATGTCTGTAAGAAACCTGTCTATCTTATAGATCATCTATCATCTTATAGATCATCTGCGGACCGCTTGCCACGTGTATAAAGCTCTGACACATTAAAACAACCGTCCGTTCAAACTGCACACAAGCCGCTCGGCAGTCACGTGACGTATCGACACCTCTCGCTCTCATTGGTCACGTGATTCGGAACGCGCTCGAGATTCTGCTTGCCGACACTTCTGCTTCAAAAGATCGACGCTGAGTCGAGTGGGAGGTCTCGAGTTGGACATCTCTACACTCCACGCACTGACCCAGTATTGCAGTACTTCTGGAAATGGTGCACCTCCTTTGACTGTGTAATGATATAACAGGCTGCTTAAACATTAGTGAATAAGAAGACTACTGCTCGTAGTTTGGTCATAAGCACTGATTGAAAATTAAAAAAATTGCTGGAGTGCAGCTAACAAGCAACATGTGTGTGTTTCACATTTATTTGAATGCTCATGATGTCATATTTGTCTGGTTACACTGGAGGCAGTAGGACTTTAAGCAGCACAATTTAACATTATATTACATTTAAAGAATAGCTGTTCCAGTATGAGTTCATGAGGGCAAAAGAACGACAAAGGAGGAGATACATGGATGTGCTGACAGAGGACATGAGGTTGGCTGGTGTGAGTGTAGAAGATGCCGACCCCTGATGGGAAAAGCCAAAAGAGAAGAAGACACCAACTGTAAGAGAAAAACACACTGTAAAAGATTAGGTAATTAATTAGTGTGACTGATCTCTTGTTTAGAACAAAGCTTGTATTTGACAGGACATTGTTCCGTGGGTGAGTGTGAAATATTTTGCAACATTTAAGATTTGGTTCCACTACACAGACATTTCAAACAATACACCTACAGATTCTGTGACATATGCAGGAACCTCTTATGAAAACCATCCCCTGATTAACTGTTGGATGCCAAAAGCTGATCTGGGACCGAGCTCAGTCTAAAATGAGGTTTGGAGCCACAAATTCATGTGAACTTTAAGTCACTATTAAGGTCAAATCCTTGATTCTGTTATTGGATTATAATAAAAAATGATTTATTGGCATATATGCAAGTTTTGATGATTAGTCATCCAATTACAATTAATTGCCATAACGAGTGATTAAAGTAATAAAACATGTGGTAGAAATTTACCATAAAGAGGCAGATGAGAGAGTTGTCTTTTGTGTGATTTATTATAAAAATATAGGGAGGGAGCACCTCCAAACCCCAACTGGACGCCACACAAACACACGGCTTCATCAACAACATAGCACCAGGTTTCTTCCACAGGCGGACCCAACCGTCTAACTCAAAATAAGTGGTGGATACAAGAGCATGTCTGGTGATTCTTGTCTACAGAATGATATTAAAACAAAGGATTCTCATTTATACTGCTCGCATTCAAATCCAGGTATAACTTACAGGTAAGTCACACAACATCACCCTTGGATGTGGATGGAACCTGTGTGGGCCGAACAGTAGACTGTGGCTCATCCAGCCAGGCAGCAGTCTTCAACTGCTCAGGCCAGATGGTGGACGGGTTCTGTGAGGCTGAGTGAGGCTTCTCATCCTGGGGGTGTAATGCATGTTTGGATGTCTTTGAAGGCAACTTTAAGGGCAGGGGATCCTGGGAATGTGACTTCTGGGACTTTATTCTATCTAACAAGTAATAAAACAAAAGTAGTGTAAATGTAATAAGGTGTAATAAAAAATGTTTTATTATGAAACATCATTGAAAAACCTTCCATAGCCTGGGATGCAGCTGGCAGTTCATCAACATCATCATCCTCTGGCCATGAGGAGAGCCTGAAACTGGAGGTCCTTGTCTTCAGCTGCCATACACCAAACGGTATTTACCTTTACTAATGGCCCATATGTGATTTGAACTGAAACATCAGTAATATGATAAATATTCTTTATGTAACACTTACATGTGGGTCAGTGGCGTGGTCAACCACCCCCACACCGAACGGTTGGCATTCTGTAGTTTTCAACTTCTTCGGCGTTTGGCTCAGTCTCATTGGCTGCCAATTCTGTCAATTACGGAGGTCGGTACGGCGTGACTGGTTAGGCTCTAACGTGTCTGGAGAGTCGTCATTGACTGGAATCCGAGTTCACTGTGGAGAATGACGTCCCAAGACAACGTAGGTCAACCAGCTCAAACCTGGTCTCTGGCTCCATCTAGTGGCGATATGAGACATAAAAGTAATTAGATATGTACATTTTCTTCAAGCTAATCATTTTATAGGCATAACATTTAAATATTATAAGTTTTAGCTTTTAGAAAATTTTGATCTCGTCTGACTTTTCTACAAAAAAAACTTTTTTGTAGAATTTTGTTCTGCTTAGTGTTATAATAATTATTTCTTTGTTGAGATGATGTTAACACATTGTGCTGTAATCCTATACAGGTTTGGAGGAACTCAGGGCTCAACCTTCACCTGGAAAAGATGCACATATGTGCATATGTTCCAGGTGAAGGTTGATTTATTTTCTTATTTTTTGTTTTCCAAGTTCATTAACTTTTCACCAGTAACACTTAAACTAATATCTACAACTCATATCACAAGCGTCCCTTACATTATGACACCAAATAGCCCTTATGGTTGCAGAGATATACTTTGTACGGCAGCTTTTACATCCACCCGCCGACTACAATGTCAAGAAAGGAGATTGTGCGTCCAAGGAAATGCTACGGTACGACAATTTCTTTCTAACCTTTATACCAACTTCCTTTTAAACAACTGTCCAGGGAAGAGCGCGAACGCAGTCCCCCACTACCAGATATTATGCAGTAGAGATTCCCACATTTGGGGAATTCGCAGAGGTCAGACAGCCTCAGTGCAATGGCTGAGCCTCGCCCTGGGTGAACCACCTACATGATCATGGTATCTCCCCTGCCAGGTAAGTATGAGTTGCTGAACCCGCGCTCGGGAGCCCCTTTCACACGTGATCCCTGATGACTGACGGTGCTGAAAATCATTAAACTCACAAAGTACAACGTCTCAGAAGGACGTGAAAGCACAGAAATCCACCCCAAAGGTAATGCGTTATACATAAGGACACAGACGTTATTTATATTTTTTACGATAGAATACCACATCTCCCATCGTGCTTTGTAGCAGTTCCCGGAAGTACGACACCCAGAAGAACAGCTTTATTGAGTTCTACTGGGCTCCACTGTTTACTTTAGGGACTGTTTTAACCATTTATACGGTAGTTAAATGTCTACAGTGATAAAGAACGAAGAACGGTTCGTCCAAAATTTACCGGTGACCATATACTTGTAAACAACCAATCGCGTGGCAGAACTGAACCGCAGACAACCAATCGAGTCGCAGCTGAAATTAGACAAACAATCACAGCGCTCGCGCCGACGCCTGCGTGGGTAAAAAGCGACTAGACATTTCGTTTAACACAGACCGGAGTCTGTTACTGCGCATTACTTAAATTGCAAAGATGCCTGTGGACATATGGTGACCTGTTGCGGTAGAAAATAATTATTGGTTTCCGCGAAAAGATGAAGCGTGACAGATTATTGTGAATATGTGTACTTTTAGATGCACGTCTTTATTCGTAGATCCAAATTTGTATTCTGAAAAAGGAGGTATTTTGTAAAGTTAACTCTTTTGCTTAAATTACGAGGAAAACTATTTAATGCCGACAAAACTAGCGTCACGTTATTTCTAACGAACTTGAAGCAACAAGTAGCATTTATCCAGCTAATGCAAATATGTGTTCTTTAATTAGCTTGTAACAACAACAAAATAACAAAACAGCAAAACTTCGTGCATCTAAAAGAACACCTATTCATTCCGCCTTATTCTTTCAACGGTCGCGTAAGCCAATAATTATTTCCTACCGCAAGACAGATCGCCGTAAATAGCAGGCAGCTTTGTAATTTAAATAATGTGCAAAATTAAACTCGCGCATCTAAAATAAATGTAACAGTCTGTGTTAAAAGAAATGTCGAGTCGCTTTTTTCCCACGCAGGAGCCGGTGCGAGCGCTGTGATTGTTTATCTAACTTCAGCTGCGACTCGATTGGTTGTCTACGGTTCAGCTCGGCCACGCGATTCGTTGTCTACGAATGTATGGTCATCGGTAGATGAACGAACCGTTCTTCGTTTGTCTTCGTCACTGTAGACATTTAACTACCGTACAAACGGTTAAAACTTAAAGTAAACAGTGGAGTTCCGTAGGACTAAATAAAGCTGTTCTTCTGGGGTTCGTACTTCCGGTAACTGCTGCAAAGCACGATGGGAGAAGTGGTATTGTATCATAAAAAATATAAATAACGTCTGTGTCCTTATGTATAACGATTTCCTTTTGGGTGGATTTCTGTGCTTTCACGTCCTTCTGAGACGTTGTACTTTGTGAGTTTAATGATTTTCAGCACCGTCAGTCATCAGGGATCACGTGTGAAAGGGGCTCCCGAGCGCGGGTTCAGCAACTCATACTTACCTGGCAGGGGAGATACCATGATCATGTAGGTGGTTCACCCAGGGCGAGGCTCAGCCATTGCACTGAGGCTGTCTGACCTCTGCGAATTCCCCAAATGTGGGAATCTCGACTGCATAATTTCTGGTAGTGGGGGACTGCGTTCGCGCTCTCCCCTGATTAAGTGTTCAAAAGGTATTGGCGTTGAGTATCGTATGAATGAAGCTATGGCTCACGTAAAAAATCTACTCTCAAATCTGTTCTTTAACTACTCTGCTGTAATAAATACAAGCTTCATTCATTCAGTTGATCTTTACCGTACCCGTTTTATTTATTACATTTCGATGCATTTCTCTTTTCTCCACTAGATGTGGAAGCTGCAGTTTTATTTGTCAACTTGTTAATCGAGCAAACAGTTTTTCTCCAGTGAGAAAGATGATAGATTTGTTTGTATTAGCTCATCTGAGGCTAGACTAGTTAACACAGAAGTAATAATGACAAACGTCATCAGCACCAATTTATTATGAATCCTATTGGACAATAGCCTGTCACATGACCCAGTGGCGCCCTACTAACCATGACTTTAAACGTTTAAGGAGCAACCCTTTCCTCCGTTTCCTGTAAGCGTTGCACGTCTTAGCATTTGGTCCCACTGGACCACACTGTTAAACTCTAATGTACTGGTCAACTCAACGTAGACGTTTGCACCGTCACTGAGACTGACTGTTGGGAGAATGTGTACTTCAGCTTCTACGTCAAGGCAGTATCGCTTCTCGGCCTTTTGGCTAAGATCAAGTGTAGTATCTGTTCTTATCAGTTTAATATCTGATACGTCCCCTACCTGGGGACCACATATTAAATTGATTTTTGGAGCAGGGAGATGGAATAGGGGCTTGCTCCGTCCACTCCACGCAGCGACCCAGTATTGCAGTACTTCTGGAAATGGTGCACCTCTTTTGAGTGTGGAATGATAAAACGTGCCGTTCAAATTTATGTGAGTGTGTCGCTGTTTGGCGTGTTTTAGTTGTAAAAATCCCCGCATCCTTAAAGTATTAATTATATGTTTGCATATGTTGTCAGTTCCTTTCACCTGTTGAGATGACTGATATGTGTATGACCGGTGGTTTTCTGCGTTGTGTAGTGTAGTGGATCGACGATCTGGAATTTACGGTCGTCGAGTTTAGTGATTAGTGCAACTTCAAGCTAGTGGCACCCATCCACAAAACTAAACGAAAACCAGCCTGGGACCTAAAAGTATCCACAAACATGTATATACAAGTAATGACCGACATAACAAATATTAACAATCTGAACAACACTTAATACAAATCTATTGGACATATACATATATATACACATATTGTGGTACGTGAAACAGCAACCTCTCCCACCGGAGTCATGACAGAAAGGGGAGAGTGAAGGGGTGCAGCCCACATTTATCCCCAATCCCTCAGTAGTCCTGTACGGAGTCGTGTGCTGGGGCGGGGGTGCAGTACAGGCAGAGACAGAAAGACACTCAACAAGCTGGTTCAGAGGACAGGCTCTGTCCTGGGCTGCACACTGGAGTCCATGGAGGAGGTCGTGGACAGAAAGATGCTGGTAAACTAACATCCATCATGGAGAACGCCTCCACCCCCTGTACCACACTGTACTGCTCTGAGCAGGTCCTTCAGCACCAGACTGTTACACCCACAGTGCAGAAAGGAGCGCCAGCACAGGTGGTTCCTCCCCACAGTCATCAGACTGGACAACATGTCACTGCAGTGACACACATTTTGTACCCACACAGTGTATTTCCCTTGTTGTTGCTGTTGTTCTATCGTGGGTTTATACCCAGTGGTATTGACTAGTTATATTATCGTGTTGTGTAATCTTTGTAAATTTTACTTATTTTTTTACTAAAAGTTTTACTTGCTTACAGTTTTATTTTTATTGTATAGTTAATACTGCTGCCATCCATTATATACTGTTTTTCCATACTGCTATACTGTTGTCCTATTTAATGTCGCCTTGCTGCTGTAGACAAAAGACTTTTCCCATCGGGGGATGAATAAAGTATATCATATCTTATCTCTTCTTGGACTTTCTCATACGTCGGATGCTGTTAGGAAAATGTTCCTGCACCTTGCCCAATGTAGCTTCACTGGATTTCCTAACCTCTTGAAAACAGCTAAGGTCCTCTATGTGTCCTTGACATCATTTTAATTACACAATTTAATTTAAGCATTAATTTAAACACGCATTATTATTATTATTTTCCAGGCAAAGATTGAAGCCATTAAGCAAGCGAGAGAGCCCACTGCTGAGTCCATGATAAGAACTCAGTTCAAGATGGAGATGCTCGTTTACTCCCAGGACAGGATGTACAGCAGCAGCCTGAGTGACAGAAAGAAAGAAATGACAGAGGAGGAAGGCAGGGAAAGCCCTCAATTATCTGTAAGCTTTGTTTTTCACAGCAATAATAACACAACCCTTCAGGAGCTGATGTTGCACCTTAAGTCCTATTACAAGGTAGGTTTAAATTTGGATGAATGAACGACACTGGGATGTAGACAGGCTTTAACATGTTTCTCCAGTAACAGTCATGGGTTTCACCTTCAGATCGCCAGCCAGCGTCTGGCGGACCAGATCCCGCTGGTGATCCGCTACCAGATGTTGCAGGAGTCTGCTGTCCAGCTGCAGAGTGAGATGCTGCAGATGCTTCATGACAAAGAGAATTTGGAGTTCTTCCTGAAGGAGGACATGGACATTGGCAGCAAGAGGGCAGCTTTGCAAAGTCGCCATAAACGCCTCATGAAGGCCCGCACCTACCTGGTGGAGTTCTGAATGATGTCAGGGCCTGAAAGCATGAATAAACCCAACAGTACCACATACTGACATGGTACAACAGCATCTGATCTGACAGTTGTCTTTCCATAACCCTCATACTGTACACTGTACAGTTGTAGCTGTTGGTTGTCATACGCTGCCTGTGTGGGTGATCTTGTCAAGGAGTGGTTTTCCAAACTATGTACTTTTTCTCCTCCTTGTAGTTTTATAAAGGCAATAGTTCAGGTAGACTGTTTTGTTCCTATGGCATCTGTTTAACATTTGGGTGATTGCATAATGCCGTCTACAGTATTTTGTTTTATGAGGGAAGTAGACATTTAAAATTCTAATTTGGTAAATGGCAAAAAAAGCAAAATCTCCAAATTTGTCTGAAAAAACCTTCAAAGATATACTGAGACATGTTTACATAGTAACCTCTGCTGGACTCAAAATGCACTACAACGAAGGCAGTTTCAAACTTTTATTAACTAAAGGTTAAATTGCAAAAGGCACAGTACTCAAGATCAGCTAACAGAAAACACTTGCAAGCAGGGACTTACAATTTGGAATCTGGAAATAGCCACTGCAGGAACTAAGAATCATACTTGAACATCAACACAATCATATTAACACAATCATATACATCATTACAAGATTAATTGGTCCAGGTTAGTTTCTTGCTGAATTTCCCCACTGTGGGATCAATAAAGTTTATCTTTCTCCTAAACAAAACATACTTACTACATATTTTACCACAAGCTAGTGGAAAGGTGCAAGTCCACACTGGCCAGAAAGCGACACCAGCCTTCCCAGACACTCCTGTCTTGGTGCAGGGATCTCTCTGTTGTGAAGATCTCTGCATGGTCCAGAGCAGTGGGGGGGTACAGAAGCAGAGCTTTGATCATCGACTTCTCCGGGTAATGACCTGCCTCTTTGGTTGCCGCTAATACAGCCTTTACGGCCATGTGCAGGTGCGCCTGGGTTCACAACATGGAGCGTTGCCATCTTCACTTTTATGCTAGCAGCAATTACACATAAACACTGGAAGACAAGTGCACTTACTAAGTTGGGAGCAGAGTATCGATGTTGCCAACACAGAACAGTGTGAGAACAGTGCAAGAGGGACGTGTAGTACAAAGCACAAATGCTGGTTTCTATGTAAAAAAATCTGATTATATCTTTTAAGATGATTATATCTGATTATATCTTAAGATCTTTAAGATCAGACAAATTTGGAAATTTTGCATGTAGTCCGTTAGAATTAACGCGACGCTCTTTTTTATCGGGTTTAAATTGTTTTCTTCTCTTCTAAGCAAACTCTTCTTCTTTTAAGCGAACGGATGAACGTCACAAAATGTTTCCTTTGTCAGAAAACTACAAAGGACCTAGGACTTAAGTCGTGCATCTAAAAATACACATATTCATAGTCTCTTAACGGTCGCGGGAGAACAATAAATATTTCCTACCGCAAGACAGGTCACCCTATGTCCGCAGGCAGCTTTGCAATTAAAGTAGGGCGCAGAAATAAACTCTGATTTGTAATACATATAACGGTCTGTGTTGTCGTAATGTCGAGTCGCTTTTTAACCCACACAGGAGCCGAACGAGGGCTGTGATTGTTTGTCTAATTTCAGCTGTGATTCGATTGGTTGTCTACGGTTCAGTTCTGCATAATTTCTGGTAGTGGGGGACTGCGTTCGCGCTCTCCCCTGATAATGTGTTCAAAAGAAAATTATAATCAACGAGTAAACTGTATAAATACAAGCAGCGCATGCGTAGAGATATAAGATCTAATTTTTTTGATTCACATACTAGTAAAAACAAGCTTCGCTTACTTGGATGCAGTTCTCTCTATTCTCCGCTAGATGTCGAAGCTGTAGTTTGGCATTTATCAACCTGCTAATCGATTAAACATCGCTTTTCTGCAGTGAGAAAGATGTTAGATTTGTTTTTATTACAATAGTAATAATTATTAGCTCATGTAACGCTAGACTAGTTAAAATATAAGTAATAATGACAAACTACATCGGCACCATTTTATTATGAATCCTATTGGACAATAGCCTGTCACATGACCCAGTGGCGCCCTACTAACCATGACTTTAAACGTTTAAGGAGCAACCCTTTCCTCCGTTTTCTGTAAGCGTTGCACGTCTTAGCATTTGGTCCCACTGGACCACACTGTTAAACTCTAATGTACTGGTCAACTCAACGTAGACGTTTGCACCGTCACTGAGACTGACTGTTGGGAGAATGTGTACTTCAGCTTCTACGTCATGGCGGTATCGCTTCTCGGCCTTTTGGCTAAGATCAAGTGTAGTATCTGTTCTTATCAGTTTAATATCTGATACGTCCCCTACCCGGGGACCATATATTAAATTGATTTTTGGAGAGATTTGCTCCGTCCACTCCACACATCGACCCAGTATTGCAGTACTTCTGGAAACGGTGCACCCCATAGAGATGTGTAACGGTAAACATGCTACTTAATTTCTAGAAGAGGAGTGAACGTCTGCTCTTAGTTGGACAACATGCTACGATCTTTAATGAATTGGAACAGCCTATTAATACTGGTGTGCAACTAACAAGCATTTTATCACATATTACACATTTATTTTAATACTCTTCACGCTGTGTTTGTCTGGTTCACTGGAGGCAATAGGACTCTAAGCAGCACAATTCAACATTATGTTACATTTAAAGCATAGTTGTTCCAGTATGATGTTCAACAGCTTTTCTTCCACAACAATTAGCTTAATAGAGAATAAGATTTTACTACCAGCCAACCAAAAAAGGATTTTTTTTGTAAGTTTCTCAGTCATACACTAACCATAAGAGGCCAGACTGAGATGGTTTGGACATGTGCAGAGGAGGGATAGTGAATATATTGGTAGAAGGATGTTGGAGATGGAGCTGCCAGGCAAGAGGGCGAAAGAACGACAAAGGAGGAGATACATGGATGTGCTGACAGAGGACATGAGGTTGGCTGGTGTGAGTGTAGAAGATGCCCAGGATAGAGATAAATGGACAAGGAGGATTAGCTGTGGCGCCCCTTGATGAGAAAAGCCAAAAAAGAAGAAGACCTAAATGTAAGAGAAAAACACACTATAAAAGATTAGGTCATTAATTAGGACATTGTTCTGTGGGTGACTGTGAAATATTTTGCAACATATTAGATTTGGTTCCACTACACCGAAATGCCAAACAATGCACCTACAGATTCTGTGACATATGCAGGAACCTCTCATGAAAACCATTCCCTGATCAACTGATGGATGCCAAAAGCTGAACTGGGACTAAGCTCAGTCTAAAATGAGGTTTGGTGCCACAAATTTATGTGAACTAAGTCACATATTTAAGGTTGAATCCTTTAGTCTGTTATTGGATTATAATACAAAAATGATTTATTGGCATATATGCAAGTTTTGATGAGTAGTCATACAATCATAATTAATTATCATAACGAGTAATTAAAGTAATAAAATAAAAAAGACAAATGCAATACAAAAAAAATGCAATTGTAAATAATCGATAGTATCATAACCTTTAAACAGGTCAAGCTACACAACATAGAGCTCATGATCTGTTAAATGATTCTCTGGACTGATCCAAACATGACTGTCCAGTCACTGTGGCACTGTTTGGCTCCATTGGATCAGAGAACAGAGGATGATTAACACTATAAACCAGGGGTGTCAAACAGAAGCCATCAAGGCCTGCTTTCCCTGCTGGTTTTCCAACTCTCACTGGCCCACATCTGACCTCTTACCGATGGAGTAGGTGTGTTAAGCATTTTAGATGTTTCTCTTCAGGTAGCAGTGCAATAATCACATGGACAAAGCTTCTTTAAGGGTCACTGGCAGCTATTTTCAGCTCAAAACACATTAATTAGGACCTTAAACTGATGCTTTTATGTGCAGCCTTTAGGTTTGTAGGTTAATACTAACATTAGCTTTAGAAAACACTTTATTCTGAATACTAATAATTATACACGTTTACATTTGTAATGAGGAATATCCCTGGGGTTACTCTTCTTATTATAGTTAGTGTTTAAATAATATACAATAAGTTTTGAGACCTTCAAACTGCCATTGTAGAACATTACACTCAAAAAAAGCCTGACCTATCAGCCGTTATCAGGGGAAAACAATGAATGTGTGTCAACTTTATGCCACTTTATACCAGCTGGGTGGTAATTAATAAATCCTGTTATAGCAGTAAAATGGAGGCCGAAGCCTAACATTACAGAGCTGTGATTTAATTTGATATACTGGAAAACTCTAACCATATATTGTGCATTTATAAACCAGTAAAAATCATGTGAATTCAGGTGCTTGAGTTAAAGTGCAGGCAACTTCTAGAGCTGGGCATTGTATGGCTCCCGGGCCACATACGGCCCTTTGGTTGACTGTGAGTGGCCCAATATGTGCACGAGAAATAATGCAGAATTCAGAATTCTAAAAAAAAACATTGACAATTAAGTAGTTATTGACTGAATTCAAAGGTAAAGCCAGCATTATGAGACGAAACACGCGGGGAAATATAAAAACTTACGTTAAGCCAAGTAGTGCGGCTGTCGCAAGCTTTGCTAGCTATGCTACAGAATCAGCAAGGCCTTTCACCAAGCTTCATGCATCCAGTGATGCGGCAACCAGGACCAGCTTTGTGATCTCCCACAAAAACATTTTGACAAAAAACACTAAACCATTCTCAAGGTTGTAAGAGAGCTTGGTGGACTCTGTAGCATTAATTTGTCCCGATAAAGGAGAAACATTTGAGATGGTCCCACTGTTCAGGCGAACTGTGACGCATAGGATTGAGGACATTGCGGGGAGTCTGGAGTTTCAGTTGTAACTCCTATTAATCCGTGGATAATGAATGAATTCAAATAATGGCAGAGCAAGTCTGAAGTGTGTGAGGACCCAAAAAACTCAAAGGATGACTGAGCGTAGAGTTTATAACTCACAGTACAATCCTGATCTCAACGAAAAAACAATCCCACGACTGAAATCCTAAACAACCAGGAAGAATACCGGTACATATTACAAGGAAAGCATAGGAATCAGGGCTCAGCGAGATGACAGGGCTAAAATAGGCTGAACTAGGCTGAATAAGACTGAACTGAACTAAACAGAACTGAGAAAACGAGAAGTGAATGCTGAAAGACTCTGGTCTGGTGACATCAATGAACCAGCAGGGGGCGAGTGGATGACGTGGAGTATTTGAGGCAGAGACAAAAAAGGCACAGGTGATGCAATCAGAGATGTAAGGGGAGGATCGGGGAGTGGGCGGGGCTGAGGTTAGGGGCGTGGTCAGATGGGAAATGTGTGGGGGAGAACAAAATAAAAGAGAAAGTAAGAATAAAAAAGGCAGAACCAGATAAAGGTTCATAACAGGTCTAGTTCTCCTCACAGGTGGTTCTGCGTTCACTATGCGCATGCATTGTGGTCAGAGGATTTCGCTTTCAGATGAAAACTGAAAATAAAACTGGCAAAAGGAACCACTGATAAAGCTTTGACTCCCTCTCATGGTGCTTTCCGTGTGACACAGGACTTCAGCACTGTAGCACAGAAACCTGGCATTAAAAGAGAAAAAACACAAATGCTAAATTCATCATATTGATGATGTCATTAGGCATCATCAGAATGTTATGAAGTATTTAAATTACACTTCACTTTTCGCTATCAATTCAATTTGCTATCAGTCTTTAGACATTAAAAATGGTACCAGGTCTGTGTTATTCTTTACCAGCATGGGTGAAGGAGGTCCAAAGCAGAGACTGAGTATAAACAGTGGCTGTGTCTCATCCTCCAATAGATTTGACTGTAGTTTAGTTTACATGTATTTTCTGTAATATTTACAATATTTCAGTTTTCTGCCACAGTTTGAAAAATGAATGTCATGGACTCAATGAATCAAAGCATTTCTTCACTTGGATCCAATTCTTTGCATAAAAGGTAAATTTGACATAAACTACAAAGACAACAAATAGCAACATGCTCCAATGACAATCAATGAAGCACTGATTCACACTGAGATCAGTGGTTTTCATTTTTCTGTCCAATGTGTTATGACTGATTGGACGTGTTCATATACTTGGTTGCAAGTTGTATTGTTTGAAGGCAAAATAAGTTTTTACTGCATATTTAGTTTCAGGACAGCCGTTCCTGAGTCTCTCTCAGCTTTTGCTTTATCTGATCCTTGACTTGAGGCAATGATTTCTACAAATCTCACAAAACATTAGCAAGAGGTTTGGGCAGCCAAACAAGAAGCATGAGGTTTTCGAGACACGGTCAATGGTTCTGACCAGGATGTGAGTCTTATTTGGATTTACAGCTGTCTGAACTGCAGTTCCCCACAAGAGCTGCCATGTGACATAATGTCAGGCTGTTTTATTAAACACTGTAATGAATCCTCTGATTGGGTTAAGGTCTCATTCCTTGTAGCTTTGTATCTTGCTACTGTCCTTTCAGTTTCAAAGGAGAACCTTGACTTGGACCAGGCTACACTGTGAGAGTGCTTTGCTGCAGTATGTAGATAATGTTCTCTTCTGGAGCAATGTGGGAAAGTTAAGAACAGTGAAACACCTTTTGCTTCAAAAGGGCAGGATGTATGAGCCTTATGTGACACTGTGTGTTCCTCTGCGTGTTTCTCTTTCTATTTGAGTGAATGACTTCTGACTTCCCTACAGCTCGTTGGCTGAGATTCTGAACTGTGGTTTTGGATTTTACTAACATTGCACTACACATGCTCTGAGCTGAAGTCTGCTGCTTAGTTACCCACATCAGGTGATGCTTAGAGCCACGATTGGTTCGCTTTCACTCAAGCAAGTATGCACATCTCGAGGAATCTCTGCTGACTAATCCTGGTATAGTTCTCTTCACAGGTAGTTCTACTTTCACCACCTTCCTCAACAGAGGCGTCCAAAGTGGCCAAATAAAACAATGATGCAATCTGGACTCACTCTCATGATGCTTTCATTGTCACACAGGATTTAACATCATAGCATAAAGAGTTGACATCAAATGAAAAAACATCAGTGTTTATGATCAGAGGGACAGAGCCTCTATGGCATGGTGGGAAAACTTTATTCTTGTCCAAATTGTATTAATAAACTTAACTTCACTTCATGCAGTCTCAGTTTATTATTATATATTTAGAAAAGACACTCCAGCTGGTGTCCTATCCCTGTTACAAGAGCCTAAAACGGCAACAAAGCAGCTGCAATGGCAACTGATTGATCTCTAGTCTAGACTGAACAATTCAATGCTGACATTGTTGCACTCGACCCACACATTAGCAAACATTCAGCATAATTAACATCAACAAAGCTCGTCACAGATCCATAGAACTAACACCACTGATCTGTCAGCCCCTCTATCAAATGCTAAAACCCATTAGTCAAGAAGTTTGCCCACCCCTGCTCTATTGCTGTGGTCCATGGTGTTCTTCTTACATTGATAAAACTCACAGACAGTCTGTTGCTTTAGAATCTTTATTGTGTCACTGGTTGACTTTACCACAGCACTAGTACAAATGTACCCTCTTTGGTTTCAAGTGAAGATTGGGTCAAACCTCACTTATATGGCTTTAAGAGGGACTCTACTGCTGCATGAAGGGGAAGGGATCGTATAAATCTGATCTGAACTGCATCAGGCGACTGCGTGCTTCTGACAGGCGTTTGTAGCTCTGCTGAAGTTGGTCTCTCACTCTTGCAATGCTGGCGTCTTCCTGAAGCAAGAAGTCGACATTGTCCCCGTCCTTAAGCATCAGCATCATCTCCCTGTGCAGCTGGGTGGCTGCATCCTGCAACATGTGGTACTGGATCACCAGTGGGATCTGGTCAGCCAGACGCTGAGCAACAATCTGGTTCGAGGAGAGGACACACAACGCTTTAGATTTTGTTTAGTAAAAAAATAGTAAATTAGGTAATTAACAGATTCATGCATTACAAAAATGACTTTAAGCATCGTCAAAATACACTTACTTCATAATAAGACTTTATATGTCTCATCATTTCTTTCAGCGTGGCCGCAGGGTCAGAGACATTTATAGAGTGATTTGGCCACAGTCTGTTGAGTGTCTTCAAATATGTGTCGTCCTGAGTGTAAACAGTCAGCTCCATCTTAAACTGAGTCCTCAACATGGACTCTGCTTCACCCCCCTTCCTCTGTCCGATATCCTCGATCTTCATCTAAAGATTAGAAAAAGAAAAGGTGCGTACGTGAATATTCAGCGGCGTTCATTGATATGGTCACAGTGGCCATCTGACAGTGAATGGTTCTACCTGAGCTTTATTGAAGAGATGGGGAAGGCCTTTAAAGTGCCTCACTGCCAAATTTCCGAGCTCTTGCTTCACAATTTCTGAAAGACATCCAGTGTAAACTAAAAACATGGCCCAATAGTGTCAGAATGTGATCATGATGATAATGTGATTACCTGCCACGTCCTTGAGTTTCAGGACAGCTGGTTCCTCCAGCTCTTTCATCTGGTGCTGCACCATGCTCATGAAGGTCTTGTAGTTGATGATACACGGTAGTTCTCGTCCACGATACTTCTTTTCGAACTCAGTGACATTATCCTCAATGTTCTTGTTGACTGTAACAGTAACAAAGTTGAAGATGAAGTAGAAATGAGAAAAGAGGTCAAACCTTGGTTGACGGGAGTTGATGTACAGTATAGAAAAAAACATTCACTTGGGAGCAAGGAGAAAATTTAAGTCTGACAGAACATTTTTGGAGGATCGAACAGAAGATAATAGAACATTGAGGCAACCCAAATGAAATTAGCTTAGTTGCACTTACATTCTTCTCCAAAGTCTTTAATCGTCTGTCTCCAGGCATCAAACTCATGTCTGAGTAAGAAGAATATATTGGACCCGGGTCCGTTTTTGATATTCTCCCCTGAAGTGAGGTTAATTGCATCCTGTGTGAACGCTGTCACTTTCTACAAGATAACAGGCTCAAATTAGTCCATAGTATGTGACATGGAACCACATCCACTTAGTAAACTTACTTCGAAAAGGTAATCTATTCTTTCGGCTTCGTCGGACGGTGGGCCAGTGTTATATTTGGTCAGCCGTTCCTGAGTCTCTCCCAGCTTTTGCTTTATCTGGTCCTTGACTCGAGGCAATGATTTCTACAAACCTCGCAAACATTAGCAACAGGTTTGGGCAACCGTACAGATAGCATGAGGTTTGGGGGACTCTGTAAGTGGTTCTGACCTGGATGTGGTGCACCAGCTCAAGGGTGAGTTTTTCTGCCAGTTTAGGAATGGAGGCATGGCCTTCATCATAGAGAACCCTACAGGAAAAGCAAACTGGTGCTGCTACACAAGATGCTACCCAGAACACCTCAAAATAACGTACATGTCCCACAACTTCTACATTATTAATGTATGTGTTTATTATAATGGAAATACCCAGAAAGACTGGACCTACTGGAAATGAGCATGTTCGTTGAAGAAGGCTTTCTCTCTCTCCGTGGCTTCAGGAAGAGAGACCTGCTGTAGGATCTCGCTCTGACCTCGGCACTTGACAATCATGTAACCTTTCTTCAGTTGAATGACCTCATTATGGACGATGTCCACCACCGTCTCCTCTGTGCCTTTGTCCACCAGATCAGGCTTGGTCAAGATGCCTGGAATAGAATGAGAGAGGCCAAAAGAATGAGTGGATACCCCAGAGCAATAGATTTTAATTGTGTGGGTTTTTTTTTTCTTTTTTTTTAAATTTCAACAATGTACCCAAAGTCCTCTCTCCATCAGGGTCCACTTCCTGTGCCATCTTCAGAGCCTCTGTGGTTGCTATGTCCACATTGGACGGAACAACCACCAGACTAATGGTTTCTTGTTTTGTGATGAATTCTTGGATCAGAATTTTTATCTGAAAGCAGCAAGCCAGTCAGTATAAGGATTTAACAGTTTTGTTGTGGACCAAAGTACTGAGCTCTGAACCAACATACTTGTTCACCAATGTTCTCAGGTTGTCCATTCACAGCCACCCTGGCGATGCCTGGTAGGTCAATGACTGTCAGGTCTGGAACATCAGGTGAGATGATCTCCAGACTAATTAGATCCTTACAGATCCCCACACCAACTCCAGCCATTTGATCTTGAGCTGAAAGCACATTGAATGTGCTTACTTTTCACAATTTGAGGCTTCACTATAACCTAACTACTCTTCATCCATTCAGTTCCTATACAGTGCTAAAAATGTGGTCCAGACTCTTTATAATCCCATTTGATCTGTTTGCAGCCTTTGACAACATAAACTAAATCCTCCAGTAACCTTTTACTACAGCTCACCATTCAACTCAGATTTTACACAGCATATTGACTACAATGTATGGAGATTTTCACAGAAGACATGTACAGATGACGTGTACTATACCTTCTCGGATCTTTTTCTCCACATCTGCAGGATCCTTTATTTCCTCCATTTGGTCCTGGTAACTTATTTTTCCATACCACTCCTGTCCTAGTTTATTTTTCGTCATCCTTAGTTCAAGAGGGCATCTTGTTACAATTCCTGAATCATGGGACAGGGAATAATGATGAGAACATAAGACCATAATACCCTTTTTTAGGTATTTTGTCTGTGTGTTTACTGTTTTATTTGTTTCCCTTTTGAGTGTCATGACTTGGGAGTTTTGTTTGATTCAGTGACCTTAGATATTTAAATCAATTACTGCTTTATATCTTCTAAATGAAGCAAACCATGGTTTAAAAAAAAGATTCTAGTACCAGTTGGCTTTAAAAGCGTGTCTAGGACATGTCCATATACCACAAGCAGTGACAATATGGCTGTGGCAAAGCAGCTCTGACTGCAAATGAGGGAATGAACAAGTGAAAGTGACTTGTTTTTAGTGAGGAAAGTCCCAGTAAAGGGTGTGTGGGACAGGAAAATCCAAATCTAATGAAAGCGTACATGTATGTGAAATTCATGAAAGGATTAACGCTTTAGGGTCTAGATACTAACAGAGCTGTTGAACAGAAAGAATTCCAAAAAGTTATTGAATTCCACTATACCTTATTAGAATCAATGAAAAAATATTTAATATTAATAAAGAATATTTAAACTGAAGCGTTATATGTCAGAAACAAGATAAAGGCTGAAATCAAGTCTCAGCGAGTCATAAGGTATGTGATGGAGAACCGGAAAAAGTTCTAATGAGACCAATGGTAAACTTTGGGCCATCAGACTAATAGTGAACATTCAGAGACAAGACGTTATCATCTATCCAGTATTAAATTTGTGATATAAATGACAATACATAACTACTTGCAAATGTATGACAGTTAAAGGAGACAGTGGTTTAACCTACCGCTTCCTCTGGGCAGAGCCACCCCTGACAGCGCCTCCAGCACAGAGCTCTTCCCTGAGCTTTGGTCCCCAATCACAGCGATAGCAGGCAGAGCCAAGTCCTTCTCTACACCCAGAGAGCGAAGAGAGTCGATGAGGTCGATGCAGGGACGCACCTTCTCGTCAAACTCTTGGTTCAAGCTGTTCATGGCGAAAGCGTCTTGTCTCCTTAGAAGAAAAATAGCAAGTGACAGTAGAATCACTGTTCTTCATCTGTTGGCATCAGAAAACCTCAAGGCTTAATTTTTTGCTTTCTTTTTTCAGTTTCATGTTGAATGAGCAGATTTGGACCTAAGGGCAGACCTTTCTGTGCAGGAGCTAACAGTGATGTGTGTGTTTATATTGATGCTGTTGTAAAGTTGATTATTGATGATCTACTTTATGCATGAGTCTCTAGGACTAAAGTTAAGACAAGTTATATGTGGCAAAAACCCACAGATCAACTGTGAGACAATTTCTTTTTTGCCAAATTGCTCCTATAATGTTTTCACCATGTTTCATATCAGCCTTGTTGGTGTCTTCACACCAGGGAGTGTGTGCATTGCATCATGGACTCTGGCCTCAATCACAGTGTGGAGCAACTACAGTCTCTACAGCAAAAGAAGCAAGCAGCCCCTGACTGACAGCACAGTGTAGAGTGATCAAGTGTATGTTAGACTAAGCTAAATGAAAGATCTATAGAAACCGCATGTTTGTTTTTGCTTGTGTGCTGCTACAGACTTTTTTATTTTTTAATAGGATGAGTTCTTCATAACACAGTTGTGTCAGCAAAGGAGAGATAAACATTGTAAAGGAGAAGGACAAATATATATAGAAAGAGACAGGAATTGGTCTAACAAAGAATGTTATAAGTTAAGTTAAAATCAGATTAAAAACAATCATTACAATAAAACAAAGTAAGGGTGTATTTGTTGTTTTTACCAACGTTTACAGACACATCAGCACTGAAGGGTCCACAGTACTAATAGGAAGTAATAAATAATAATAACAAATTAAAGGAATAAAATAATTAATTATTTTCCACTAGATGTGTGGAGCAGTGAGTGAGTGAGTGAGTGAGTGCAGGTTGACCTTCACTATATCACATGATCAGGGCATGGGGGGAATAGACACATCAGCCATGTAGGGACCTACCAGGTTCTGCTCTTCTGTCGTGCTGTTGCTGGATAAAGATGCGTCCTTGTTAAAGTTTACAGGCCTAAAGTGCTTAAAGTTGCAGGAGTTAAAATATGTGTGACTATCACAGAACATCTCCGCACAGCCTCTCTGCACTGACCACCCAGTTGCTGACAACAACGTTAGCTGGATGTCGAGTCATTGCCTTGTGTGAGTGGCTTGGCTTTAATGCTTTTTTGGTGATTGTACATATAATCTTCAAATAAACTAAACCCAACGTAACTTTTTTCTGTAGCTTTCTTGTTAGAGATGACAATAAAGAAATGGAATGGAAATGGAATCAGGCTACAGAGTGTGCATCTGCTGAAGGAGACCAATGATAACTTGTGTTTAACCAGTTGCAGCACAAGAGGCTGAAGGAAAAATACACACATACATTCATACGCATGGATATTGAGGTGCATCTTTAAGTTGCTCTTCCTCCTGTAGCTCTTCCCACACACCAGACACAGGTGGGGGCGCTCCCCAGTGTGAGTCACCATGTGGGACTCCATGTCGCCTTTGCGATTGAAGCGTCGGCCACAGCCGCTGCACTCGTACGGCCGTTCTCCCATGTGGATCTTTGTGTGCAAAGGCAATGCTCCGCTCTGCCTGAAGTTCATGCCGCACTGCTCGCACCGGTACAAAGGCTTCTTTCTCCCCCGTGTGGATCCTCACAGCTCCCTCCAGTGCAAAACTGAAGATTTCTTTGTGGCACAGGTTGGAGTTTCTTGGCCTTCTTCTCATTACTTTACTGTGTTGACTTGACCAGGTCAGGGCTATTGTGAGAGTTCATCCTACAATATGTAGAACATGTTAATGTTCACTGAACAATTTGGAAAAAATAACAATAGTGACAATCCTCTTGCTTCACATGGCATATAAGCCTCATGTGACACTGAGTTCCTCTGCTTGTTCCTCTCTCTGTTCTCTTTCTATTTGAGTGAATGACTTCAAGCCCTGCAATAGGCTGGCGACCTGTTCAGGGTGTACCCTGCCTCTCGCCCTCAGCCTGCCTGGATAGGTTCCAGCCCCCCTGTGACCCCACACGGGATTCAACGGAAGAACAGATGGATGGATGGATGAATGACTTCTAACTCCCCTCATTATCTGAGATGCCACACAATGGTTTACATTATCGATGCACTGAGCTGAAGCCTGTTGCTGTGTTGCCCACATCAGGTATGCACTTGTTGCTATCTGCCATCGCAATGGCAGACCAGCTAAAAAATGTACAGAACAAAAGCATAACTGGAGGTAAACTTCTTTAATATAAGTCACGATCCAAACATGAGTTAAATGAGCTTATCGTGGTCAGGAGAATCATATTAGGCAAAGCTTTGTGGAATCCCTCCAGGCTTGTATTGTAGTCCAGTAACAGAATAAAAGATTCAACCTTAAATATGAGACTTGAAGTTCACATGAATCTAAAAGCTTTTCTCTGAACAACTGATCAGTCCCCCACTACCCACATACGCACTAATTAATTACCTAATCTTTTATAGTGTGTTTTTTTTCTTACGGTTAGTTTATGAAAGGGAAATTTATAAAAAAAATTCCTTTCTGGTTGGCCAGTGGTAACATCTTATTCTCCATTAAGCTAATTTTTGTGTGTAGGAAATGCTGTTGAGCTCATACTGGCACAGCTATTTTTTAAATGTAATATAATGTTAAATTGTGCTGCTTAAAGTCCTACTGCCTCCATAAATAAAACCAGACAAACACAACGTCAAAAGCAATGAAATAAATGTGGAACATTTAAAAAAATGCTTGTTAGTCTGTTTGCATATACTGGAGCGCAGGCTCCAGTATATGCAAACAGACTGTTTAAATACTTTAAAGGTCCGAGCTTACTAACAACCTATGTGAACATGCCAGACATAAGTCCACTCACCCGCTCCTGTTATACAGTACATGTAGAGGGAGTGCACCATTCCCGGATGTACTGCAATACCAGGTCGATGCGTGGAGTGGACGGAGCAACCCCTTTTCCATCTCCCTGCTCCAAAAATCAATTTAATATATAGTCCCTGGGTAGGGGACGTATCAGATATTAAACTGATAAGAACAGTTTTTGTTTTAATTATAAAAATGAACTAACTCAACACAGAAGTACATACACAACTCAAAATATTACAACAATTGAACCAAAATAAAAACAAACAACCAAAACAAGAAATCAAACAAAATAAACTTTTCCACCTCTCTTCCCAACATATCATTTCACATGTGATTGCAACCAAAGAGCAAAACAAATAGCAAGTCAAATACATCACACTGTATTTTTACACACACACACACAAACACACACACACACACACACACACACACACACACACACACACACACACACACACACACACACACACACACAATCATTAAAAGTCGAGCCCGTCGTTTGCCCCCTTTTTCACTTTATTTCAACAGGTACCCAACCCCCCCTTCCATCTTTCTTTGGCACCATGGCACCTATATAATGACCTGTGCTGCTTCTACGTCCCACCCTGCAAAGTCTCCGAATGGACCTTCACCCACTGTGCCTCCCAGGCAAAATGCCATTTTTGGGATCCTAGCCAAATAGGAAAAGAAATACAAGCAGAGCTTGCAGGATGATCAACGACAGATACGTCCTGCAGTAAGGAGGCCGCAAAAATGGTGTCTAATTTTAATGGGATATTTGGCACATCTTTCACACCCATCTCCATGCTCAACATCATGCGTCCACGTGCAACGTGCAAAATCAAAAACCACCTGCAGCATGCTGCATGTGTTCCCAACTGGCATGGGGAACACGTGCCAAATGAAGCAAAGATGAAAGTACATCAACCTTAAGCACCAAAACCTTCCCAGTCAATGTCAACTTCCCACCCTTCCTGCAATGCATGCTATCAAAAGCCTTTGCCTGTTCCAGCCCCAGCACCAGCAGAGGCATATCACGATCCTCTGCCCAGGCAGTGATATCATGAATCAACTGCCGGTTAAGATGGGCTGCCCTCCCAGCAACCCAACATGTTTGATCCACATGAACAATTTTGGGGAGAACCGCCCCAAGCCATCCTGCAAGAACTTTAGCCAGAAGCTTGTAGTCCACACCAAGCATTGCCAAAGGCCGACAATTGTTCAAATCACTAGCATCACCCTTCTTAAACAGCAAAACAATTACCCCAAGCTGCATTGATCACCCCTAGGTCCCACTCTTCAGGCCTTCTCTCAGGCTCCAGAAAGCTAAATAGATTTCAACAGGCAGACCATCAACTCCAGGAACACATCTTTTCTTCAACCCACCCAGGGCCTTAGATAGCTCTAAAAGCAAGAGTGGTGCCTCCAGAGATGCCACATGGTCACCAGAAACCCGTCCAGCAACCCGGTCTAAAAAACGATGCGGCGCACCGTCCACCTGTTTTTCCTCAAAAACCACTTAATAGTGCTCTGTCACCACCCGACCAGTCAAGTCTATGACTCCCTTAAACCACCCTAGCTGCCTTTTGTCTAGCTTGGTGCACACAATACTTTATACAAAAGGACGTGATACGAAAGCACATTCCCCAAAACGCTGCAATTCAATAACACAACCGACTTAGAAAAAAAAAAACAAATGTTCCAGTCGCCTACAGACCCCCCTAGAGTTCCTCCATGTGAGGCCTAGCCTCACATAACTGTTGCAGCACCTCCCAACCAACCATCAACCAACCCCATAGCAGCCCCTCCCACCCCTGCCTTCTATCCTTCCTGCCCACTACCTCATCATTCCAGTCCCCTACCACAATACCATGACGATTTGTAGCACAACAAGGGACCAAATCCTCCACCATCTGCCCCCTTTTCCTCCTAACCTAAGAAACCGTAAACTACAATGGCTCTAGAAACTAACCCACCCAACTGAAAATCGACTTCTACCGCCCTCCCCTGCACAACAACAAAATTCCGCTCCACCTGCACTCCCCACCCAAACAAAATTCCCACCCACGAAAATGCACTATGCTGTTTCTACAACAGTACCACTTCCTTCTTTTGTGCTGGATGCCCCGGACGTGTCGTCAGCCTGTCTTCCAGTTACCTTTGTCACTCCTGAACCTTTTTTCTTGACAGATTGCCGCTCACTCTCGAACTGCTCCTGTGCAACATGTATAAATGTGTGTGTGCGTTTGCGGTACTGTCTTCTACGTCACGTGAAAAGGAACCGTCACCTTCCTCCTTTCCCAACCATCAATCTGATGCAAGCGCCTGAGTGGGTGGAGCCTGACCACAGCCATGACAGACATTTCCTGGATCCTCGGATGCAGCTCTATTGGGCCAATCATGTCTGAAGCCTCTCCTGTTGTTTCAACCAGTGTCTGTGGCAGAGCATGCTCCAAGGACGGCAGATGGAGCTCACTCTGCTGTTTCTCTTTTCTTGTTTTCCTTTGCTAAAGATTGTCATAAGCAGGTGTTTGTGTCAGACACACGCTTGTATGACAGTTTCACGGCCTCTGAAGCTACAGAGACAGTTCTTTCATGCTGGTGTAAAGCTTGTAGTAGCTAGTGAGTCACCCCAGAACCTGATGGCTGCAGACGTTGTGGACGTTGTCGGTGAGGCATCCATGCTGTGGTCTGTGTACTCCAGCTGCTGTGGTATCAGAGCTACAAACCCATCTTCTGGTTGTTGGTCAGGTGCTTCTTCTCCTTCAGTTCTTCTGCTGATGGTGGGAAAAGAGTTCCGATCTGGATTTACCCTCATCGCGCTCAGTTCTGTTAGCTAATTGCATACAGCTATCAGCCACAGTCTGATGAACAGCAGCTGAGGCCAAAGTAACATTGTACGCTCTTGCCAGTGGATGCCACTGAAGACAGTAAACTTCATCGACCTTGAGAGTCGATGAGAGTTTGAGAGTTGACGCAGGGCCATAAAGAACAAGTGAGTGTATGTTTAGTAGATAATGGAGCAGATAAAAGCTAAAGAGGCAGCGACGATCTTCGCTGTTCAGAGTATTGACATCCTGGACAGGATTGCCTTCGTAAAATGCGGCCAGCGTTGAACTAAGTAGTCTGCAGGGTAATAGTAAAACAGCCATCTGGTTAAATTAACACACAAGAAACACGACAAATCCAAATTTCTGCACTGAAAAATGCAAACAAAGCCTTTTCTGCACTTAAACAGTATAAGTAGGGAAGTCAGATGGGAACTAAACTAAAATCATAGTGGAGGAAAAACTACAAATATGATTAAAGTTATGTAATGTGCTTAACCTTCACTGTTCTATATTACTATAAGAACAGCGTTGATGTAGATTAACTACTTTGACGGACATTAACTGAGTGGCTGCTGGACAGGTAGAGACAGTTAAAGGTGAGCAATAAAGGTGACTACTTATCATCCAGCTTCATCTCATATACAATGGAAAGTGTACTGTAGCCAAATATTAGACAGTTAGATTGTTTCACTAATTTTCATACAGTACTGTGTATTCATTATTTGGGGAGCAGCCTGATGGAATGAATCAGTCCTACAAAATCTGGGCCTCAAGGATGAAACAACAACTTCCCAGGCTTTCTGCATTTGTGACTGAATCATTGCTGGAAGCTGTTTTTGAGCAATCTTTTGGTTTTTGATGTGAGCTACATAAACAAAGAGTTTCACCAGTACCTAGTGTACTGTATTAAAGGACCTGCTGGGGTGTTAGGAAAGTATTTTAATTTAAGTTGTACTTTATTAATTTCATATACTGTATTTAGATTTTGAAGCAAATGATTTAAATGAAATATTTGTGCAAATGAAATTAAATACTCAGACTGACATACTTTCTTGGTATTGTGTTTGTCTGGTTATGCAATGTTGAGTATTATTATTATTATTGATGTTACTGTTATTATATTTTTGATTCGATTTACAGCTTAGGCACGCCTGTCTTTGGAGGGTTTTTCTCATTCTTGTTCTGGTTCTGTTCGTTGGCAACTGTACTTGCAGTTTCTTCTTCTTGAAAACGTGTCATTTTTCAATCAAAAGGCTTCCTCATTTCTGAACTTCACTTCTCCAGACTTGAAGTCTATTGTTTGAATAGTTACATGTCTTCAAGAAGAAATAGCAAGTCCAGTTGCCAATGAACAGAACATTTGGGTTGTAGGTAATGACAAAGCATATGGGTAATATTTAACCCAGCTACTGTATATATATTAATTTTGACTCAGACGGGTCAAATGAAACAACCTAGTGTTTAGGTCATATTTAACAAAACAATAAGGTTAATTTGACTCATCAGGTTGGGATCTGCCGCCACTACTCGTCGTTTCTGGTCCGTCCAGCTCTGCTCGGTAAGTATTCATGCCTAAATATAATTTGTATATTGACTAATTAATACACATGCGCTTTGATAATGTCATGAGATTAGGCAGCATAAGTTAATTAACTGGCATGTAACTATTTACTCTCGTGCTGTTGTATATCTGCGTCAACTTCAGCTGCCACACTAGTGGAAAAAGTCAAAGCAGGCGCCATTACTGTTACTACGCAGTTATAAAGAGTTATCTTACATTTTTCGCAGCGGTAAGCAGACAATAATAGAAAGGGTACACTGTAGAGTCACTTTGTACTCAGTTATTTTGTAAACGCCACCGAATTATGCTTATTATTGTTAGAACTGCGTCTATCAATTTGAAAATGTGGGCTCAGTTACCATGCTACAGTAGCAAGGTATAGTTTTCTATTATGTTAGTTTTTGTTCGATTTTGTTTTATCAAGGAGGATTTACCTTAGTAAGCTCAGGCTTTAGTTAGTCCGTTACCACTCGTGAGGCTTGACTATATAATGACTTGACTATATAACGTTGAGTGTTACTACTGTACGTTGAGGACGTGTTATTTGACCGAGCATGAGCACGTTTTTTTTTTCTTTAGCTGTAACTATATGCCACTCTTCTGCCTCAGCAAGGAGGCTGTGGTGAGAATTTTTATGCACATTTGTGTTTAGAAAAATGTAGATTTGCATTGTAGAAACATTAATTCTGTTACTTTTTTCTCCTTTCAGATTGACAAGCAAACCTCTCCAAGTTATAAAATCTGTTTTTGTGGTGAGTATATGATTGACTTTGTTTTGGTTTTGTAGGTTGCTCTATCATTTAATTTGCTCATATTTTCTAATTTATTGAAGTTTGAACACCTCTTTTGGCAACTCCCATAGTCTGTCTCTACATCAATTTAGCAGGTTTTACGAGTGAGGGTGTGGGGGTTTAGTGGAAATTTTGTTACGACAGATATTTTTATATCTAGAAAAAAGTTATTTTTTAGATTTCCCATTACACATGAACTGATATATTTTAATTTCTCTTTTTCAGTGATGATGATGTGGAATGTTGCTGTGAATGTGGCGTTGTAAGGCCTGCTCCTTAGTTTTACCAACTAGGTCCAAAATATTAACGCATTTAAGAGTAAAACATACATATTATGGTAATAGTAATCGTTTTCCATGTGTGTATGATAGCTGCTCATGCACTTTTCGAACATGGAATGCACTTCTAGTTCATTTAAGTGGGTATCATGTAACCAAAACCAATTGTCAAACAAAGAGCTGTATATTTAGTTGCCACTTATGTCCCAGTGTGAAACTTATCTCTGAAAGGCTGTACTGGTCTCACATTAATGCACACCTGAAAAAAAATGAGCTTGTAAGTTGTATGTTTTTAGGTTGCAGCTTTTAAACAAATATCTGTGGAACATTTAAATCACACAAAAGCAGAACAGTTCACAGTTCTTATTCATTCGAAGATTGAAAGATTGTAACATTTTCTCTGTCCACAGGAAACCCTATACTGTAAACAAAGCCATAGCAAAAGGTGGTCCTTTGAGTTCTGCATATCAACGCAAGCAGTATTACAAGGCTAACTTCAACATTGTTGAGCCAGTCGAGTATATTTTGAATGCTAAGGAAAACAAAACTGTGCAGTATGTGCCCATTCTTGCATCCCTACAAGTGCTGTTAAATAGGAAGGATGTAGTGGATAAAATAGTATATCATCAAGAAAAACAAAGGGAAGCAGAGACTGCAACAGAAATGTGTACAGGTCTTTCAGAGATGGTCTGCACTTTAAGGGAAACAATTTCTTGTCAGACCCAGTGTTATAACTATCTTTGGGCTTGTATATTGATGACTTTGAGGTCTGTCGATTTTGTTCAGCAACTGGTACAGACATTGCTTCAAATGAGGTTAGATCTGGAGCCTTCAGCATCAGAACAAAAGATATACATGAAACTCATGTCAGAGTAGCTCTAGATACTGGCAGTAGCTGTTTTGGAGTTAAAAGAGCTTGTCCTTTGACTAAAGCACTTTCTTATTTTCATGTTGTTAGTGGCTACCCTCCTGACATTGCTCATGATCTTCTTAAAGGTATTGTCCCAGTTGAAATAGCTTGTTGTCTCTCATCATTAATATCAAAGAAGTATATTACTTTGGAGGATATTAATGTCTCTATTCTACACTTTCCGTATAAGTGGATTGATAAAAGAAATAAGGGTTAGGGTTAGGGTATTTGTTAGGCCTGGAACTTGTTGAGATTGCTTCCTTTTCTAATTGGGCCTAGGATCCCTGAGCACGATCCAGCATGGCAGGTCTTGTTAGACCTTAAACAGATTGTTGAGCTTGTGGTTGCCCCAGTCCACAATGATGAGTCTATTGCTTACCTTGAGACCAAGATTTCAGATCACAGACATAGGTATCAAGAAGTGTTCCCTGAAAAATCACTGATGCCCAAACACCACTACTTGGAACATTACCCACAGTTAATTAGTTTTTTTGGGCCCCTTGTGGAACTTTGGACTATTCGTTTTGAGGCAAAACAATGTTTCTTTAAAAAGGTCATTAAACACACCAGTTGTTTTGAAAACACCCCTCTCACTTTAGCTGTAAAAAATCAGTTTGTGATAGGGTACCACTTGTCCTGCCCAAACATTGATAAACCAATTCTGGATGTGTCAGACGTATGTTCTGTCACATTAGATTGTGTGAAGGAGGAGCTAGCTGTAGCTTTTAGGAAGAGAGATTCCTCTTTAGGGGAAATACAGCTTGCCAGAAATGTTTGGAGCAAGGGCATAAACTACAGGATAGGCATGGTAGTTGCTCATGGGTCAGAAGGTGGCTTGTCTGAGTTTGGTGAAATCCAAGAAATAAGCATTTTGAATCAGAGGTTGTTTCTGGTTTTGAAACTGCTGTGTGGATGGTATAATGAGCACTATGGAGCGTATGAGCTGACTCCTTCTCCAACAAGAGAACTTGATGTTGTGGACATCTGTGAACTGACTGGCGAGTATCCTTTGGCTGCCTATCTCGTTGGGTGTGTGAGAATGGTGACTTTGAAGAGATCAATCTGTATTTGAGGTAATATAACAAATCAAATACTGTATAAGCAAATACAATTAAACATGTGGGTGAACTTGGTGTTATTTCTTAAAGATTCTTCATAATTAATAACCACTCAATTATAAAAATAAAAATCACCCCTTTACATAATAAGGCTAATTATTGATCATGATCCTAATCAATCATGTTCCTAATAATTGCAAACCTTTTGTTTACTTGGTCTTATTTTTCGAACAGAGAGAACCGAGTAATCCTAGGGCCAGACAGCTGTCAGAGGGTGCTGTTTTCTGCTGGCCTGTCTTTAACCATGTCTAAACTAGTGACTGAGATAAAGAATCAGTCTAAAATACAGGAACCCGTTCGACTTCAGTTCATGGACACACTGTTTGGGAATGAGTTTATGAATGTAACTGCTACTGAAGAAATACAGGACAAAAGTAAACTGAAAGTCATATACACTTGCAGCAAACTTGCGAGTGTTGATGCTGGTCACCGTGTGGAAAATTGCTCCATCCCGCCCTCCAATTGTCTTGAAGACAGCACAACTTCTTCTCTGGACAGCACTGTACTTCTTTCAACTCCGGAATCGTTGTCTTCACGGTCTTCATGGCCAGACATGTTATGTGTTCCACATCTTCCTTATGATGCAGATTTCAAGCTTCAAGAGGCGAACAAAGCTTTTCATGAGAAAGGGACTTTGCTGATCCCCAGTCCAAAGCTGAAGTCAGATATACCGGAAGGATTAATTCAGGAGATCGTTAAATACAAAGTGTATGTCACGGACAGAGAATTTGACAATGTTGCAGAGGCGCTTATAATGAGGCATCCATGTTTACGAGAACAAGGTTCAGCGACTGGCTATGGCGGTTGGAAGACCAGTCTCAAGTACAAGTTATCCAACTACCGTACACATCTCCGGAAAATAGGATGTCCCGAAGTATGTGTAAATGCTTTAAAACATAAGCCAGATGGGATACGTAGTCCTGCCTTTAATGTTAAAAAGCCAAAGAGGGATGAAGTGGCTTATTGTCCCTCCTTTCCACTTGGAGAGAGCTACCAGTCCTTGGAAAAGATGAGGTTGGAACTGCTTTCCCAAAATCAAACAGCGTAATAACAGAGAGTTAACCAGAGCCAAAATGGAAAAAAAAACATTCACATTAAGAAGACAAGAAACAGTTTGTGATGCTCCAATGATCAGTGATGTACAAGAAAGATGGCCAGCTATTTTTGATGCAATAGAGGTAATTTTAAGCATTTCTAAGAGTGTGACTTGTGTTTAAGAATATACAGTAGAGTATTAAATGAAAATTAAATGCATTTGGACTGAACAAATTTATGTTTAAAATGTTGTCATTTCAGATAAATGCAGAGTTTAAGCGTATCACAACTATGCCTCTGAAGTCAAGGTTTCTGTCGCAGCTTGACTTACACTACTCAAGTCTGTTGAGGGTGTTTGCAAAGCGATCAGGACAGCAGGGGACAAAGCTCAAGAATTTGATGGCCGTGATGACAGTAAGAACTTTTTTTAAGTATATTACTATATAATGAATTTAATTTTTCATTAAATATGTGAATAATAAAATTAAGATGACACGGGGGACTAAGTTTTCCTCAATAACTAAAATGCTACTATATTCTTCATTTTTAATTTTGGAGAACGACATTGACACCTGCAGGGAGTTTGTCATAAAAGGACTCTGCATATAATTCAACGAGGATCCTGATGATCTAGTGCAAGAGTACACGGTGAGTCTACATAGTAGCATTTTTTTAATACAAAAATTAAAACTTGCTTCATAGAAAGTAATGTATAATGTATAAACTGAATCTTTGTTTAACTAGGACATGACTGAGGCTACCACACTAAGTGCCATAGAGAGGACAACAGTGGGGATTTACATTGCCAGACAGACTCTTACCAGTGACTGTGCAGATGTTGGAGTAATCCTCGAAGGAGTGGTGGTGCTTGAAGGTCTGGACAACGTGGCCCTTGCATCTGCCTTGCTGTTTGGACTGTGCTAAGCCTTAAACATAAAGTATCCAACAAAGCTGCGCTACACCTTTGAAGCCTTTCAAAAGATTATCATGGAGTTGGATGAAGCTGATCTGTCAAAAAAGGTCCAAGGGTTAAAAACTAAACTTTACCACTAAATCACTGCTTGAAGACTAAGAGTAGGTTGTTGAACATATAGTCTAAGTCGCTTAAACGAGTCTAAGTGATGAGATGTTTTACAGTTGTAATAATTGTTTGTTCACTGCATTTCGGGTTCATGCTCAATTTGCTGTTAAAATACATTGCACTTATTTAAATATTTTGATTGTTTAAATACTTGCCTCACTCAAAAAGGAACTTAACTAGTTTCAGCAATCTAGGGAAAAAATAGTTATATTTACTATGCACCTGCACCTTCACATTTTCTGAAGAGGCAATAGTACCGTTTTATTTGGTCATTTGACTTTTTGGGGGATTTTAAAGTCATTGCATTGTGTACAGAAGTGCTTAGTGCATTAATATGTAATGTAGCAAAGAGTATAGTGTTCTAGACACAAATAAAGTACATTGTTAAAAACGTGCATGTCTCTTTTTTAAATTATACAGTATTTAATACAGTACTTTTATGAATATACACTTGATAACTTAAAAATAGTGTTGTACTAAAGTGATTGATTAATGGGATAAAATTTATTTGATTGTGTTGGAATGAAGTGATAAATTTGAACTGGAGTAACAATTGTCAATTACTTTACACAAACATATTAGTGTCAACACAAAGCAATTGTATTAATTGAGAACATAATGATAATAATAATGTTCAACTCAATTCAGACATTTTATGTCAAAAAAAAAATTGTATGTGCAAACAATGTCTATTATTGAATTAAGTTAATCCAACAGATTTTTTTTTCCAGTGTAGTTTGTGTGATTTTTAGCCTTTATTGGATTTGCTTGTTGTTTTTTGTTTACAAACAAAATGGTACACAATCTTGACTGAGGTTTTGTGGTGTGGTCCATGTACCAAGGCAGGCAGCAACCATGAAGGCAGCACGGTAGGACAGTAGGTGGCATGGGATGCTGCTATTCTGGCACAGCTGAGCGAAGCCCATCAAGCTATGTTTCCTGCTGTTCTCACTAGCAAGTGAGTAAACTGAATGCAGTGTAAATTTAAATAAACAGCAGTGGTTCAGCTCGCTCTACTGGCTCTGCTTACAGACGTGGCGTGGGCAAAAACATTGTGCGCCTTCTGCGTGACAGGACTGAAGGAAAAACTATGATTATAGTGTGGCAGTAGATCCAGGAGAATCATCATGAAGAGTATCTTCACCAGAGGGACCTGTACACCATGCTGCTCATGACTGTGGCAGAACCTGGTGGGATCATTTCTGTGTTAAGGCACAGCTTCCAGGCTCCACCTCTTCCAAGAGAGCTGCCTTCTGCGCCACTTTTGCGTCACACCTTTCTTCTGGCTGAGGCCAACAATATTCAAGATTTACGGAACCAGATCTTTTACTCTTTTGGCACAGTATTAAAAATGGATTCCACTAAAAAAGTATGTAATTCACCATAACAGAAATTAGTGAAATACAACACCTTGCTATACTTTTTTTTATTAAAAAAAACAACCCAAATGTTTCTCTCCGTAAAATAAGTCACTAATATTATCAAATTCTCTGTATGTTCTAGGTGGTAAAGAAGCTGTCTGGAGAGGGTCATGGCTCAGCCGAGTGGTTCACCAGTATTGACAATGAGTTCTCCCAGATAGTGACGTTTGTGTTGAATTGTGAGGAGTCCACCATATGTCTATCATTCTGTATCATGTCGAACCATGGGTGTTGTCGTGGACAAGGCCCAACAGCTGTGGAGACTCTGTTTGAGCCTTGGCTGAAGAGGGGGATGATTATGCGTCTAGACATCTTTCACTGGATCCACCGATTTGATGCAGCCATTCGAACAGACAGTCACTCCCAGTACGCGGTCTTTAAGTCTGCATTGGCCGGGGCTGATCTGGCCTACAACCGCACTGACCTGGACCTGTCAGAGCCAAGCAAGACAGGATGAAGACTCTATCAGATGAGGACATTGTCTGTGACCACATTTCCAGGGACCACCTCAAACACAGTGTGTGGAGGCTCACACTTTGGGTGCAGGAGACATTCTTTCATTCTTTCGCTATTCTGCTCATCCACATGGCAATTGAGGGGCTGAAGGGTCCAGGCTGGATGAAAGCGGGGTGAGCCTTTTTAAAACACCAGGTTAGTACAAACTTAATGTTGTATTTTTACAGGAGGATAAAGGCCCAGATGCCACCAATGTGTAAATGTGTGTACTGTATGTTTGTAAAGAGGCCATTGATGAGATGTGGACATGGCAGCAGCAACAGTGGATCCAGGATCCACCAGACATAATCATGTATAGGGTGGCTCGAATTACAACCATCAATAAAGTGGATGTTCTGTACTGTAAATGTCTGTGTGGAAGCAATAGCCTGGAGCCAATCCACAAGATGTTACCTAATATAATTCCAGGTAATAACCCACAGCATAGTGCCTGTTAGATACAGGCCTGTGATTGTTCTAATGCATTTGATTCCATGTGCAGGTCCCCACTGTCCTGCCTGGCCTCATTGCTGTTACCTGATAAGTGGCATTGCGTGGTGGAACGCTGACAGGAGCTCAGATGCTATGTTTGGGGGCAAAGGACGGAGGCACCAGACGTATTCAGCACCACCTGTAAACAGCTATTTGGAGCAACCAAAGAGGGGAATACACACAGTCATAATTCTGCATGACAACTTTTTTGCGCCTGCTTTTTGCCTGATCACTGAGGGCGCACCATCTGTAGCCAGGCTGACAGCGTGGGACCAGTCCACTCCAGCCACGTCCACGAGCCGATGAGTGCGGTGAAAATATCAGCTGCTGTCATTGTATCTGTCACTGACTCCACAAACTCTTTGGTGACGGTCATGTGTCATCAACTCCGTGGATAAAAATGATCAGTTGTGCTACATCTGTAATGTCCGCCACCCAGTGGACACAATTGGAACAGCAGTTTATATTATTTGAAAAACTGCTCCCTTCACTAGTGCTTGACGCATAACCCATAAAGCCCTCTTTTACATACTTATCAACAATTACAATTATTCCCTCTGCTTCACCCCCCATCCCTCACCACATTCCACCATCCCCCACGATATTGCCAACCCCCAATGAACTGCCTGCAGCACTCCCATCGCCCTTGCCCATACCACCTTCACAAACCCACTCTCCCACATAACATGTTTCACCATTTCCTCCACCATGCACATCACCTTTGGGCACACAGGTGACCTGCTCAACCTGTGTCTGTACAGTACATCTTTTCCCTCACTGGGAGGCTTTTATGGAGACACATCCAATTCACATCTCTTAGGTGTGCTTTCTCCCAACCAAACCTTTCACCAAAGACATAACAAACACCACATCCAGTTTCAAGGGAAAGTTGGGGACATCCCAAACCCATTTTCCACCACTGCCTGCATTCTTTTCCTGGCCACCCACACACAAAATCCAAAACCCAATGAGTCAAGGACCGTCGCAGACTCCTCGGCAACGGATACATGAAGTACCAATGACAGAACATCTACCTTTAACACCAGCACTTTCCCCATCAGCGTCAAATGTGTCCCATACCCTCCAACACACTGAACAAAAGAACCCCAGTGCACCCGATCAAATGCCTTTGCCTGGTCCAACCCAATCACTGTCAAAGGCAAGTCCCCGTCTTCAACCCAAGCTGTAGTATCCCTAATTAGCTGCAAATGCTGATACAATGATGGACCTGCCACCCCACACGTCTGGTTCACATGGACCACCTCTGGCAGTTCGCCAGCACCTTCTCCCGACCAACCTACACTCAGATAAAAAGGGTTCCTACATGGTTCTTCAGAAGCCTGCATAGTTCTTTGGGGATCTATGCAGGTTTAGTGGACCATTTTTGTCTGTCAGGGGTTCTTCAGCCTCTACAAATGGTTCTTTCAAGAATCAAGAGGTTCTTTACCTTTAGCTATTTTCAGATGGACAATGGCATTATTATTATGTCATAATAATGAATAACCATACTGTTTCTTGGCCTGCTTCTTAATTTAATATTAAAAAAACTGCCAACAACACTTGAACACTGTCAAACAGCTTTTTCGTTATTACAGTACACTTGTCTTGTATGTTACATCAATCTACATCTCAAACGTGTTGCTGGCAGTTTGATCTCTACAGTTTTCTTCTCAAAGTCAATTGATAAGATTGGGCCAGAAATTGATCTTTTAGATTTGACACAAACTCTTCAAACCTAAGTAAAAACACATACGTATACATGCAGACTTAACTCACTCACTTGTTATAGATCCCCATCACGACACAGGGTGTTCTCTTTCACAGACATTTGTTCCACAATCCTCAGCATGTCATGAGAACTAAATAAACGACATGTAAAATACATGTGAAACACATTTCTTGAGAGATGTAAACAATCAAATAAAATGACACTTATGAACAGTACAATTTTCACAGAACTTATAAAAGGTCATAATATGGAAAAAATTACGGAACTTTCAAGAAACATTGTGGCGTGCCATGTTAGTAACTGCAGAATGTTAGCAATTTGATTGCAACGCAGATGCTAGAAAAACGTACTTCAATGGCCACACTAATCTACAGTAAAGTAACCTTGGGACCGAACTTGCTGCCGTCAAAATCTTCAGAAAGCTTCATGCTGTAACGTAATTCAGCACCACATAAACAACTTTTCTGCATGTGGCTGATGTAGCAGATCACATTACAACAACATTACAATGCCCTGACATCACCTTGACTGGCGAAAATTGGTTCCGCCTCAATAAACTACCATACAGTGCTTAAGAATTTGCTCTCAACCATGTACATGGTTCTAAAATACCCTTCTTTCATATAGACATTATTGAAAATATTAAACCAAACAATTGTAGATCTTGAAACTGTATAACTGGCATCAGACAGCAGATACACTTGCTATCTTTAACCTGTGGAATTTGTCCATTCACTTTTCCATTCACAACTTTTTCTTGTAACAAAGAATTTAAGCACTGTGGTATTGCTTCTTTTACCAAAGAGCAAAGTAAATGATCTAACACCCCTCAAGGGCAGGAGGCGATATACGTCTTACCCAAAAAGGTGCCCACAATTTTTTTTCCACAGGGGGCCTTTTGGTGACAGCAGTTATCAAAGTATCTGGACTGCCAATTTTCAAGTGACGTCTGGAACTGTGTATTTCTGGACAACTGCGGCGAGTTCGGGTATGGTAATGTATTTTCACACAAACGTTTTTATATTTTAAAATAAGGCAATGTTTGTTAGCGTTAATTAGAGCTATAAGTTTGCTAACATAGGTAAATTATGTGGTAAGTTTAAGCTAACGTTAGCTAAAAGTATAGCTAAGTTGACGTTTAAAATCAGCATAAATTTGGCATGTAGTTGGCAATGACGTTAGGTCAGTATGTTAACACATTTTAAAGTACACAAAAGTTACATTTTTATTGTCTTTCTAATTTAGTTTTTGATGAGTTTGCTAACTTATCTTGGCCTAATTAACCTTGTTATTAAACTGATAGCTTCCAGCCTATTTCAGTGGTAAATTCGTAACTTTGGTATTTGAACATTTTGATGTAACATTAACCCAAGCCATTTCCTCCTATCATTTATATATTTATATATATTATACAAGCGGCCCCCAACCTTTTTCACACCACAAACTGGCCTCTAAGGTGCGGTGAATGAATACAACAAAAATGAAATGAGGCGACTGGCATCATGTATTTTTTAATATAATAAACATAAATCCACTGTTTATGCAATTTTATTAGTAGCGCCCTTTTAACATCACGTAACATGCACAATGCTTGGTCTTCTAGTGGCGAAGCAGTTTAAAGGTATCATTGCCTTGTTAGAGAGCCTGTCGCTGCATATTACGCAGAGCGGCCTTGGTACGTGGGAACAACCTGTCGCAATAAATCCAATCCATGTTTGCTAGCTTGGTGGTTTCATTTGATTCAACATTTACTCAATAATAAATCAATTGCATATACGTATTAGTTAAAATGATGTTAGATGCAAGATTATTATGAAATTGTGTCACAGAAAATACAAGGCAGTCTTTGTTTTGTCTTGTTTTAAAAGACCATGGCTCAGTATAGGACTGTAGCAGAGGTATCTATTTGGCTTGTAGAAAAAAAATTGGCAAGCTATCAGGAAGATTTCGTAGGTAAGCATTTTAATGGAAGCGTCATACCAGTGTCCACGGTGTCCCACAAGAAAACCCACACATGAAAAACTGCTTAAACATCAAAAGATATACCAAGAATGTGAAAGTGGATTCTTCATTGTATGTGGAATAGAAGACTGCCCCAGAAAGAGCGAGTTGTACACAAAGTGTCTGCATTTTATTTTATTTTGGGAAATATCCCACCAAAGTATGGATCATCTCTAAAACATATTCATCATTTAATACATGTCAAACACAGATTGGTGAAAATGTATGGATTTGATAAAATCTTAGAACCATTTATATGAGACCTACAGGTTTTAAAAGATGTTGATTACAGCTGAATTTTGAAGGGAAGCAATTTTGAATCACAGTATCTGCAGATAAGACTTTGAGACACCTGAAATTCATGATGAGTAAATGCATTTTTTTAACAAAATATAACTGATAACTGAAAATAACCCTGATTGTGCTCATTACCATCAGTCATACCACATCAGAGAGGCATATATATATATATATATATATATATATATATATATATATATATATATATATATATATATATATATATATAACAATTGGAGACAAGCATAACATTTGTGCTACAAGATAGTACATCATTCTGACCTCAAAATTTGCTGTCTGAGACGGCAGGACTTGGACCAATTATGATTGAAGACATGTTTTTAGATGTTTGGTAACTCACTCTTGTCATTTCTACTGGTGGAAATATAGCTGATCACAAAATACAATTAATTCTTTATGTTGACTAATGCGCGTGTTCCGAATCTTCCTTCAATGAAGGAAAGAATGAGCGAGTGAGTTTTTCAAAAAATTAAGGACCAAGTGAAATTCTTGTCTGCATTAGAGAAGTTGAAAGAGTGAGGCACTTGTTAAGCTTATTGTACACTATGTTTATGCTCACTATTCGTATTTTGTGTTATGTTTGTGTTACATCTAAAATTTATTATCAGAGGGATTGAAAACCATGTAGGTCCTACTGTGCCAGCGCCCCAACCCATGTTGAGCTGCAAAATGCGGTTTCTTCTAGCTCTAGCTGCATTAACTAATAAGAATGCAGTCCTGAAGTCGCCAAGCAAGAACAGACTTAAAAACCTGCTCATTCAAGCACTATTTGACTACTTGAGCCAAGAGAAATGTAAGTCTTGAGATTTTGGGATTGATTAAAAATTTCTGGATTAGAATTGAAGTTCATTACATTTAAAATTTACAGGTATCCATCTCATGTTGTGAGTCTCCTCCCAACCTCAGAGGGCGGCACTGAGCCATCATCATTAAGAAATCTAAGGCAAGTTAAATCTACTTATTCTTTTTTTTCTCTCAATATATTACGTATAGGTTTAGACATATGGTAATAAGATAATATAATTTAAATTTGTTTCTTTTTGTCCTGAATGATTTATAACGCAGGTAACTGATCAAGATAATGACAGTGACCAACAGCATGTTGGCAGCAATTAAATATCACATGGATGTATTTAAAATAATTTAATTATTGATTTAATTTTTAGTTTATCCATCCATCCATTTTCATCCGCTTATCCGGGGCCGGGTCGCGGGGGCAGTAGTCTAAGCAGAGAGTTCCAGACTTCCCTCTCCCCGGACACTTCCTCCAGCTCTTCCGGTGGGACCCCAAGACGTTCCCAGGCCAGCCGAGAGACGTAGTCTCTCCAGCGAGTCCTAGGTCTTAATTTTTAGTTTATTCTTTGTTAAAAGGTTTTTTTTTTCATTACTAAACAAGTGTTATTTTAGAATCACAAGTGCTTACTTTTATTTGTATGTTGTACATTTTAAAATATTCAAGGTTTAAAAGTTGAAAAATTGTTTTGTCACGTTTTCACAGTGAATATATAATATATAAAACTGGTGATTAAACTTTGCCTGAGTTTGGACTGTCAAATGTTTTATTGGTTCTTCGCATGATAAAGAATAGTAAAGTATTTACATATTACAACATTCTTGCACTTGTATTACTTGACAGATCATTTTAATTTAAGAAGCATTTTATTCGTCCAGGAATCTGGGGGCTCCTTCTGGGGGGGCCAGTAGACGGAGCCTTCCCATTGATGGCTCTGCCTGCTGGACCCCTCGGAGAATTGGCTATCTCCCAAAGTTCCTCATACTTAGCCACATACACATACATGTGGGGCCGGGGGTGGGCTCTTTCACTGGGGCCTGGGGCTGAGGCCAGTTGTGGCCTCGCCCACTGGCCCTGGCGGAGAGATCACCACCCAGTTTTAACTGCAAAAAGACATATAGGGTGAGGGGGTGCAGTGTCCGGGGGACACACCGTCAGCCAGCGGTCGTGCTCCTGGAGGTGTCACCCACCTTCAGTGCACTTTAGTTCCACACAATCACGTCTAAGCTGGGTTTCAGGGTTCTGGGGTACCTTTTCTGCTGCCCTCTGCCTCACCCGGCTGAGGGGGGGTTGGGCGGGGCTCGGGAGGAGCTGCGGTCCCTGCCTGGGGCTACATGGACAGCAAGCCGGAGACCTACCCTCCCCACGAATGTGATCGAGCGAATGGTGTGGGAGCGAGAATGTATCTGAGAGTGCATTGGTTCACGTATGATTGACTAGTTTGTTGTGAGAGTTTATGGTGTGTGTGTGATGATGTGTGTTGTACATGTGGGTGGGTGTATGCGTCTGTGTTTGTGTGAGTTTGTATGCGTGTGGTGCGGTTGGACTGTGGGGGGTCCGGTTTTCCACCCGGGGTACGATGATCACCTGCCTGGGTGGTTTCTTTACTGCTGACTCCCACCAATTGCTGGCCTTGTGCTGCAGGCCGGTGTGGTGCCAGGGGATGAGGTCGGGCCGGTGAGGTAGGCCCCGCTCCGCTCGTGTGGGGGTGGTGGACGGGGGGCTGGTCCCACTCTGGGCGCGGGGGCATCTCCTGGCGGGCTCCCTACGGACCGTGGGTCCTCGGGCTCCACTCTATTAAGCCGGCCCTCCCACCGGGGGGAATGTTTGCCCCTGGTTCTCATGGGGCGGACAGCATTGAACCCCGGTGGCCCACTCTGACCTCAGGTGTTGTCTCTGTGGCTGCTGCAGCTCTGCCTGGGGGGCTCTGTGTGGGCGGCTTGGGTCGCAACACCTGCCCTCCTGGAACTGAAGGTGTGTGGGCTCCCTGGCTGCTCAAATTCTTTCCTCTGCTTGTTGGATGGGCGTAGTGGCAGAGCCCCTCACATCACCCTGGCTTCCACAAGTGGCATTGTTCATGCACCAACGTCTGCCTCACCCTTTGGGTGAATAATATCAAGCTACAGCCTTACTAACCTTGTAGTGGGACACTTTCCAAATCCAACTGTAAGTATTACTGATACTTATCACTACCAATATCAATAATGTTTGAATATGGAAATTGTGGTGTTGTATGTCATGACTTTTATTAAGTAGTATGGGATATGTATAACAATGCACATATGTATGTATATGATATGTATATGTTTGTATGAGTATGTGCACACACCTTAACACTATTATCGGTATTAGTATTTATCTCCAAGGTAAACCACAGTACAACAGTTGTTTAGTTATAAATGTGTTAGCCTAAGGTACATCCCTGCTTCTTATTTATTTTGCTCCGATTGTTTACTTAACAGATCTGCTTGGTTTCAGCAGCTGGTTGCACCCCTTACCCCCCACACACCCTCCCGCATACACACCCTAAAGCAGAAACTTAACCTGTCCACCAACACAGCAACATCACATATTTGGGATTAGCTAAATAAACCATCAAATAAACCATAAATCAAGAAGAGTATATATATTATATATATATATATATACTCCTCTTGTTAAAGCAAAGCTGTCAATCACAATATGGCATTCAGCGTAAGATATGCAGCTTGCTAAACTGCTGGACAGAACAAAAAAAAAAAAAAAAAAAAGAAGCATTTTATTTTGAAGGTAAAAAAATAGCTCCTTAAACAAAAGTTCTTTGAACAACTATTTAGAGACTTTTTTATTAGTTCTTTGGAGAATGTCTTTTGAGTTCTTTAAGGAAACACTGATGGGGTAGGAAGTTCTTTGGAGAACCATTTTATGAAAGGTTCTTAATAGAACCAATTATGGTGCATAAAAGAACTATTTTTTTTATTTTTTTCGGGAGACTTTTAATAGTTCTTCAATAAAACACTGACAAAAATGGTTCTTTAATGAACTACCTTCTAAATGGTTTGTTGCAGATACAGTTCTTCTAGAACTATTTCTGGTTCCAGTTAGCACCTTTATTTTTCAGTGTACCCTGAACATTTACGAAATCATGCTCCACTTGCACCCCTCTCCCAAATATTATCCCCACCCCTGATGAATGGACACCCCCCCAACACTCCAAACAGCTACAATACATCTACACCGTCGGACACAGTTGGCATACCCTTGTGCACCAATACCTTGTCCAAGATGGTGTTACGGGCGAGGGTCAAACTAGACTGAACAGTATTCTAAAACACGCTCCTTGAGACTACCATCAAACTGAACTGGAGGGAGGACCCAAATGCACGACCCACAGACAGGACTGACAATAAATGATTTAATAAATAAATAGAACATACAGACAGAGGACAATACAAACTAAGGACGCTGCGTATGCAGGATAGGCCGGAAATAAATAATGCAAACTAACACATATAACTCACAGGTAAACTAAAGATCACTGCAGAGCAGGAAACTAAATAACCATTCTAAAACACAAAACATGCAAACAATAGTATCTAACACCATCAGCAAACAAACACACAAACCTGGACAGAGCACAATGGCACGGTAACACAACAACAACAAGTAATGCACCAACAAAGACTGTTCACAAACTGAGACCTTAAATACAAGACAAGACAGGTGAACCCAATCGTGAACCCACGGCCCGTCTGTTTTAAGCTCTCATCCACAACGCTCTGTTTTAGGGATGTGTCGCAAGCAAAGTTGATCACCACATCCCTTTGAGGAAGCGCATAGCCGTGATCTGCCTCGGGGATCAAAAATCACGGTCACTGAATACACTGTAACAGCGAAACTGGCTACCTCGTCAACCATAGTTCAAACATATGTTTGATCCAAAATCTGACTCTGTTGTTGAAGTGATTACACTTTGACTGGTGCAAGGTACGTCTAACTGGCAATTTTACATTTAATTTAATTTAATTTATTAATTTATATAATACACAACTTTATTTAATATTGTCAATAAGCAGCTAACCCCCCTAACCCTAACGGTAGATAGGAAAAAACTCCCTCTTAAACGTGGAAGAAACCTACAGCAGAACCAGGCTGAATGTGGGCGGCCATCTGCCTTGACCGGTTGGGGTGAGGGGATAGAGAGAGAGAAAAGCACAGCAGAATGATTGGACCAGGGACTGGAAACAGGCAAGATGGTTGGATCCGCAGCTGCCCATCACATATAGCTCTGTGTCACCTACTCAGACTGAGACTCAGACTCACCTGTAGGTGAGACTCAGACTCACCTGTAGGTTAGGACAGAGTGGGGGAGAGAGAGAGAGCAGGGGAGAAGCACAACTACTAGAGAGAAAGAGACAAAGTTAGTTAAACATGGAAGATTAATGGGAGAATATTGGATAGCAAAGATGGAAGAAAACAGAGGAGCTCAGTGTATAAATTAAGTCCTCCAACAGTCTATGTCTATTGCAGCTTTAATTTATTAAATCCTCTGTCTTACCTAGACAGCTTCTTCCCCATAACTCATATGGAGTTAACCTCAATAATTAACTCTTCCAAGTCGTCCACTTGTCTTTTAGATCCAATCCCAACCAGATTACTCAAAGAAGTTCTACCTTTAATCAGCTCGTCCATATTAAATCAAATCAACCAATCTTTACAACTAGGCTATGTACCACAGGCTTTTAAGGTGGCTGTGGTCAAACCTCTATTGAAAAAAACAACCCTTGACCCTGGACAACTAGCCAACTATAGGCCCATTTCAAATTTACCCTTTATTTCCAAGATTCTGGAAAAAATCGTGGCTAAACAATTATCTAACCACCTGAGTGGGAATAACCTGTATGAAGATTTTCAGTCAGGATTTAGAAAACATCACAGCACAGAAACAGCTCTGGTTAGAGTCACCAATGATCTTCTATTAGCTTCAGACAATGGTCTAGTTTCTGTCCTTGTCCTGTTAGATCTTAGTACTGCATTTGATACAATTGATCATAACATTCTATTACAGACACTAGAACAGAATCGGGATTAAAGGAACAGCATTGGGATGGTTTAAATCCTATTTGTTGAACACATTCCAGTTTGTTCATGTTAATGAGGAATTCTCCACATGCACAAGGATTAGCTATGGAGTACCACAGGGTTCTGTGCTGGGTCCAATTCTGTTTAGCCTATACATGTCTCCTCTAGGTGAGATTATTAGAAAGCATTCTATTAATTTTCATTTTTACGCAGATGATACTCAGCTATATATGTCCTTGGAACCAAATGAAACAGATCAACTAGTCAAAATTCAGGGTTGTTTAAAAGACATCAAATCCTGGATGTCCCAAAACTTCCTTCAACTAAACTCAGATAAAACCGAGATTCTTATTGTTGGGCCTAAAAATCTGAGAGAGACACTATTGAGTCAGATAGCCACCCTGGATGGCATAACATTAGCTTCAGATTCTTCTGTGAGGAACCTTGGTGTCATCTTTGACCAGGATCTCTCTTTTACATCATACATTAAACAAATCTCCAGAACCGCCTACTTCCACCTTAGAAATATAGTTAAAATCAGAAGCATCCTCTCTCAGAGCGATGCAGAGAAACTGATCCATGCTGGAGGCTTTTTAAAGAGCTGTTAGGACATCCTATGAGTAAGCAGTTACAGTAGTCCAGCCTAGAGGTAACAAATGCATGAATCAGTTTTTCTGCATCGCTCTGAGAGAGGATGCTTCTGATTTTAGCTATATTTCTAAGATGAAAGTAGGTGGTTCTGGAGATTTGTTTAATATATGATGTAAAAGAGAGGTCCTGGTCAAAGATGACATCAAGGTTCCTCGCAGTTGTATCTGAAGCTAACGTTATGCTATCCAGGGTGGCTATCTGATAGGCCCAACGATAAGAATTTCAGTTTTATCTGAATTTAGTTGAAGGAGGTTTTGGGACATCCAGACTTTGATGTTTTTTAAACAACTTTGAATTTTGACTAGTTGATCTGTTTCATTTGGTTCCAGACATATATAGCAGAGTATCATCCACATAACAATGACAATTTATCGAATGCTTCCTGATAATCTCACCTAGAGGAGATATGTATAGACTAAACAGTAATGGACCAAGCACAGAACCCTGTGGTACTCCAAAGCTAATCCTTGTGCATATGGAGGATTTGCCATTAACATGAACAAACTGGAATCTTGTTATGTCAGGATTCTGGGCTGGCTTTGCCAGCCATCCTGTTGTTTTTACCCTGGACCACACCTTCTCCCTCACCATTCCACACCTCTGCTTTGGCCCATGCTCACTACCTCTCTTTCCCTCAGTAGACTCATGGCAATCAGCCCAACCCGCCACACCTGTGCCTTCCCTCTGCCTCCCTTTAAAGACTCCTGCAGCACATCACTCTGTGCTGTGTCATCATTCTCACCTCATCGCTCCACGCGTCAGGTTGGTTACTGCATTGGACTATTGATGGGTTCTGTTGCTGGTTAGACGCGCGTAGCCACAGCCTCGTTTTGCCATCTTGTGTGGCGGATTGTGACATTTCAACAAATAGGATTTAAACGATCCCAGTGCTGTTCCTTTGATTCCCATACTGTTTTCCTGTCTCTGTAATAGAAAGTTGGGATCAATTGTATCAAATGAAGCACTAAGATCTAACAAGACAAGGACAGAAACTAGACCATTGTCTGAAGCTAAGCGAAGATCACTAGTGATTCTAACCAGAGCTGTTTCTGTGCTATGATGTTTTCTAAATCCTAACTGAAAATCTTCCTGCATGTTATTCCCACTCAGGTGGTCAGATAATTGTTTAGTCATAATTTTTTTCAAGAATCTTAGAAATGAGGGGTAAATTAAATTGGCCTATACTGTAGTTCTAGTGCTAGTTCTCCAGTGTCCAGAGTAGGTTTTTACAATACAAGATTTGACCACAGCCTGTACTACATAGTCTATATGTAAAGATTGGTTGATTTGATTTAATATGGGCGAGTTGATTAAAGGTAGAACTTGTTTGAGTAATCTGGTTGGGATTGGGTCTCAGACAAGTGGATGACTTGGAAGAGTTAATTATTGAAGTTAACTCCATATGAGTTATCGGGGGAAAGCTCTCTAAGTAAAACAGAGGAGAGTATAATAGCTCATAAAGTCATCTACTTCTGAGATTTAAGGGGATGGTAGGCTCAGCACAGCTATGTGTCAGGTTCTGGCTCTGTTTTCAGTTTTATTTTGAAGGCACCTTGTTGTTCAGTCATATCATCATGTTTTGGGTTCCAGTTTCCACTTCCTGTCTTTATTTTGGTAGTCTCCCGGTTTCTGTTTTCGGTTTCAGCTTTACTTCTAGTCCTCATTAGTCACACCTGCTCCGTATCAGTAATCACTTCTTGTATTTAACCACCACCTGTTTCCTTAGTTCCCCGCCAGATCGTCATGTATGTATGTATGGTAGTTATTACCGTCCAGCGTTTATTTATCCCGTCTGCACGTATCTTGATCCTGTTCTGTTTCCTGACTCCTGACCCTCGCCTGCTCCTCTACGGTACTGTAATCCTTGTCTTCCCGTTACAGAAACCCTGCCTGCCTTTGGACCTGTATCTGCCTGCTCCACCTGTACCGACATCTGTGACTCCCTGTGTATGACCCGGACCGTCTGTTATCTCGAGAACCGTATTAAACCCCTTAAACTCTACTATCTGTCCGAGATCTCTGTGCTGTGCATGTGGGTCCTTTCCCTGCCGATCCGTGACACTATGACTCTTAGCCAGCCTGGCTACCTGGGGTTGTTTTTGTTTTCCTCAATTAAGGAGGAATATGTTTTTCTAGCAGCACAAAGTGCTTTTTCTTTTCATATATATTATTAGACTTTCATAATGATTAAGGAGAATTTCCTTCTGCGTAGCTACATGACGATGAGCCAAAGGATGATGAATTATGAATTATCTGCTTGAATCTGGCAACAGCGTTGTCAGATAAACATCTGCTATAGTAGGATTTCTTTCCAGCTGCTGCAAGGTCAAGTATGGTAAATTCAAAAGTTAATAACAAATGGTCAGATAACAGTGGGTTTGGGGGAAGAACTATTAAAATATCTATTGGTTCCAGTCACCATAGAGTTCCAACCAATCAACCAATGGTAGACTGTAGATTGTAGACGTTGAAGCACGATTGGTTACGGCCTTGGTAGAGCGTCGACGAATCGGTCAGCATAACTGTCTACAGTAGACTGTAGAGTTTGCACTACCATAGAAACAAGTGCTTGCGAAGAAAGAAATCACACATTTTTTTGTAATTAATGTAACTGTTTATTTGGCATTAATTTAACATCTTGAACATTTTCATAAACATTATAAATCTATGCAATTTTACTTAAATATAAAGGTAAAGTTTTAATATAAATATTAAAACTATTTACAACATGTACAATAGAGCTACTCTCTGTGCACAATTGCTTAAACTTGACCATTTGCATAAACATCAAAAATCTACAATACTGCTTTATAATAAAATATTACAACTATTCACGACATGTACAGTGGAGCTGCTCTGTGGACAAGCTCAATGCTTGAGAGCGTCTACAGCAGATACAAATTCCTTGTAGATGGAATATATTCTGTTTTCCAGTCCCTTTGAGGAAGACATGCTCTTTACAGGGCAAAATGTCCTTTTTTTGTATTTAGAGTGTCCTTGAGTGGGTTTGCCACAGAGTGCACAAGCTGGCAAGTTTCTCACCTTGGTTTCCAGGGCTGAAGGTTGGTCATCACGTTTCCGCTTGTAGTAGGTAGATCTTACCCAGGACGGAGGGGTACTGCTGCTGGGCATTGTACAGGGGGTTACAGTTTGTGAAGAGAGGTCTGCTGTGGGTGAAGACACAGTGGTCAAAGGCCTGGTGACTGTGGATGTGACAGGGGTTTTGATCGCCAGCCGTGGGACTAGCAGGGGTGGTGGTGTGTGGCACTGAAAAGCTGCCATGTGGATGCCAGCTGTCTGTTTTATCACGGATGGTGGTGGTGGTGGTGGGTGACTCTGAGAGGCTGCCATGTGAATTTTTTTATTTTTGGCACAGAAATTCCTGCCTTGCTGAGGACCGGATCGTCTACTAAAATCCGGTGTTCAATCCGGTCATAGGCCTTCAGGATGGAAGCCTTTTCTGGGCTGGTTTGACACCCTCCAGGTGACCGCAGCCACAACAGTTTGACCAGTATGTACATTAGCCTGTTGTTATTAGCACTGATGTCTTGTTAAGCTGGTGCGTAGCGTTTGGCCATCTTTACCTTTTGAATCACTGCAGCATCAACAAGATCATCTCTCTTGGTGCAACAGTAGTGTTGCCCCAGTGTGTCCTGTACAGCTGGTTGAACCTTTGTGGCTGCGTGTCATGCTCCTCCACTGCATCCCAGGCCTCCAGGACCTTGGACCTCTGCTCAGTGTTAAGTGACAGCTTATCCTCTGTTAAGCCGATCTCCACTAGCACAGAGCAGAATTTCTCCAGCTTGTCAAAGCCCGGAAGAGACTTGGACTGCAGGTGTCTTCCTGAATTAAATGATACAGTAAATCTACATTTCAGAAAAGCAGCACTCTTAAATGTTTGCGTTGGCTTGTTTTGCTCTCGTTTTGTTTATTTAATTAGTTCTTATAGTTTTTAAATGCAACTTACAAAGGCTGGTGAGTGGACAGTAGAGGTGTCGTGGCTGGTCATATTGATGTGGGGCAGGCCAGCATCCAGCACATCAGTCTGGGCCTCTGGGTCACTGATAGGCCTCATCAGCCTCTTCTGTAACTTGGTGACCCGGCTGAACCACTTCCTCCTTTGGACCAGGTCCATCATGGACCATGTCCTGCAGGGAAAATGGCCGTGGTCCTCCTGTGGTACAGGTACTCCAACCCAAGCAGCTCGTTAGACGCCACATTAACCGGGGCCCGATAATTCCCCTCCTCGGTCGTTCCAAACAGCTGCTCATAGCGTCTGTTGAGACGATCAATCAGCGGCGCTGAATACGTCCGGTGCCTCCGTCCTTTGCCCCCAAACACAGCATCTGAGCTCCTGTCAGCGTTCCACCGTGCAATGCCATTTATCAGGTAAACCTGATGATAAGGCCGTGCAGCACAGTGGGGACCTACACATAGAAACAAATGCATTACAACAATCCCTGGCCCGTGTCTAACAGACACTATTTCTAGGTTTCTACCTGTAATCATATTAGGCAACATCTTGTGGAATCCCTCCAGGCTATTGCTTCCACGCAGGCATTTGTAGTACGGCACATCCACTTTGTTGATGGTCGTAATACGCGCCACCCTGTACATGATCATGTCTGGTGGATCCTGGATGCACTCCAAGTGTCGCTGCTGGCTTGCCCACATGTCATCAATGGCCTCTTTACAAACATACACATTTGTATCATCTGAGCCTTTTGTCCTCCTGTAAACCTACGACATTAAGTTTGTACTAACCTGGTGTTTTGAAAAGGCTCACCTTGCTTTTATTCAGCCCAGCCGGACCCTTTAACTCTTCAATCGCCATGTGGATGAGCCGGAATGTTTCCTGCGCCCCGAGCGTGATCCTCCGCACATGGTGTTTTAGGTGGTCCCTAAAAATGTGGTCTCGGACAATGTCTTCATCAGACAGAGTCGTCACCCTGTCGTGCTTGGCCCTGACAGCCAGCGCAGACTTAAAGGCAGCGTACTTAGAGTGACTGTCTGTTCGAATGGCTGCGTCAAATCGGTGAAACCTGTGGAAAATGTCTAAACGCACAACCATCCCCCTTTTCACCCAACGCTCAGACAGAGTCTCAACAGCTGTTGGACCTTGTGCACGACAACACCCATGGTCCACATACAAAATTTTGGGGACCGGTTGATTAACCAGTCGGAACCTTTGTATGACTCCACTGCACATTGGCGCCAGCTTCTCTGTGGACTCCTCACAGGTCAACACAAAGGTCAATTTTTGGGAGAATTCATTGACAATACTGGTGAATACTGGCCCTCTCCAGACAGCTTCTTCACCACCTGGAGCATACAGAGAATTTGGTAAGATCAAGTGATTTATTTTACGGAGAGAAACATTTGTTAATAACAGTATAACAAGGTGTTGTATTCCACTAATGTTTGTTATGGGGATTTACATACTTTCTTGGTGGAATCCATTTTTAACACTGTGCCAAAAGAGGAAAGGATCTGGTTCCGGTAGTCCTGGACATTATTGGCCTCAGCCAGAAGAAAGGCGTGGCGCAAAAGTGGCGCAGAAGGCAGCTCTCTTGGAGGAGGTGGAGCCTGGAACTTGTGCCTCAATGCAGAAACAATCCCTCCGGGTTCTGCCACAGTCATGAGCAGCGTGGTGTCATGACGATTTTTCTGTATCTGCCGCCACACTTTGATCATGGTGTTCCCTTCAGTCCTGTGACGCAGAAGACGCACAACGTTTTTGTCCACGCCACGTCTGTAAGCAGAGCCAGTTGAGTCAGCTGAACTACTGCTGTTTGGTTAAATTCACACTGCGCATTCAGTTTACTCACTTGCTAGTGACAACACCAGGAAACATGGCTTGATGGGCTTCGCTCAGCTGTGCCAGAATAGCAGCATCCCATGCAAGCCACCGTCCGACCGTAATGCCCTCATGGTTCCTGCCTGCCTTGGTACACCGGCCACAGCACAAAACCTCAGTCAGCATTGTGTACCAGCTGGACACGTCGCAGATGTGACGAGGCTGTAAACAAAACAAGCAGATCAAATAAGGGCATAAAATCACATCAACTGCTCCTTTTCCTGAGCTCAGACAGACGCTAGTTACACAGCACTCTATTTGAGTAAATAAATGAAGTACAAGATCACCAATAAGGTAAACATTTGAGACAACATAAGTCAGACCCGGTGGTGATAGCCAGACTTGTAGAGGTGCACATCATTTCCTGCCCCCACACACTTGTCACCACGTGGACACTTCAGCCAGCACCTCCAAACCCCAACTGGATGCCACACAAACACACGGCTTCGGAAAAAAAGCTGTGGGCCTGGCAGAACCCCTCCGGCATAGGCCGGAGGTTCTGGAGGGTAGAACCACATGCGGTCAGATGCCATCACCCGTCTCCTCTTGAGCACACCAGTGTTGTCTTTGTACACATGAACAGCGGTGAACATTCCTCTTGTGGTGTCTTCCTTAAGCCAGTGAATGTCAGCAGATGGGATGCCATCAGGTTTCTCCCACAGGTGCGCCCAACCGTCTAACTCCACCTGCAAAAAAAATGGTGCATACAAGAGCACGTCTGGTGATTCTTGTCTACAGAATGACATTAAAACGTAGGATTCTCATTCATGCTGCTTGCATTTAAATCCAAGTATAACTTACGGGTAAGTCACTTAGAGGTGTCTGCAAAGGAGGAACATAACCCAGCCTCTGTGGGCTGAACAGTAGACTCTGGCTCATCCAGCCAGGCAGCAGACGTGTTCTGTGAGGCTGAGTGACGCTTCTCATCCGGGGGGGCATGTTTGGATGTCTTTGAAGGCGAATTCAAGGGCAGGGGATCCTGGGACTTTATTCTATCTAAAAAGTAATAAAACAAAAGTACTGTAAGTGTAATAAGGTGTAATAAAAATGTTCTACTATGAAACAAATCATTGAACAACCATTAACTCTCTGCATGTCACTTACCTTCCACGGCCTGGGATGCAGCTGCCAGTTCATCATCATCATCATCCTCTGGCCATGAAGAGGGCCTGAAACTGGAGGTCCTTGTCTTCAGCTGCCATACACCCAACAGTATTTAACTTTACTGATGGACCATATGTGATTTGAACTGAAACATCAGTAATCTGATTAACATTCTTTATGTCACACTTACATCCTCCTTGTCATTAATCTATCTCCTGAACCTCTCCATCTGCATACTTGTGCGTCAGTGGTGTGTTCAACCACCTCCTCACAGAACTGTTTGCCTTCTTTATCATGTCCCTCTGTTCATTGCTAAATTTCTCTGGACTGTCCTTTTGAACGCTATATTGTTGGTAGAGTTCCCACATCTCCTGAAACGTGTGGCCCTCAAACCCTCTCTGACCGTAGATACACCTGTCCACATTCGCCTCAAGGACAATGGAGACCTGTGGGAAGCTCTCTGCATACTCTGTCAGATAGTCTTTAAGCCACTAGTTGGCTATCTCTGCCTTTCTATGGGGCTTTGACATCTCTGTTCTGTGCTTGTCAACTATGCTGCAATCCCAAAGGTACATGAATTTAGTTGGGTCATTATTCTCACTGAAGTTCCTAAAGGAACAATGAACCTGAATGAACCCCAAAACGCTGATGAACGTCAAAGGCTTGTAACATGCTGCCCCTGTAGTTTTTCACCTACAAAAGTGATAAATGTAACACACTTACTACTTCATACAGCCTACGTGGTTCTCCACAAGCCAGTGGAAAGGTGCGTGTCCATACTGGCCGAACAGCAACACCAGCCGTCCCAGACACTGCTGTCGTGACAGTGCAGGGACTCCCTCTGCTTGGAGGATTGTCTCTGCATGGTCCAGTGCAGTGAGTGGGTTCAGCAGTTCCAGGGGAGGTTTTGGGAAGACCTTTTTCTTCTCCCGGTAAAGACATGCCTCTTTCGACAGCAGCACAGCCTGCTGACGATGTGCAGGGGCACCTGGGTTCACAATGCGGATTGTTGCCATCTTTACCTGTGGCCTATTAACAAGTAGAATATGAATGCACTGACAGAAGTAGAGAACAGAATATGGAGGCATCTGCACCCACAGAACAGTGTTAACTACTGAGATGAGTGGGACATGTAGTACAAAGCAAAAACTGTCTGTTACAGCATCGTTACAGATCCAAAAATAAAGTAGTTTAAAGTATTTGTTTCTTTAAATTGTTTAATGACTAATTACATTATTCATATTCAAACTATTTCATAAGCTTTGGTGTTTAGTTCTTTTTTAGTAGGAGCTCATTTTAGACAGTATTTCTACATGAACTGGATAAATGACTTGCTGAAGTACATACAAATAGTTTTCACTCTTTTCATTTTAAGCTAAGCTTAAGTTAACGTTACAAAATATGTTCTTTATCAGGAAACAAACTCGGACCTACGAATAGAGTCGAGAAAGTAACGGTACATGAACTCATATTCATCTTCGTCCTCGTAGCTGTCGCGGAAAACAACACTTGTTACTTACCACAAACAGAGGTTTTGTATGTCCGGTCACCGTGTGTGCGCATTTAATGACCACTGAAAAGAATAGGACTGTATTTAAGCAACGTACAGGAATAAAATCTGGTCTCCGGCAAAAAAATGTCAGCGTCTGTCCAGCGTGTGTTTACCTTTGGAAAAGAGCGAGCGCTGTGATTGGTTGTTGGGGGTCCGCATGTAGACTCAGCCCCGACAAATCGGACAGCGTAACTGTCTACGGTGACCTGTAGACCGTAGACATTGAAGCGCGATTGGTTCCGGCCATCGTAGACACCAGACCAATCACGCGGCGTAACAGTCTACAGTCCACACTGTAGACTGTAGACTACCGTAGAAACAGGTTCTGGCGAATTCCCTGTAATGGAAAAATTTTGCCTTGTGCTGTTTCTTATCCAACACACTCGTCATGTGCTGGTTAGGTGCAATACTGAACATTCTTACACAAACAAATAATCTCTTGTGCCCTGACGTACATCAAGTCTAAACATCTGATGCTCCATTTGACTGACTAATAATTTCTGATATATGTTTGTCTCTTACACCCGGACTCTGGCTCCATCCTATCTGACTCCCCACCAGACCCAAGGCTGTTAAAGCAAATGCATATTGTCTTGGAAGCTCGGTGTTCCTTCCTTTGGATAACAAGACATGACGATGCAGAAGTGAGAAAGCAAACATTCTCACTCACAGCGAGATAAGGTGGCGCAAACAATTCCATTGCTGCAGAGAGACATTCCACCAGAACCAGAGAAAGGGGTTAAAAGGCAGAAGCAACTTGAGGATCGTGGGCTCTTTGCATCACACCTTCGTGGTGTGTGCACTGATCTCCCCAGCTGGTTTTTGGTTTGTTGATGTGCACGATCAACATCCATGCTTTTTATTTGCTTTCCCCATTATTTTTATTTTCTTTATTATTTCAATAAATCGCACAAAAGGACAACTCTCTCTCATCTACTTCTTTATGGAAAATTTCCACCACATTCCCCAAATGTGGGAATCTCGACTGCATAATTTCTGGTAGTGGGGGACAGCGTTCGCGCTCTCCCCTGATCAACTGTTGAAAAAGAATCACATGAGCTGTACCTGTTTGCAATTATTAAATTTGGATGTAGTACTGTGCTGCAGTTTTATCTTTAAACTTATTAATCGAGTAATCAAGCAGAATCTCGAGCGCATTCCAAATCACGTGACCAATAAGAGTGAGAGGTCTCCTCCAAAGCTGGAGAGGTAATGAGAAGGTGATTAAAATAAAACAAAATTACAGGTTTGGAGGCAAGATTGTTAAACTTAGAGTCTCGACTTTGCACCTTAGAAAACAGGCCAGCTAGCCAGTGCGGAGCCTCCTAGCTTAACTGCTAGCAGTTTCTTGGCCGGCCCCAGGCAGCTGGGTCATGAGTGGGTGTGGCGGAAATTTCCCATAAAGAGGCAGATGAGAGAGTTGTCTTTTGTGTGACCTATTATAAAAATAAAGGAAAGTAAAAACAATGGGGAAAGTAAATCAAAAACATGGATGTTGATCGTGCACATCATCAAACCAAAAACCAGCTGGGGAGATCAGTGCACACACAACAAAGGTGTGATGCAAAGAGCTCACAATCCTCAAGTACTTCTTCTTTTAACCCCTCTGTCTGACTAGGGTGGAATGTCTGTCTAACCCAATAAAATTACATGCACCATCTCCTCCCTGTCGCCGTGTGTGTGAAGATGTTTACATTCTCACACCTGCATTGCTTACGTCTAGAGGAAGGAGCACTAAGTCTCAACAGACAGAGAGACACAACTCCCTGGCCTTGGGTTTGGGGGCTAGAGTTGAGAGTCTATCAGGCAGAGACAACCATTGAACAATCTAAGATATTTATTGCAGAACATAAGTCATAAATCATATAATAACTGCATAGAATAAGGAAGAAACTATTTTTCCCATAACAGTGGGTTACGGCTCGTAAGAAACGTAGCTTTAGACAGGCACCCACGGTTCACCACCAACCGCTTCACATTTCAAACTGACTTTCCCCACTCAGCGACACACTCGCTGAGAAACCCACTCTGATCATTAGTGACTCCATAGTCCAAAACGTGAAGTTAGAGAATCCAGCGATCATAGTTAAGTGTTTGCCTGGGGCCAGAGCGAGCGACATTGAGTCTTATCTTAAGCTCCTGTTTAAGCGTAAATACACTAAGATCATAATACACGCAGGAGCTAATGACGCCCAGTAAAGCCAATCGGAAGTCCCTAAAACTAACATTGAGTCGATGTGTTTGTTCGCCAAAACAATGTCGGACACCTTAGTATTCTCTGGACCCCTCCCCAATGTAACCAGCGATGACATGTATAGCCGGCTGTCATTGCTCCACCGCTTATTTGTCTAGGTGGTGTCCTGCAAACGATGTGGTCTTTGTGGCTAATTGGAGCAGTTTTGGGGGAAAACTTGGCACAGGACAAGATAACTAGAAAGGCAGTGGCGTTCCAACAAAGTAAATGTAAGCTGTATTGCATGGATGAACAGTCTAATAATATATAAAAGAGCATTTCGTACTGCTAGAAAAACACATTATTCCTTCTTAATTGAGGAAAACAAAGACAAACCCAGGTTTCTTATCAGAACTAGCACACTTTAAATTTAACAAGTCCTCGGTCTTACCTAGACAACTTCTTCCCCATAACTCATATAGTGTTAACCTCAATAATTAACTCTTCCAAGTTGTTCACATGCCTTTTAGACCCAATCCCAACCAGATTACTTAAACAAGTTTTGGCCTTAATCAGCTTGTCCATATTAAATCAAACCAACCAATCTTTACTAATAGGCTATGTACCACAGGCTTTTAAGGTGGCTGTGGTCAAACCTCTATTGAAAAAAACTACTCTGGACCCTGGAGAACTAGCCAACTATAGGCCAAATTTACCATTTATCTCTAAGATTCTTGAAAAAATTGTAGCTAAACAATTAGCTGACCACCTGTATGAAGATTTTCAGTCAGGATTTAGAAAATATCATAGCACAGAAACAGCTCTTGTTAGAGTCACTAATGATCTTCTCTTAGCTTCAGACAATGGTCAGGTCTCTGTCCTTGACCTGTTAGATCTTAGTACTGCATTTGATACAATTGATCACAGCATTCTATTACAGAGATTAGAACATAGCATGGGGATTAAAGGAACAGCACTGGGGTGGTTTAAATCCTATTCGTTGAACCAATTCCAGTTTGTTCATGTTAATGACAAATGCTCCACATGCACAAGGATTAGCTATGGTGTACCGCAGGGTTCTGTGCTTGGTCCAATTCTGTTCAGCCTATACGTGTCTCCTCTAGGTGAGATTATTAGGACGCATTCTATAAATTTTTATTGTTATCCAGATGATACTTGGCTATATCTGTCCTTGGAGCCAAAAGAAGGACCTCTTACGAAGATCTTAAACCTTACCTTGTAAAGTGCTTTGAGATAACTTTGTTGTGATTTGGCACTATATAAATGAAATTGAATAGTTGTGGAGATCTGGGTCATTTGTACAGAGACTGCCCTAGCCGGAAAAAGACTTTTGCTGAGGTGGCAAAGCAGGTCACTAGGGTGGAAATGAGCTTTGTGGAGGAGCAGCGTGATCGTGATTCAGCTTCAGGTGAAATTATACAGGTGGGAGCTGGTGAAGGACAGAAGATCACAGAGGAGAACGTGATGACAGGTTGTGGTTTGGATGATGACGGGGCCATTCAACAGTTTACATTGGTGGAGTGTGGGGGTAGTGGACTCATCAGGGATGGGTATTTTATTTGACAGCGAAATGCGGGTGGAGCGCTTTTATGAATCCTATTGGACAATAGCGTGTCACATGACCCAGTGGCGCCCTACTAACCAGGACTTTAAACGTTTAAACAGCAAACCTTTCCTCCATTATATCCAGTGTTTAGTCCAACTGGGTCACACTGTTAAACTCTGATATACTGGTCAACTGAACGTAGACGTTTGCACCGTCACTGAGACTGACTGTTGGGAGAATAGGTACTTCAGCTTCTACGTCATGGCGGTATCGCTTCTCGGCCTTTTGGCTAAGATCAAGTGTAGTATCTGTTCTTATCAGTTTAATATCAGATGCGTCCCCTACACCGGGGGGGGGGACTTTACAGTGTTTTGTCATGGCGTCCGGACAAGCTTTCCCTCGTGTTGGTCTGCGTCATACTTTACGTTTTCAGTGGAAAGAAGTAAGTGGAGAAGTGATGCCAAGGGATGTTTTTTGTAAGAAGATCATCAAGGAGCTGCTGTCTCTTAAAGTCGTCGACGTTTATTGTCTTCAGTGGCATCCACAGGCAAGAGCATATGATCTAACTTTGGCTTCAGCTGCAGTTCATCAAACTGTCGCTGATAGCTGCAGGCGATTAGCTAATACAGGGCAGCTGGGTTTTTTTGATGTGATCAGTTTGGATAGACCAAATTTCAGGGTTATTACCATTCATATGTTTAACCCTTTTGTTACTGACTTGGCAATAAAGGATTTTTTGGGTCGTTTTGCTGACGTTGTGTCGTCAGCAAGATATGTAAAAGACTCTTGTGGATTTTGGACTGGGCGCAGACAGTTTCAAGTCCTGCTACATGAGGATAGAGAAGGACACGATGGATTCAGGCATCCACCTGCTTATTTCCAACTGGGGGCAGATAGGGGTTATCTCTATTATGCTCGCCAGCCACTTTTTTGCAGGAAATGCCGGCGTCATGGCCATGTGGAGGCCGAGTGTACCAGGGTGACATGTCGTTACTGTGAGAGGGATGGCCATGTCATGGAGGCATGCCCTTTTGGGAAAATCTGCAATGCATGTGGGGAACCTGGCCATCTTTATAGGAACTGTCCAAAGAAGCAACGTTCTTTTGCTGATGTAGTAGGGGGAGATCTTTCCAGAACGACTGGAGACTGCAATGTGCAGCAGGACCGTGAGGAGGTGGGCGAGAGTGAAATAAATCTGTTGGCGATTTCAGCAGGAGAGAGGTCGGTGGACGATGCGGCTTCTGGTGTGACTGGGGTTGGGGCGGTGCCCTCAGATGCAACGCCGAGGGTGGCTGTGGATGTCACCGTGCAGGCGACTACCCGAAAAGGACGCAGAGGACCGGATACTACTGCACAGGAGCAGTGTGGCATGGAGAGTGAGCAGCAAGTAGTCAAGAAGGCCAAAGGTTCGGGAGTGCCGGAGGTAGCTGGACCACAGGTTGACGACACTTCGGAGGTGCCCAACACAAAAGAAGGAAGTGGTATGGTTGTCGAAACTGCAACTGAGACAAACTTTTCTGCTGTGGAGTCCTTTGGTTTGGATTTTGTTTTCTCCCCAGCCATGTTGACACTCTCTTCTCCGCATGGAGTGGGGAAAGAGGAGACAGAGGAGAGACGTGGATCTGCAGGGAGCACAACATGTTCTTGGGCAGAGCAGATGGACGACATGGATGTGTATGGGGCTCAAGGGTCCTCGGAGCTTGGGACTTGATGATGTGCTGTGCAGGTTTTTTGTGTTCGTTGTGGATGACAACAGGGCATGTTTTTGCGCGTTGGAACTTTTAATGTCAGGGGGCTCCGTGATCCTCTGAAAAGGATTATGGTTTTCAATTTCATTAAAGACTTGGGGTTGTCTGTTGTTTTGATGCAGGAAGTACATTTGCGGGATGGTGAGGATGTGCTTAAGTTTAGTGAGGAATGGGGACAAGGGGGGGCGGTGTGGAGTATTGGTGGGGTGCATTCTTCGGGGGTGGGAGTATTGTTTGGGCGGGAGGTGCAGGTGGAACGGGATTTTGTGGTTGTGCAGGGGGGGGGCGGTAGGGGTGGATTTTCAGTTGAACGGGTTGGCTTTTAGAGCCATTGTAGTTTATGGTTCTCAGGTTAGGGGGGAAAGGAGGCAGATGGTGGAGGATTTGGTTCCGTTTTGCGCTACAAACCGTCATGTTATTGTGGGAGGGGACTGGAATGATGAGGTGGCGGGTAGGGGGGAGGGGTGTCAGGGGTGGGAGGGACCTCTCCGGGCTATGGGGTTGGTGGATGCCAGTCGGGAGGTGCAGCCACAGTTGCTAGGCCCCACCTGGAGGAATTCCAGAGGGGTCTGCAGGCGACTGGATTATGTGTTTTTTTCTAAATCTATTGTTTTGAATTCAGGCAGGGCTGTGTCAATTTTTTTTCTGATCATGATGGGTTGGTTTTTATGGGGACTGTGGAGGGACAAGGTTTTGGACCAGGTTATTGGAAGTTGAATTGTAGTGTTTTGGGAGAGGCTGCGTTTCGGGGTAGTTTTGAGACATTCCTGCAAAACCTAATTGGTCTGCGTCCACTATGTGGGGGGGCTGTTCAATGGTGGGAGGTGGCAAAGGAACGTATCAGGTCTTTTTATGTAAAGTACTGCGTGCGCCGTGCTAGGCAAAAGACAGCTAGGGTGAGACGCTGGCAAAAAGGGCTTGAAAGGGAACAGGCCCTGGCAAATGCCGGGGGTCTGGCCAATGAGTCAGTGTGCATGCGATTGAAGGGTCAGCTGCGCTCCTTTTATGAGAACAGGGCTCGGGATTTTGTTGCAAGCAGAAGGAGGAATTGTGCCGAGGAATGTACTGCACATTTCTTTAGCTCTGTAAGGGCAAGGCAGGCTAAACGGGTTTTTAAGGGGGTCAAAGACACGAGCGGTCGGGTGGTGACAGATAGTGGGGGAATGGTGGAGCTGGTGACGAAGCACTATCGGGAGGTTTTTGAGAAAAAAGTGGTGGGGGGTGAGCCGTGTAGTTTTTTAGACCTAGTAACTGGACGAGTCTCTTGCGAGCATGCGGCAGCGCTGGAGGCATCCCTCACACTACTGGAGCTGACTAAGGCTCTGGGTAGTTTGAGGAGAGGGCGTGTTCCGGGACTTGATGGTTTGCCTGTCGAATTTTATTTAGCTTTCTGGAGCCTGTTGGGGCCAGTCCTTTTGGAGGTCCTCACGGAAGGTCTGAGAAGCGGCACTTGGGGGCGATCAATGCAGCTTGGGGTAATTGTTTTGTTGTTTAAGAAAGGTGATGCTAGTGAATTGAACAATTGGAGGCCTTTGACAATGCTTGGTGTGGACTACAAAGTTCTGGCTAAAGTTTTTGCAGGGCGGCTTGGAACCATCCTTCCCAGTATTGTTCACGTAGACCAAACATGCGGGGTTGCAGGGAGGGCATCACGTCTTAACCTGCAGTTGATTCGTGATATCACGGCCTGGGCAGAGGATCGTGATATGCCTCTCATGGTGGTGGGTCTGGATCAGGCAAAGGCAAAGGCCTTTGATAGAGTGCATTGGGGTTTTTTGTTTAGTGTTTTGAGGGCGATGGGTTTCGGAAGAGGTTTTGTGGGATGGTTGGAGGCTTTGTATGAGGGTGTGCAGAGTGTTGTGATGGTGAACGGTCACATGGGCAGTGCAATTGCATTACAGTCGGGGGTTAGGCAAGGGTGCCCACTCTCACCTTTACTGTTTGTACTGTACATGGAGCCTCTGGCAGCCGCTATCCGAGCTGACTCTCGAGTGAGAGGGGCATTGATTCCAGGGGGTGGTGGGTTGCGAGTGAAGATTTCACAATACGCTGATGATGCCACGTTACTGCTCGACAAGGACGACTGCGCAATACGTGCATTGGAAGTATTTGAGGAGTTTGGTAGAGTTTCTGGTGCAAGGCTCAATATTGACAAGTGTGCAGTGAAGTTTTTTGGCAGGTGGAAGATGCGGCAGGATGCACCGGGGGACCTGCCAGTGTGTCATGGTCCATTAAAGATACTTGGAGTCTTGATACTGCTAACAGTGCATCAATGAATTCGCTTAGGCTTATGAGAAGGGTAAAAGCTAAGTTGGCATTGTGGAAGGGTCGAAGGTTGACTTTGACGGGGAAGGTTTTGGTGCTTAAGGTGGATGTACTCTCTTCAGTGCTCCATTTGGCATACGTGTTCCCCATGCCAGTGGTTGTGCGAAGAACGTTGTTGCGGGTGGTTTTTGATTTTGTTTGGGGGGGTGGGTATGAATGGGTTGCACGTGGGCGTATGATGTTGGGTGTGGAGATGGGTGGGAGAGACGTGCCAACTATACCGTTGAAGTTGGACACCATTTTTGTGGCTTCCTTGCTGCAAGACATGGTGTCTGAGGTTGGTCATCCTGCAAGCTCTGGTTTGCGTTATTTCTTTTCCTATTCGGCTAGGAACCTAATACCATGGTCTAATATCGGCCCAAGATCTGAACAGATGCCATGGCATTTTGCCTGGGCGGCGCGGTGGGTAAAGATCCATCCGGAGACTCTGCAGGGTGGGTTGTGGAAGCAGCATAGGTCCTTATACAGGGTGGTACAGGGAAAGAAGGGCTTGCCACCAGTAGTTGGGGTGTCTGAGGTGGATTGGGGCCGTGTACAGGCGACAGGGCTGGACAATGAACTGAGGGACTTGCATTGGGCTTGCCTGCATAGGTGTCTCCCGGTTAGGGAGAAAATGTACAGGCATGGGCTAGGTCGATCTCCGTGCTGCCCCAGGGAGGCATGTAATGCACCAGAAACGGTGCATCATGTTCTGTGGGACTAGGGTTTGCAAGAATGTTTTGGGATGGGGCACGGAGGCTGGTGAGAAAGGCTGAGCCAGATTTTGTGTTGTCTTGGGAAGTGGTGGAGAGGGGTGTGGGGGCATCAAGTGTTGAGGGCGAATGTACGGCATTATGGCTGGTGTTGAGTTTATATAAGCGAGGGCTCTGGTTAGCACGACAAGAATTAGTTAGGCATGGAAAACAATGTAGGGCTGAAGAGGTGAGGAGAAGAGTCGAATGGGAGATACAAGACAGGGTGAGTAGGGATGTGACAAAGCTGGGGTACCATGCTGCTAAAGAAAGATGGAAGGGAGGGTTTGGTTGGTTGTAGAGAGGACACGGTGGGAAAAGGGGTAAATGGCGGACTTGACTTTGAATTACTATTTTGTTTTTGTTTGTTGGTTTTTACTGTAACAATACAGTGTGATGTATTTGACTAGCTAATTGTTCTGATCTGTGGTTGCAGTCAAACGTTGAATGATATGTTGGGGAGGGTGGTGGAGAAGTACTTTTAGTTTTGATTCACTCTTTTTGGTTGTTTTGGTTTATATTTGGTTCAATTTGTTGTAATAATTTGGATGGTGTATACACTCTTGTGTAAAAGTAGTTAATTTTATAATTAAAAAAAACAAAATAAAAAAAAAATCTGTTCATATCAGTTTAATATCTCATGCGTCCCCTACCCGGGGAGGGGATTCATAGCGTCTCATCATGGCTGGACAGGCTTTTCTTTGTGTTGGCCTGTGTCACACTTTTCGTTTTCAGTGGAAGGAAGCAAGCAAGCAGAGAGATGATGCCAAAAGATGTTTTTGTAAGAAGAAAAGGAGCTGCTCTCTCTCGTCGACGTTTATTGCCTTTGGTGGCATCCACAGGCAAGAGGATATGATCTTACTTTGGCTTCAGCTGGGGTTCATCGCTAACACAGGGCAGCTGGGGTCGTTTGGTGTGATTAGTTTGGATAGACCAAATTTCAGGGTTGTTACCATTCATATGTTCAACCCTTTTGTGACTGACTTGGCAATAAAGGATTTTTTCTGTCGTTTTGCTGACGTTGTGTCATTGTTGCAAGATATGTAAAGGACACATGAGGATAGAGAAGGACGCGGCGAACTCAGGCATCCACCTGCTTTTTTCCAACTGGGGACAGATAGGGGTTATCTCTATTATGCTCACCAGCCACTTTTTTGCAGGAAATGCAGGCGTGATGTGGATGCCGAGTGTACCAGGGTGACATACCGTTACTGTGAAAGGGGTGGCCATGTCATGAAGGTATGCCCAGGCGTGGTTTAAGACATTAGACTCCTACATCTCACAGTTTTTGTGGAAAACCAAGCCACCACGAATTAGTTTAAAAACTCTTCAAAAATCCAGACGCTGCGGCGGCCTAGAACTACCTAACTTCCACCACTATTTTCTTGCCAATAGACTGAACCATGTCCACAAATGGATAAAACCCATGCCAGCAGACTCCTCCTGGATAGACATTGAACAAACATTTTGTGGAAATATTAAAGTTGCAGATCTGCCCTTTATCAGCACCAAAATCAAACATCATAGTTGTTACCAGAACATTAGCATAAAAGCATCTCTGCAAGCCTGGTGGGAGTTTCTTAAAATTAATGGGTCTTCGCTTACTCTTTGCCAAAACACACCTCTCTGGAACAATCCAGACATCATACAAAACAAAAAGGCAATACACTTTCCAACTTGGCATATCAAAGGGATAACACATCTGAAACATGTTTTCACAAGAGACAAGTTTACCTCTTTTGAAGAACTAGTGTCTCACTATGAAATCACTAGTGCCAATTTCTTAGAATACCAACAACTAAAGTCAATACTTAATGCAAAAAGTAAGAATACTGCCATCCACATGCAACCACCACCAGTAATAGAGCGATTTATTGATATATCAGGGAAAAAGACAGTATCCAAAATCTATATCTTAATTTCCAATGTAGACCAGACAGTGAACCTTCCGATCTCTAAATGGGAAGCTGATCTCAATATCACCACTAATTACACGTTCTGGAATAACATATGTTCTAATTTATTCAGAATGACAAAAAATACAAATTTACAACTAATACAATACAAAATTCTTCATAGAACTCACTATACAGGACAAAGGATGTTCCAAATGGGTCTCACAAACTCAAATATTTGCCCTCACTGTACAGATAACACAGCAGATAGATTCCTACATGCATTCTGGTCATGTTCACCTGTGCAGCAATTTTGGCAAAGAGTATGTGAACACCTGTCAACCCAGTTAAGCTGTCCAATCCCAGCAGCCCCTGCACTTTGTCTTCTAGGAGATCTAAGTGGGCTTGATCTAGAGACAAACTCATCACACACACTTCTTTCTGCCCTCTGTGTCGCAAAGAAAATCATCCTCATGAACTGGAAAACTAAAAAAAAATTAAGCATTACTCAATACCTGAACAGCTTGTTAGGTTATACCACCTTAGACACATTGTCTGCTTCATCAAATCAATGACCAAAACTATACTCTGATTGATTCCATTTCCAGGTAAGGATGCGTGGGGCTCGGGTGCTGCGTCATGTCTGGCACAGTGGAGGGGGGGTGACTAGTGGTTGGTGGTGCCTGCCTGCCTAAGGAACCGGGACAACGGGTTGGTGGACTCTGGGCTGGCCGCATGGGTCCCCTGCGGCGGGGGTGTGGTGGCTGCTGAGACCGGCGGCCCTGTGCCGGGGTGGGACCATTTTGAGGGTTGGCGTGTGCCTGTCTCCGGGGAGCCGGAGGCGGGCCTCCCTGCCGGTGTGCGGGGGCGGACCTGGGGGTGGAGACCTGGGTGACCTGAGTCCGGGGGACTCCCTCTGGGGGTGCCTGCCTGTGCCCGGAGGGGTGTCTCTCCCCTGGGGCGCTGCCTGCCCTAGCGGTCCGACGCCCTCTGGTAACTGATCGGGCCTGTTGCAGGGGGGGTTGGCGGACTACTCAGGCTAGAACCTTCATTGGGCCCTGGGCGGAGGCTGGCCCTCAATGCACAACCGCAGAGTATGTGTGTGGGTTTGAGTGTCACACTACACGGGGCGAGCATGGGCATACTTGAGCGAGAGAATGGGTAAGTGTGAAAGAAGGGTGAGGATGGCTCTGGCTGTGCTGCGTGTGGCGCCTGGGCAGTAGTACTGCGGTCCCTGGGTCTCGGCTGTCCCTTCCTGGCTGGGGGTTGTGGGGGGTGGTGGGATAGGTAGCAGAGCCAGTCGGGAACCTGGCTCTGCGGACCCTGGTGCTCTGCTTCCCAACTACATTTCTCCGCATTCATCCACTTAGGTCTGCAAGGGGCGTCCTGCTGATGGAGGGACCGGGGCTACTGGGAAGTGGTTCCGTCCTTTCCAAGTGGGATGCTCTGCAGTTTTAATTGCATTAGTCATACACACTTGTCCAGGAATCTGGGGGCTCCTTCCGGGGGGGCCAGTAGACGGAGCCTTCCCGTTGATGGCTCTGTCTGCTGGACCCCCCGGAGAATTGGGTATCTCCCAAAGTTCCTCATACTTAGCTACATATACATACATTTAGGGCCGGGGGTGGGCTCTTTCACTGCGGCCTGGGGCTGAGGCCAGTTGTGGCCTCGGCCACTGGCCCTGATGGAGAGATCACCACCCAGTTTTAACTGCAAAAAGACATTTAGGGCGAAGGGGGGCACTGTCCGGGGGACACACCGTCAGCCAGCGGTTGTGCTCCTGGAGGTGTCACCCACCTTCAGTGCACTTTAGTTCCACACACTCACGTCCAAGCTGGGTTGCAGGGTTCTGGGGTACCTTTTTCTACTGCCCTCTGCCTCCCCCGGGTTGGGGGGGTTGGTCGGGGCTCGGGAGGAGCTGCGGTCCCTGCCTGGGGCCACATGGACGGCAGGCCGGAGACCTCCCCTCCCCACGAATGTGATCAAACGAATGGTGTGGGTGCGAGAATGTATCTGAGAGTGCATTGGTTCACGTATGATTGACTAGTTTGTTGTGAGAGAGTCTATGGTGTGTGTGTGTGTGTGTTGATGTGATGATGTGTGTTGCACATGTGGGTGGGTGTATGCGTCTGTGTTTGTGTGAGTTGGTATGCGTGTGGTGCGGTTGAAGTGTGGGGGGGTCCGGTTTTTCGCCCGGGGTACGATGATCGTCTGCCTGGGTGGTCTCTTTTCTGCTGACCTCACCAATTGCTGGCCTTGAGCTGCAGGCCGCTGTGGCGCCAGGGGATGAGGTCGGACCGATGGGGTAGGCCCCGCTCCGCCCATGTGGGGGTGGTGGACTGGGGGCGGGCCCCACTCTGGGCGCGGGGGCATCTTCTGGCGGGCTCCCTACGGACCGTGGGTCCTCGGGCTCTACTCTTTCGGGCCGACCCTCCCGCCGGGGGGAGTGTTTGCCCCTGGTTCTCATGGGGCGGACAGCGTTGACCCCCGGTGGCCCACTCTGGCCTCGGGTGCTGTCTCTGTTGCTGCTGCAGCTCTGCCTGGGGGGCTCTGTGTGGGCAGCTTGGGTTGCAACACCTGCCCTCCTGGAACTGAAGGTGTGTGGGCTCCCTGGCTGCTGGGATTCCTTCCTCTGCTTGCTGGATGGGCGTAGTGGCGGAGCCCCTCACATCACCCTGGCTTCCACAAGTGGCATTGTTCATGCACCAACGTCTGCCTCACCCTTTGGGTGAATAATGTTAAGCTACAGCCTTACTAACCTTGTAGTGGGACACTTTCCAAATCCAACTGTAAGTATTACTGATACTTATCACTGCCAATATGAATAATGTGTGAATGTGGAATTTGTGGTGTTGTATGTCATGACCTTTATTAAGTAGTATGGGATATGTATAATAATGCACATATGTATGTATATTGTATGTATATGTTTGTATTAGTGTGTGCACATACCTTATTGGTATTGGTATTAATCTCCAAGGTAAACCACAGTACAAAAATTGTTTAGTTGTGAATGTGTTAGCCTAAGGTACATCCATGCTTCTTATTTATTTATTTTTATTTATTTTTTTGCTCCGATTGTTTACTTAACAGATTTGCTTGGTTTCAGCAGCTGGTTGCACCCCTTACCCCCCCCACACACAGCAACATCACACACATTTTGGATTAGCTAAATAAACCATTAAATAAACCATAAATCAGGAAGAGTATATATATTCTATATATACTCTTCTTGTTAAAGCAAAGCTGTCCATCACAATGTGGCATTCAGCGTAATATATGCTGCTTGCTAAACTGCTGGACAGAACAAAAAAAAAAAAAAAAAAAAAAAAAAATGAAGGTATGCCCTTTTGCGAAGATCTGCAATGCATGTGGGGACCTTAGGCATCTCTATAGAAACTGTCCAAAGAAGCAACGTTCTTTGCTGATGTAGTGGAGGGAGATCTTTCGAGGACGACTGGAGGCTTCAATGTGCAGCAAAACCCTGAGGAGGTGGTCGAGAGTGAAGTAAATCTGTTGGCGGTTTCTGCAGGAGAGAGGTGGGTGGACGATGTGACTTCTGGTGTGACTGGAGTCGGGGTGGTGCCCTCAGATGCAACACTAAGGATGGCTTTTGATGTCACCGTGCAGGCGACTATGCTCAAAGGGCGCAGAGGACCAGATTCTGCTGCACAGGAGCAGTGTGGCATGGAGAGTGAGCAGCAAGTAGTTAAGAAAGCCAAAGGTTCAGGAGTGATGGAGGTAGCTGGATCACAGGTTGACGACACTTCCGAGGCACCCAGCATAAAAGAAGGAAGTGGTATGGTTGTCAAAACTGTGACTGAGACAAACTTTTCTGCTGTGGAGTCCTTTGGTTTGGATTTTGCTTTCTTACAAGCTATGTTGACACTCTCTTTTCCGCATGGAGTGAAGAAAGAGGAGGCAGAGGAGAGACATGGATCTGCAGGGAGTACAACATGCTCATGGGCAGAGCAGATGGACGACATGGATGTGTATGGGGCCCAAGGGTCCTCTGAGCTCGGGAGTTGATGATGTGATTTGCAAGTGTTTTTTTGTGTTTTGTGGGGGACAGTAGAACATGTTTTTGTGTGTTGGAACTTTTAATTTCAGGGGGCTTCGTTATCCTCTGAAAGGTATCATGGTTTTCAGTTTCATTAAGGACTTGGGGTTGTCTGTTGTTTTGGTGCAGGAAGTACATTTGAGAGATGGTGAGGATGTGCTTAGGTTTAGTGAGGAATGGGGACAAGGGGGAGCGGAGTATAGTCTGGGTGCATTCTTTGGGGGTGGGAGTTTTGTTTGGGCGGGGGGTGCAGGTGGAACAGGATGTTTTGGTTGTACAGGGGAGCGTGGTAGGGGTGAATTTTCAGTTGAACAGGATGGCTTTTAGAGCCATTGTAGTTTACGGTTCTCAGGTTAGGGGGAAAGGGGGCAGATGGTGGAGTATCTGGTCCCTTTTAGTTTTACAAACTGTCATGTTATTGTGGGAGGGGACTGGAATGATGAGGTGGTGGTGGGCAGGGGGGAGGGGTGTCAGGGGTGGGAGAGACCTCTCCGAGCTTTGGGGTTGGTGGATGGCAGTCGGGAGGTGCAGCCACAGTTGCTGGTCCCAACCTGGAGGAACTCCAGAGGGGTCTGCAGACGACTGAATTGTTTTTTTTTTCCCCAAGTCTGTTGTTTTGAATTCAGGCAGGGCTGTGTTAAAAAAAAATTTCTGATCATGATGGGTTCCTTCCTGCAAGATCGAATTGGTCTGTGTCCATTATGGGGGGGCCTGTTGAATGGTGGAAGGTGGTGAAGGAACGTATCAGGTCCTTTTTGTGTAAAGTATTGTGTGCACCGTGCTAGGCAAAAGGCAGCTAGAGTGAGACACTGGCAAAAGGGGCTTGAAAGGGAACAGGCCCCAGCAAATACCTGGGGTCTGGCCAATGAATCAGTGTGCATGCGATTTAAGGGTCAGCTGCGCTCCTTTTATGAGCGCAGGGCTTGGGATTTTGTTGCATGCAGAAAGTGTGTACTGCACATTTCTTTATCTCTGTGTGGGCAAGGCGGGCTAAACAGGTTTTTAAGGGAGTCAAAGACATGAGTGGTCGGGTGATAGAAGATAGTGGGGGTATGGTGGAGGTGGTGACGGAGCACTATTGGGATTTTTTTTTGAGGAAAAAGCGATGGGCGGTGAGCCGCATAGTTTTTTAGACCTAATAGCTGGACGGGTCTCTTGTGAGCATGTGGCATCGTTGGAGGCACCCCTCTTCTTCTTCCACTTCTGGAGCTGACTAAGGCACTAGGTGGTTTGAGGAGGGGTGCTGGGAGGGCAGCATGACTTAACCTGCAGTTGATTCGTGATGTCACTGCCTGGGCAGAGGATCGTGATTTGCCTTTCATGGTAGTGGGTCTGGACCAGGCTTTTGATAGGGTGCATTGGGGTTTTTTGTTTAAATTTTGAGGGCGATGGGTTTTGAGAGTGTGGTGGTTGGATTGTTGGAGGCTTTGTATGAGGGTGTATGTTGTGATGGTGAATGGCCATATTGGCAGTGCATTTGCATTACGGTCGGGGGTTAGGCAGGGGTGCCCACTCTCACCTATACTGTTTGTATTGTACATGGAGCCTCTCATCCAAGCTGACTCTCAGGTGAGAGGGGCATTGATTCCAGGGGGTGGTGGGTTGCGAGTGGAGATTTTGCAATATGCAGATGATGCTACGTTACAGCTTGACAAGGATGACTGCGCAATACGTGCATTGGAAGTATTTAAGGAGTTTGGTAGAGTTTCCAGTGCAAGGCTTAATAATGACAAGTGTGCAGTGAAGATTTTTGGCAGGTGGAAGATGTGGCAGGATGCACCGGGGGACCTGCCAGTGTGTCATGGTCTGTTAAAGATACTTGGAGTCCTGTTTGATACTGCTAACAGTGCGTCAGTGAATTAGCTTAGGCCTTTGCGAAGGGCAAAATCTAAGTTGGCATTGTGGAAAGGTAGGAGGTTTACATTGACGAGGAAGGGTTTGGTGCTTAAGGTGCATGTACCCTCTTCAGTGCTCCATTTGGCATATGTGTTCCCCATGCCAGTGGTCGTACAAAGGACTTGCGGGTGGTTTTTGATTTTGTTAGGGGGGGTGGGCATGAATGGGTTGCACATGGGCGCATGATTTTGGGTGTGGAGATGGGTGGGAGAGGTGTGCCAAACATACCGGTGAAGACACCATTTTTGTGGCCTCCTTGCTGCAGGACATGGTGTCTGCAGTAGGTCATCCTGCCAGCTCTGGTTTGTGTTATTTCTTTTCCTATTTGGCTAGGAACCTAATACCATGGTCTAATATCGGCCCGAGGTCTGAGCAGATGCCGTGGCATTTTCCAAGGGCGGCGCGGTGGGTGATCCATCCGGAGACTTTGCAGGGTGGAATGTGGAAGCAGCATAGGTCTTTATACAGGGTTGTACAGGGGAAGGCAGGCTTGCCACCAGTAGTCGGGGTGTCTGAGTTGGATTTGGGCTGTGTACAGGCGACGGGGATGGATAATGGGCTGAGGGACTTGCATTGGGCTTGCTTGCAAAGTTGTCTCCCGATTAGGGAGAAAATGTACCAGCATAGGCTTAGTCGGTCTCCGTGCTGCCCCAGGGAGGCATGTTATGCACCAGAAACTGTGCATCGTGTTCTGTGGGACTGTGGGTTTGCAAGAACGATTTAGGATGAGGCACAAAGGCTGGTGCGGATGGCTGAGACGGGTTTTGTGTTGTCTTGGGAAGTGGTGGAGAGGGGTGTGAGGGCATCATGTGTTGAGGGTGATTGTACGGCATTATGGCTGTTGTTGAGTTTATATAAGCGGGGGCTCTGGTTAGCACGACATGATTTAGTTAGGCATGGAAAACAATGTAGGGCTGAAGTGGTGAGGAGAAGGGTCGAATGGGAGATACAAGACAGGATGAGTGGGGATGTGACAAAGCTAGGGTGTTGCCAAAGACAGATGAAAGGGAGGGTTTGGGTGGTTGTAGAAATGACATGGTGGGAAAGGGGGTAAACGGCGGACTTAACTTTGAATTAATGTTTTTTTTATTGTAAAAATACAGTGTGATCTATTTGACTTGCTAGTTGTTCAGATCTTTGGTTGCAGTCACATGTGGAATCATATGTTGGAGGGTGGTGGAAAAGTACTTTTTGTTTTTAATTTCCTGTTTTTGGTTGTTTACTTTTATTTTGGTTCAATTTGTTGTAATATTTTGGCTTGTGGATACACTTTTGTGTAAAGATAGTTAATTTTATTAATCAAAAAAAATCTGTTCTTATCAGTTTAATATCTGATACGTCTCCTACCTGGGGACCATATATTAAATTGATTTTTGGAGCAGGGAGATGGAATAGGGGCTTGCTCCGTCCACTCCACGCATCGACCCGGTATTGCAGTACATCCGGGAATGGTGCATCCTCTCTACATGTATGACGGTAAACCATGCTGCTTTAACCTTAGCAGGTCAGTGGAATTATGTCTCGCATGTTTACTTTGTTAAGCTCGGATCTTTAAAATATTAAAACAGTTTGTTTGCATATGCTGGAGTGCAGCTAATGAGCATGTTTTAAATGTTCCACATTTGATGTTGTTTGTCTGGTGTTATTTATGTAGGCAGTAGAACTTTAAGCAGCACAATTTAACATTACATTTGAAGAATAGCTGTGCCAGTATCAGCCCAACAGCATTTCCTACACAACAATTAGCTTAAAGGGCCCATATCATGCAAAATCCACTTTTTAGACATTTTGGAGCGTCCCTATGACTCTATGGGTCACATATACACACACTGAGCACGGTAGAAATGCATTTCCTGCTTTTTTCACATTTTGAAAACGTAAATTTTCTCATCCAATGAAAACAGCCACGACCTACTCTGAGGCCGTGTCCCAGTTGTCGTCACACTGGTTGAAAGTTCTCCTTGCAAATCCTGAACCACCACCCCCACAATGATCCCGAACCAAAACTGGACTTCCGCCCATTTCCCCCCTCTCACTCACCGTGAACAGACCAGCACGGCCGCGCCCAAGTCCTCCCATAGAAATAGTTCGGTTCTTGGGTGTTCTAACCAACACCAAAGTCTATTCACTTTAACAAGGGATCAACAAGTGAGGATTTGTGGGTCACTTTTATTTTTAACGGACCGGTGCCAGAAACACTGCCTCAGCATTTATACGTATGTGCATTTCAAACGAGGGTGCGTACAATGCTGGATTTGTTTCACGGCTCCTGTTGGAAAAAAAGGACCTATTCCTAAAGTCCGTCATCCACTCACTGAAGTAAGTACATGCTTAAAATTTATAATGTTTTAAAATGTTAGTTTGTCCGTTTAAATGTAGTAACCTATGTGTGAGTCAAGTTACTAGCTAGCTATGCTAACGGCTACAGCCATTCGACCGAGCCTTTGTCCCCTTCAAATGTGCTCATGTGGGCTCCTGCAGCCACACACCTGTGTGGAGAAAAGCTAATGGCTATGGGCATCGAGCGGCTACGGGCAGGGAGCGGTGGGTCTAGCGTCTGTCCTTTTCTGTAATCACATACACCTGCGGGGAACAGCTGATCGTTATCGCCCTTCCAGCGGCGACAGACAGGAAGCGGTGGATCTAGCTCGCTGTAGTAAGTTTGTGCTTGATACTTGTGATATCTAAATATGTTAGTTGGGTCTGTTTAAAATGCAGTAACCCACATGTGAGACAAGCTAATCGCTAGCATCGCTAACGGCTACAGTGAGTCAACCGAGCCTTTGTCCCTTTCAAATGTGCTACTCTGAGTTGGTGCAACCACACACCTGTGTGGGGAACAGCTAATAGCGATGGGCCTTCGATCGGCGACAGGCAGGAAGCGGTGGATCGAGCTTTTGTCCTGTTGACGTGCTGCCGCTCCTGTTTTGTGTGTTGCGTTAGCCGTTAGCATGTCTTTAGGCCTTTGCACTTTAGAGCTACAGCTTGTCGATCGCTACAAAAAGAACCTGCAGATGAACGCGGTTATGTTTATTACCCCGTCCTGTATCACAGCCTAAATCAACTTGTGATTTGGGGTTATGTCATTGTTCTATCAAATTCTAACATGATTAGTTGGAATGATTACTGTGTTGTGTTTCAAGCTTAGTTGCTAATTAGTCACATCTCTACAATACCTGCTGCTTATCTGGTCAGTTACCTATAGCTTGTACCATAGCCATTATATTTGTAGGACCAAAACAATTTACAGTAAATGTAACAGTCTTTTCTATACTGTAGGAGGGCAAATCCCAGTTGCCCACATGCAAGGAGGCTGTCAAACAGAGAAATCACTGCAGACTGTTGGTACACAGACATCTGCTGCCCAGCTCAGGAGTGAAGGTATGTAAGTTTGTATGTACCAACAGTAAGATAGGTAATAGAAGATTTTAACTGGTATATACTGTTTAGATTTTATATTTGAATTGTAACAACTGTTTATCTGTTGTTTTAGCACAGACAGGCCTGTCCTCTTGTTTGGTTTAATTTTTTGTCTGGTATTGTGTGTTCTTACATTAGAGAAGGTTTTGACCTACATAATAATGAACATTTCACTAATCTACAATTCTGATTGCAGTACCTTTTGTTTTGATGAGGTGATGGTGAGGACAGCCACAGCTTCCATCTGGTAGAGGACTGCTTCCGCTCAGTCTTCCAAATAGTGATGAGAACAAGGATCACCACATCTCCCTGTTTACCCTACTTTCATGCATTTCGTCTGCAAGGCCCTGCAAAAGCTTCTCCTTCGTCCTCAAACCCCCAGACTTCTTAATTAACTCAGTAACCTATACATTGCACATTGGAGTGTGAAGGTAACAGTTTGTTCTAGCTTTGGAGTAGTGGTGCATTTTTTTGGTTTACAATAAAGTTGGCTTTAACTATTATGTATTTCACTGAACTCTGTTTCTGAAGGGAAAACACTTTTATTTAGGAAATCATAGTATTGAAATTACATGTTTTTCTCTTTCTAATATGGTAAGCTATAAAGTTGAAGCGGCCATAAATAAAACGCATATAAATTATATATAAATAAAGTTTAAAAAATTCTTAATGAGTGTTGCACTCTCAAAAAACAAATTTTTACTCAAACGGTAAAGGAGTTATTCTACAGGTGGTCTACATCAATCATACTATGAGTGTTTTAGTGTTTTATCCATCAGGAAACTGCCTTCATCTACAACCCAAGCATGAAGAAGCATGAAGAGATGGCAACTCAGATTCTTCACCCCAGGAATCCTCAGCACCAGCTCACTAGCCTCTGTAGACTAGATACCTGTAACAACTTTAGATACAGAGACATATTACTGTCAAATTTATCATGAATGACAAAAAACATAATTAAAAGCAGTAAAAATACGTTAGGTCAATATATAATTTGAACCAATGCTTTTTGTTCCCAGGTAGGTCATGCAGTGATTGCTCTAAATATTAATGCACATTTTTTAAATAAAATTGTCAGAGCAGCAGCACAAGTAAGACAAAAACAGTGAAATGTGTAAATGTAAAATGTATTTATATTATTTCAGCTATGCTCTCAAACTTATTTGTATAATGTAAGCTAAAGTAGTGTTTTCTATTAACGAGAGTTTTCCAGGTAAGTCGTGTTGTGAATATTGAAGCTGCACACGCCATTTAGCATTCGCATTAGCAACCGCTAGTCGCTTTGCAAATTACATAAATCAATTAAATTGAAGTAAATGCGACATTACCAATGAGACACATCTTGCATCAGCCGAAATGTGGCGACTTCAACAGCCTCCTCTTCAGCTTCAGGGTCAGATTCGGGATCGTAGACGTATGGTTCTACTACGCTAAGAACCAGCTGACTAATGTCGTGCAGTCCTGTAGTGGGTCTTCTTCTTCTTTGGAGGATTGCGGTGGATTGCATTCTCAATGTCGCACTACTGCCACCTATTGTATCGTAACCGTGCGGTGGCTCGTATCCATGGAGCCAATTAAAAAAAAAAAACAACAACAAAAAAGGTATGCGCTTCCGCACAGAGGTGTGGCGAGCAGCTTCGCTTGCGACACGCCCAGAAAACACAGCGTTTGCTGATGGGGAGTGAAAACCACACATTGACAGGGGCAGTGTGGACGATCTACAGGGTTTTATGGGATGAAAATTTACAGAGACCTTACTGAGACATTAAAGTCTAATATTTTTTAGAATGAAAAGCATGATATGACTCCTTTAATGGAGAATAAGATGTTACTACTGGCCAACCAGAAAGGAATTTTTAAAATAAATTTCAGAGTCATAGAAGAGGGCAAAAGAACGACAGAGGAGGAGATACATGAATGTGCTAACAGAGGACATGAGGTTGGCTGGTGTGAAAGTACAAGATGCCCAGGATAGAGATAGATGGAAAAGGATGATTTGCTGTGGCAACCCCTGATGGGAAAAGCTGAAGACACTAACTGTAAGAGAAAAACATACAAACAAAACATATCAATGATTAGGTCATTAGGTCACAGTGGGGGACTGATCAGTTGTTCAGAGAAAAGCTTTTAGATTCATGTGAACTTCAAGTCACATATTTAAGGTTGAATCATTTATTCTGTTACTGGACTACAATACAAGCCTGGAGGGATTCCACAAAGCCTTACCTTATATGATTCTCCTGATCACCATTCACGTTAACTCATTTAACTCATGTTTGGATCGAGAGTGATAATAAAGAAGTTTACATCCAGTGATGCGGGTCTCTTTTGGTCCGTACATTTTTTAGCTGGTCCGCCATTACGGTGGCAGATAGCAACAAGTGCAAATCTGATGTGGGCAACACAGCAGCAGGCTTTAGCTCAGTGCATCGATATTGTAAACCACTGTGTGTAATCTCAGCTAATGAGCTGAAGGGAAGTTAGAAGTCATTCATCCATCCATCCGTCCATTTTCTACTGCTGAATCCCGTGCGGGGTCGCAGGGGGGCTGGAGCCTATCCAAGAAGGCTGAGGGCGGGAGGCAGGGTACACCCTGAACCGGTTGCCTACATACTGTAGGATGCACTCTCACAATAGCCCCAACCTGGTCCAAGTCATGGTCTCCCTTGAGTTTGATAGGACAAAAAAGACAGTAGCAAGTTGCAGAGCTACAGAAAATGAGACCTTAACGTTAACTAAAAATTGTGCCTGTGTGCTTTTTCTTATACAATACAGTCGTCATGTGCTGGTTAGTTGCAATACTGAACATTCTTACACAAACAACTAATTTCTTGTGCCTTGTTGTACATCAAGTTTAAACATCTGATGTTCCATTAGACTGACTAATAGTTTATGATATATGTTTGTCTTTTACACCCGGACTCTGGCTCCATCCTATCTGACTCCCCACCAGACCCAAAGCTGTTAAAGCGAATGCATCTTGTCTTCGAAGCTTGGTGTTCCTTCCTTTGGATAACAAGACACGATGATGCAGAAGTGAGAATGTAAACATTCTTAAACATTCAGAGCACTGATCTCCCCAGCTGGTTTTTGGTTTGTTGATGTGCAAGATCAACATCCATGTTTTTGATTTGCATTCCCCATTATTTTTTATTTTCCTTTATTTTTATAATAAATCTCACAAAAGACAACTCTCTCATCTGTCTCTTTATGGGAAATTTCTGCCACACCTTATGTCACATGGCAGCTCTTATGGGGAACTGCAGTTCAGACAGCTGCCAAGCAGAATAAGACTGTCTAGCAGTGTATAAGCAACTGTTGAGGTATACACCCAAACCATCAAGCCCTCATCTCGGGAAGATGTTGTGGATTGATACTGTATGTTTCTGGATGTTCAGTGTGATATATATCAGGATATACCTGTGCCACAAAGAACTCTTCAGTTTTGCACTGGAAGAAGCTGTAAGTGGTCTGACCAAAGAGAGGAGACACACCTGTCCCATCTGCACCAAGAGGTTCAAAAAGTCGAGCCATTTGAAGGAGCACATCAGGATCCACACATGGGAGAAGCCGTACTAATGCAGGGGCTTCAATTGCAAAGGCGACATGGAGTCCCACATCGGGATGAAATGGCTGTGGTGGGTGTGGGCATCAGCGACGACCTGATCAGTCTGGAGATCGCGTCTCTGTTCCCAACCTGACACTCATCGACCTGCCCGGCATCGCCAGGGTGGCTGTAAAGGGACAAGCAGAGAACATCGGTGATCAGGTGTGTTAGCTTAAACCCCCTGAACCACACTGTTGAGGAAAAACAGAATTTAATACACAATTTAAATTGATACTTTCAGATAAAAAGTTTGAACCATAATTTCATCTCAAATTTGAGTCATTGTCAAAGAGCAAATTAAACAGCTGGAGGAACCAGCTGTAAGGAAACTGAAGGTATGTGACAACAAAGCAATAAGCTCAGCATTGAGCTGATAGCTAACAATGGTGCTTGTAGGAAGCGGAGGTACACGCCATACGTACCATATGTTACTATAGGAAATGTCCGCTCTCTCTCCAACAAGCTGGATGAGCCAAGTTCGCTTAAGTGATGTGGGATCCAGGATCCAGCAGATATGAGCATGTATAGGGCAGCTCCTATGACGGCCATCAGACAGACACATGATAATGTGTACAGGTAACATCCAGTTAAACGCTGCCAGGGGAGTTAATGCAAAGACATTTACAACTGATAATCATGCCTGAAAGATACAAACTTTCTCATTGCGCAACAGATTTATACCATGTGTAAATTCCTCTGTCCTCGAGGGTCACTGCCCCTGCTGGTTTTCTAACTCTCTCTGCTGCTTACCGTGATCAGGTGTGTTAGTTGGCTTTTCCAGCTTGTCATTGACTGAACACACCTGATCAAAGTTATCAGTAGGAGCTGGGCCAGTGAGACTTGGAAAACCAGCAGGGAAAGCGGCCCTCGATGGCTTCTGTTTGACACCCCTGGTTTATAGTGTTAATCATCCTCTGTCCTCTGATCCAATGGAGCCAAACAGTGCCACAGTGACTGGACAGTCATGTTTGGATCAGTCCAGAGAATCATTTAACATTTAACATTAACATTAAAATTTAAGGAGCTCTGTGCAGTGTAGCTGTTAGCATGACCACAATTACACTGAGCTGTTTGAAGGTTGTGAAACTTGATTATTTACAATGGTGTAGTAGTGTTTGTCAATAAACAAGTCATTTGTATTTCATTTCATTCATCGTAATTGTATGACTACTAATCAAAACCTACATATATACAAATAAAGGATTCAACCTTAAGCATGTGACTTAAAGTTCATTTGAATTTGTGGCTCTAAACCTTATTTTAGACTGAGCTTAGTCCTAGATCAGCTTTTGGCATCCAACAGTCAGGGGATGGTTTTCATGAGTGGTTCCTGCATATGTCACAGAATCTGTGTCCTCGACTACCCACATACACACTAAATGTATGACTGTGAAATGTATAAAAAAATTCCTTTCTGGTTGGCCAATAGTAACAACTTATTCTCCATTAAGCTAATTGTTGTTGAACTCATACTGGCACAGCTATTCTTTAAATGTAATATATTGTTAAATTGTGCTGCTTAAAGTCCTACTCCCTCCAGTTAAACCTTATATAGCTTCATTCATAGGATTCATACGATACTCAACGACAATACCTTTTAAACACTTAATCAGGGGAGAGCGCGAACGCAGTCCCCCACTACCAGAAATTATGCAGTTGAGATTCCCACATTTGGGGAATTCGCAGAGGTCAGACAGCCTCAGTGCAATGGCTGAGCCTCGCCCTGGGTGAACCACCTACATGATCATGGTATCTCACCTGCCAGGTAAGTATGAGTTGCTGAACCCGCGCTCGGGAGCCCCTTTCACACGTGATCCCTGATGACTGACGGTGCTGAAAATCATTAAACTCACAAAGTACAACGTCTCAGAAGGACGTGAAAGCACAGAAATCCACCCCAAAGGTAATGCGTTATACATAAGGACACAGACGTTATTTATATTTTTTACGATAGAATACCACATCTCCCATCGTGCTTTGTAGCAGTTCCCGGAAGTACGACACCCAGAAGAACAGCTTTATTGAGTTCTACTGGGCTCCACTGTTTACTTTAGGGACTGTTTTATGAGCCAAAAATGAACTTAACACAGCTCTTCAGGAGCTAGATGCAAAAAGACTAAAAACCTTTCGGGTCTCAATGCAATGTGACTTTGTCTTAAATGCACCCCATGCAAGTCACACTGGTGGAGTGTGGGAACGACAGATTAAGACCATAAGAAATGTCCTCAGTCTCACTCTTTCACTCCCTTCCTATAGACTCAGTGATTCTTCCCTAGGGACGTTACTGTATGAAGCAATGTCAATAGTTAACAGTCGCCCTTTGACAGTGGATAACTTAAACGATCCAACCAACCTGGAACCGCTCACTCCTAATCATCTTATCACCATGAAGTCTACTCCAGCAGGGATGTTCATCAAGGAAGACCTCTATGGACGCAAAAGATGGCGACAGGTGCAATATCTCACAGAGCAGGTTTGGAGCTGCTGGAGAAAGGAGTATCTCCACAGCATTGCTTTCAGACAGAGGTGGCACAAGCCTAAAAGAAACATTGAGGTTGGTTAACAAAAATCTGAACAAAGAAGGTGTACAGACAGGCAAAATGTCTGTAGTTGAACGGCCAGTTCATAAGTTAGTTTTGTTTAGAGTCTGAACTGAATAAGGTAAAGTAAATACGAAAATGCAGTGTAGGTTATAGCACTTTATGTTCATCTGAAGTTAATATGTATTCTGAAATCATTTGTATTTTAATATTTGTGTTATTGAGTAAAACACACATGATTTGGTGGGAGTGTAGCGTCTGAGGATGTTGGTTTATTGTGTTGCCACAGGAAACGGTTTGTTAATGGAAATTACGGAGTTGTTGCTGGGTCAGTGAATGTGCCACAAAGGTAACTGTTTTCAACGGTTGAACGCGCCACAAGAACGAGGTGCGCTCGAAAGCGAAAAAGGTGGACACGACGGAGAACTGAAAATAGTACACGGGGAGAGACGTCAAGGAAGAAAGAGGCAAATTACGGCGACGGTATTTTTTGTTTTGGTTTGTTTAGCTCCGGTCAAAGTGGCAACGAGGTAAAGTTTATTATTTGAATTATAAGTTTAAACGATTTCGTGTCTGCTAAGCTAGCTTAATGATTGTCGTGTTTCATTTATTGTATTGTGTCTTTGCCGAGCTCTTACGGCAGGTTTGAGGTGACCTCCACAATAAAGAAAGGCTTCAGACCACCAGTAAAGCTGCGCTGTGAAGAAAGTAAGATCTCGGAACTTCTGCAGTGCTGTCGTCAATGTCGAAGACCACGTGTAGAAGCTATCGTATACAGCGAACAGCAGGCAACAGAAGTTGGTCTGATACCTGGAGCAACAGGAATAAGGGACAGTGACCTGAAAATGGAGGATGCACCATGCTCATCTGCAGGTAACAAGGATTCTAACGAACAAATGGCGAAGTTGCAAGGAAAGAGTCAGAAAAGTGAGGACTTATAGGTATAATATAAGATTGAACGATGATGAAAATATAGACAGTAATGAAAAATTGCTAACTGCAATAATTGTGCAGCATCGAAACAAAGCCACCAAGGAAACTCTCTATAACGACACACCTCGTCGCACAGAACGTGCTAGAGTCCCAACAGAAAAGATGGCTGCTTATCAAAGAGAACAAATGAGCAATAAGGAAAGAAGCTAATCAGCCCATATGAGCTTGATTTTTTGACTGGACGCTACAACTAGCGTCACGTTATTTCTAATGGACTTGAAGCAACAACATTCCTTCAAAGTCATTTATCCAGCTAATGCAAAAATATGGTCTAATAATGAGGTTGTAGCAACGACAAAAGAACAAAACAGCTAAACTTTGGAAATATGATCTGATGAGTCCAAATTTCTTTGCACCTTCAAAGATATAATCAGACATTTTTACATAGTAACTTAAGAAACGGTTGTTGCTTCAAAATGTTTCCTTTGTCAGAGAACAAACTTCTATATAAAGTCGTGCATCTAAAAGACACACATTGATTTCGCTTCATCCTCTAACGGTCGCGGAAACAAATAATTCTATAATTCTTTCCTACCGCAAAACAGGTCCTCGGGCAGCTTTGCAATTTAAGTAATGTGCAGAAACAGACTTCGGCTGATCTAAACTATATGTAACAGTCTGTGTTAAAAGAAATGTGGAGTCGCTTTTTACCCACGCAGGCGCTGTTTGTCTGATTTCAGCTGCGACTCGATTGGTTGTCTGCGGTTCAGTTCTGCCACGCGATTGGTTGTTTACAAGTATATGGTCACCGGTAAATTTTGGACGAACCGTTCTTTATCACTGTAGACATTTAACTACCGTATAAACGGTTTAAAACAGTCCCTAAAGTAAACAGTGGAGCCCAGTAGAACTCAATAAAGCTGTTCTTCTGGGTGTCGTACTTCCGGGAACTGCTACAAAGCACGATGGGAGATGTGGTATTCTATCGTAAAAAATATAAATAACGTCTGTGTCCTTATGTATAACGCATTACCTTTGGGGTGGATTTCTGTGCTTTCACGTCCTTCTGAGACGTTGTACTTTGTGAGTTTAATGATTTTCAGCACCGTCAGTCATCAGGGATCACGTGTGAAAGGGGCTCCCGAGCGCGGGTTCAGCAACTCATACTTACCTGGCAGGGGAGATACCATGATCATGTAGGTGGTTCACCCAGGGCGAGGCTCAGCCATTGCACTGAGGCTGTCTGACCTCTGCGAATTCCCCAAATGTGGGAATCTCGACTGCATAATTTCTGGTAGTGGGGGACTGCGTTCGCGCTCTCCCCTGATTAAGTGTTCAAAAGGTATTGGCGTTGAGTATCGTATGAATGAAGCTATGGCTCACGTAAAAATCTACTCTCAAATCTGTTCTTTAACTACTCTGCTGTAATAAATACAAGCTTCATTCATTCAGTTGATCTTTACCGTACCCGTTTTATTTATTACATTTCGATGCATTTCTCTTTTCTCCACTAGATGTGGAAGCTGCAGTTTTATTTGTCAACTTGTTAATCGAGCAAACAGTTTTTCTTCAGTGAGAAAGATGATAGATTTGTTTGTATTAGCTCATCTGAGGCTAGACTAGTTAACACAGAAGTAATAATGACAAACGTCATCAGCACCAATTTATTATGAATCCTATTGGACAATAGCCTGTCACATGACCCAGTGGCGCCCTACTAACCATGACTTTAAACGTTTAAGGAGCAACCCTTTCCTCCGTTTTCTGTAAGCGTTGCACGTCTTAGCATTTGGTCCCACTGGACCACACTGTTAAACTCTAATCTACTGGTCAACTGAACGTAGACGTTTGCACCGTCACTGAGACTGACTGTTGGGAGAACGTGTACTTCAGCTTCTACGTCATGGCGGTATCGCTTCTCGGCCTTTTGGCTAAGATCAAGTGTAGTATCTGTTCTTATCAGTTTAATATCTGATACGTCCCCTACCCGGGGACCATATATTAAATTGATTTTTGGAGCAGGGAGATGGAATAGGGGCTTGCTCCGTCCACTCCACGCATCGACCCAGTATTGCAGTACTTCTGGGAACGGTGCACCCCCTATGGATGTAAAAATGGTAGATTCTGCTCCTTATTCATTAGAAAGTAATGTATCCATATATTTGACAGGATATTGTTCTCTGCAAAAGTCAGTGTAAAATATTTTGTAACATCTAAGATGTGGTTCCACTACACAGCAATGTCAAACTGTCCACCTACAGATTGTATGACATATGCAGGAACCACTCATGAAAAGCATCTCCTGATCTCAGCTCAGTTCTAAATGAGGTTCGGTGACACAGACTCATGTAAACGCCAAGTCATATATTCAAAGGTTTAATCCTTTATTCTGTGATCCCAACATAGTCATCATGTGCTCTGTGATTGGTTAGGTTCAACACTCTTCTTGTAACATTCTTACAAAAACAACTAATCTCTTGTGTCCCGTCATACATCAAGTTTAAACGGCTGATATTCTGTTTGACCGTCCAATAGTTTATGGTTTGTATCTGTCCTTTACACCCCGATCATGGTATCTCCCCTGCCAGGTAAGTATGAGTTGCTGAACCCGCTCTCAGGAGACCCTTTCACACGTGATCCCTGATGACGGTGCTGAAACTCTTTGAACTCACAAAGTACAACATCCTAGAGGGACGTCTCCCATCGTGCATTGCTGCAGTTAATGCGGTTCCTCGAGTCGCGGCTGAAATTAGACAATCGGCGCTCGCACCCGCTCCTGCGTGGGTAGAAAGCGACTCGACATTTCTTTTAACACAGACTGTTCCACATATGTTAGGTCAGAGAGTTTGATTTTGCACATTACTTAAATGGCAAAGCTGCCTGTGGACGTATGGTGACATGTTTTGCGGTAGGAAATAATTGTTGGTTTCCGCAAAAGGATGAAGCGGGCCAGTAGAATATTGTGAATGTGTACTTTTAGCTGCACAACTTTAGTCGTGGAAGTTTGTTTTCTGACAAAGGAAACATTTTGTAACGTTAACTCGTCTGTTTCAAATGAAGATGAAAACTATTTAAAGCCGACAAAACTAGCGTCACTAGCCGACAAAACTAGCGTTATTTCTAATGGACTTGAAGCAACAACATTCCTTCAAAGTCATTTATCCAGCTAATGCAAAAATATGGTCTAATAATGAGGTTGTAGCAACGACTAAAGATCAAAACAGCTAAACTTTGGAAATATGATCTGATGAGTCCAAATTTCTTTGCACCTTCAAAGATATAATCAGACATTTTTACATAGTAACTTAAGAAACGGTTGTTGCTTCAAAATGTTTCCTTTGTCAGAGAACAAACTTCTATATAAAGTCGTGCATCTAAAAGACACACATTGATTTCGCTTCATCCTCTAACGGTCGCGGAAACAAATAATTCTATAATTCTTTCCTACCGCAAAACAGGTCCTCAGGCAGCTTTGCAATTTAAGTAATGTGCAGAAACAGACTTCGGCTGATCTAAACTATATGTAACAGTCTGTGTTAAAAGAAATGTGGAGTCGCTTTTTACCCACGCAGGCGCTGTTTGTGTGATTTCAGCTGCGACTCGATTGGTTGTCTGCGGTTCAGTTCTGCCACGCGATTGGTTTTTTACAAGTATATGGTCACCGGTAAATTTTGGACGAACCGTTCTTTATCACTGTAGACATTTAACTACCGTATAAACGGTTAAAACAGTCCCTAAAGTAAACAGTGGAGCCCAGTAGAACTCAATAAAGCTGTTCTTCTGGGTGTCGTACTTCCGGGAACTGCTACAAAGCACGATGGGAGATGTGGTATTCTATCGTAAAAAATATAAATAACGTCTGTGTCCTTATGTATAACGCATTACCTTTGGGGTGGATTTCTGTGCTTTCACGTCCTTCTGAGACGTTGTACTTTGTGAGTTTAATGATTTTCAGCACCGTCAGTCATCAGGGATCACGTGTGAAAGGGGCTCCCGAGCGCGGGTTCAGCAACTCCTACTTACCTGGCAGGGGAGATACCATGATCATGTAGGTGGTTCACCCAGGGCGAGGCTCAGCCATTGCACTGAGGCTGTCTGACCTCTGCGAATTCCCCAAATGTGGGAATCTCGACTGCATAATTTCTGGTAGTGGGGGACTGCGTTCGCGCTCTCCCCTGATTAAGTGTTCAAAAGTTATTGGCGTTGAGTATTGTATGAATGAAGCTATGGCTCACGTAAAAAATCTACTCTCAAATCTGTTCTTTAACTATTCTGCTGTAATAAATACAAGCTTCATTCGTTCAGTTGATCTTTACCGTACCCGTTTTATTTATTACATTTCGATGCATTTCTCTTTTCTCCACTAGATGTGGAAGCTGCAGTTTTATTTGTCAACTTGTTAATCGAGCAAACAGTTTTTCTTCAGTGAGAAAGATGATAGATTTGTTTGTATTAGCTCATCTGAGGCTAGACTAGTTAACACAGAAGTAATAATGACAAACGTCATCAGCACCAATTTATTATGAATCCTATTGGACAATAGCCTGTCACATGACCCAGTGGCGCCCTACTAACCATGACTTTAAACGTTTAAGGAGCAACCCTTTCCTCCGTTTTCTGTAAGCGTTGCACGTCTTAGCATTTGGTCCCACTGGACCACACTGTTAAACTCTAATCTACTGGTCAACTGAACGTAGACGTTTGCACCGTCACTGAGACTGACTGTTGGGAGAATGTGTACTTCAGCTTCTACGTCATGGCGGTATCGCTTCTCGGCCTTTTGGCTAAGATCAAGTGTAGTATCTGTTCTTATCAGTTTAATATCTGATACGTCCCCTACCCGGGGACCATATATTAAATTGATTTTTGGAGCAGGGAGATGGAATAGGGGCTTGCTCCGTCCACTCCACGCATCGACCCAGTATTGCAGTACTTCTGGGAACGGTGCACCCCCTATGGATGTAAAAATGGTAGATTCTGCTCCTTATTCATTAGAAAGTAATGTATCCATATATTTGACAGGATATTGTTCTCTGCAAAAGTCAGTGTAAAATATTTTGTAACATCTAAGATGTGGTTCCACTACACAGCAATGTCAAACTGTCCACCTACAGATTGTATGACATATGCAGGAACCACTCATGAAAAGCATTCTCCTGATCTCAGCTCAGTTCTAAATGAGGTTCGGTGACACAGACTCATGTAAACGCCAAGTCATATATTCAAAGGTTGAATCCTTTATTCTGTGATCCCAACATAGTCATCATGTGCTCTGTGACTGGTTAGGTTCAACACTCTTCTTGTAACATTCTTACAAAAACAACTAATCTCTTGTGTCCCGTCATACATCAAGTTTAAACGGCTGATATTCTGTTTGACCGTCCAATAGTTTATGGTTTGTATCTGTCCTTTACACCCCGATCATGGTATCTCCCCTGCCAGGTAAGTATGAGTTGCTGAACCCGCTCTCAGGAGACCCTTTCACACGTGATCCCTGATGACTGACGGTGCTGAAACTCTTTGAACTCACAAAGTACAACATCCTAGAGGGACGTCTCCCATCGTGCATTGCTGCAGTTAATGCGGTTCCTCGAGTCGCGGCTGAAAATTAGACAATCGGCGCTCGCACCCGCTCCTGCGTGGGTAGAAAGCGACTCGACATTTCTTTTAACACAGACTGTTCCACATATGTTAGGTCAGAGAGTTTGATTTTGCACATTACTTAAATGGCAAAGCTGCCTGTGGACGTATGGTGACATGTTTTGCGGTAGGAAATAATTGTTGGTTTCCGCGAAAGGATGAAGCGGGCCAGTAGAATATTGTGAATGTGTACTTTTAGCTGCACAACTTTAGTCGTGGAAGTTTGTTTTCTGACAAAGGAAACATTTTGTAACGTTAACTCGTCTGTTTCAAATGAAGATGAAAACTATTTAAAGCCGACAAAACTAGCGTCACTAGCCGACAAAAACTAGCGTTATTTCTAATGGACTTGAAGCAACAACATTCCTTCAAAGTCATTTATCCAGCTAATGCAAAAATATGGTCTAATAATGAGGTTTGTAGCAACGACTAAAGATCAAAACAGCTAAACTTTGGAAATATGATCTGATGAGTCCAAATTTCTTTGCACCTTCAAAGATATAATCAGACATTTTTACATAGTAACTTAAGAAACGGTTGTTGCTTCAAAATGTTTCCTTTGTCAGAGAACAAACTTCTATATAAAGTCGTGCATCTAAAAGACACACATTGATTTCGCTTCATCCTCTAACGGTCGCGGAAACAAATAATTCTATAATTCTTTCCTACCGCAAAACAGGTCCTCAGGCAGCTTTGCAATTTAAGTAATGTGCAGAAACAGACTTCGGCTGATCTAAACTATATGTAACAGTCTGTGTTAAAAGAAATGTGGAGTCGCTTTTTACCCACGCAGGCGCTGTTTGTGTGATTTCAGCTGCGACTCGATTGGTTGTCTGCGGTTCAGTTCTGCCACGCGATTGGTTTTTTACAAGTATATGTCACCGGTAAATTTTGGACGAACCGTTCTTTATCACTGTAGACATTTAACTACCGTATAAACGGTTTAAAACAGTCCCTAAAGTAAACAGTGGAGCCCAGTAGAACTCAATAAAGCTGTTCTTCTGGGTGTCGTACTTCCGGGAACTGCTACAAAGCACGATGGGAGATGTGGTATTCTATCGTAAAAAATATAAATAACGTCTGTGTCCTTATGTATAACGCATTACCTTTGGGGTGGATTTCTGTGCTTTCACGTCCTTCTGAGACGTTGTACTTTGTGAGTTTAATGATTTTCAGCACCGTCAGTCATCAGGGATCACGTGTGAAAGGGGCTCCCGAGCGCGGGTTCAGCAACTCATACTTACCTGGCAGGGGAGATACCATGATCATGTAGGTGGTTCACCCAGGGCGAGGCTCAGCCATTGCACTGAGGCTGTCTGACCTCTGCGAATTCCCCAAATGTGGGAATCTCGACTGCATAATTTCTGGTAGTGGGGGACTGCGTTCGCGCTCTCCCCTGATTAAGTGTTCAAAAGGTATTGGCGTTGAGTATCGTATGAATGAAGCTATGGCTCACGTAAAAAATCTACTCTCAAATCCTGTTCTTTAACTACTCTGCTGTAATAAATACAAGCTTCATTCATTCAGTTGATCTTTACCGTACCCGTTTTATTTATTACATTTCGATGCATTTCTCTTTTCTCCACTAGATGTGGAAGCTGCAGTTTTATTTGTCAACTTGTTAATCGAGCAAACAGTTTTTCTTCAGTGAGAAAGATGATAGATTTGTTTGTATTAGCTCATCTGAGGCTAGACTAGTTAACACAGAAGTAATAATGACAAACGTCATCAGCACCAATTTATTATGAATCCTATTGGACAATAGCCTGTCACATGACCCAGTGGCGCCCTACTAACCATGACTTTAAACGTTTAAGGAGCAACCCTTTCCTCCGTTTTCTGTAAGCGTTGCACGTCTTAGCATTTGGTCCCACTGGACCACACTGTTAAACTCTAATCTACTGGTCAACTGAACGTAGACGTTTGCACCGTCACTGAGACTGACTGTTGGGAGAACTGTGTACTTCAGCTTCTACGTCATGGCGGTATCGCTTCTCGGCCTTTTGGCTAAGATCAAGTGTAGTATCTGTTCTTATCAGTTTAATATCTGATACGTCCCCTACCCGGGGACCATATATTAAATTGATTTTTGGAGCAGGGAGATGGAATAGGGGCTTGCTCCGTCCACTCCACGCATCGACCCAGTATTGCAGTACTTCTGGGAACGGTGCACCCCCTATGGATGTAAAAATGGTAGATTCTGCTCCTTATTCATTAGAAAGTAATGTATCCATATATTTGACAGGATATTGTTCTCTGCAAAAGTCAGTGTAAAATATTTTGTAACATCTAAGATGTGGTTCCACTACACAGCAATGTCAAACTGTCCACCTACAGATTGTATGACATATGCAGGAACCACTCATGAAAAGCATCTCCTGATCTCAGCTCAGTTCTAAATGAGGTTCGGTGACACAGACTCATGTAAACGCCAAGTCATATATTCAAAGGTTGAATCCTTTATTCTGTGATCCCAACATAGTCATCATGTGCTCTGTGACTGGTTAGGTTCAACACTCTTCTTGTAACATTCTTACAAAAACAACTAATCTCTTGTGTCCCGTCATACATCAAGTTTAAACGGCTGATATTCTGTTTGACCGTCCAATAGTTTATGGTTTGTATCTGTCCTTTACTCCCCGATCATGGTATCTCCCCTGCCAGGTAAGTATGAGTTGCTGAACCCGCTCTCAGAAGACCCTTTCACACGTGATCCCTGATGAATGGCGGTGCTGAAACTCTTTGAACTCACAAAGTACAACATCCTAGAGGGACGTCTCCCATCGTGCATTGCTGCAGTTAATGCGGTTCCTCGAGTCGCGGCTGAAATTAGACAATCGGCGCTCGCACCCGCTCCTGCGTGGGTAGAAAGCGACTCGACATTTCTTTTAACACAGACTGTTCCACATATGCTAGGTCAGAGAGTTTGATTTTGCACATTACTTAAATGGCAAAGCTGCCTGTGGACGTATGGTGACATGTTTTGCGGTAGGAAATAATTGTTGGTTTCCGCGAAAGGATGAAGCGGGCCAGTAGAATATTGTGAATGTGTACTTTTAGCTGCACAACTTTAGTCGTGGAAGTTTGTTTTCTGACAAAGGAAACATTTTGTAACGTTAACTCGTCTGTTTCAAATGAAGATGAAAACTATTTAAAGCCGACAAAACTAGCGTCACTAGCCGACAAAACTAGCGTTATTTCTAATGGACTTGAAGCAACAACATTCCTTCAAAGTCATTTATCCAGCTAATGCAAAAATATGGTCTAATAATGAGGTTGTAGCAACGACTAAAGATCAAAACAGCTAAACTTTGGAAATATGATCTGATGAGTCCAAATTCCTTTGCACCTTCAAAGATATAATCAGACATTTTTACATAGTAACTTAAGAAACGGTTGTTGCTTCAAAATGTTTCCTTTGTCAGAGAACAAACTTCTATATAAAATCGTGCATCTAAAAGACACACATTGATTTCGCTTCATCCTCTAACAGTCGCGGAAACAAATAATTCTATAATTCTTTCCTACCGCAAAACAGGTCCTCAGGCAGCTTTGCAATTTAAGTAATGTGCAGAAACAGACTTCGGCTGATCTAAACTATATGTAACGGTCTGTGTTAAAAGAAATGTGGAGTCGCTTTTTACCCACGCAGGCGCTGTTTTTCTGATTTCAGCTGCGACTCGATTGGTTGTCTGCGGTTCAGTTCTGCCACGCGATTGGTTTTTTACAAGTATATGGTCACCGGTAAATTTTGGACGAACCGTTCTTTATCACTGTAGACATTTAACTACCGTATAAACGGTTAAAACAGTCCCTAAAGTAAACAGTGGAGCCCAGTAGAACTCAATAAAGCTGTTCTTCTGGGTGTCGTACTTCCGGGAACTGCTACAAAGCACGATGGGAGATGTGGTATTCTATCGTAAAAAATATAAATAACGTCTGTGTCCTTATGTATAACGCATTACCTTTGGGGTGGATTTCTGTGCTTTCACGTCCTTCTGAGACGTTGTACTTTGTGAGTTTAATGATTTTCAGCACCGTCAGTCATCAGGGATCACGTGTGAAAGGGGCTCCCGAGCGCGGGTTCAGCAACTCATACTTACCTGGCAGGGGAGATACCATGATCATGTAGGTGGTTCACCCAGGGCGAGGCTCAGCCATTGCACTGAGGCTGACTGACCTCTGCGAATTCCCCAAATGTGGGAATCTCGACTGCATAATTTCTGGTAGTGGGGGACTGCGTTCGCGCTCTCCCCTGATTAAGTGTTCAAAAGGTATTGGCGTTGAGTATTGTATGAATGAAGCTATGGCTCACGTAAAAAATCTACTCTCAAATCTGTTCTTTAACTATTCTGCTGTAATAAATACAAGCTTCATTCATTCAGTTGATCTTTACCGTACCCGTTTTATTTATTACATTTCGATGCATTTCTCTTTTCTCCACTAGATGTGGAAGCTGCAGTTTTATTTGTCAACTTGTTAATCGAGCAAACAGTTTTTCTTCAGTGAGAAAGATGATAGATTTGTTTGTATTAGCTCATCTGAGGCTAGACTAGTTAACACAGAAGTAATAATGACAAACGTCATCAGCACCAATTTATTATGAATCCTATTGGACAATAGCCTGTCACATGACCCAGTGGCGCCCTACTAACCATGACTTTAAACGTTTAAGGAGCAACCCTTTCCTCCGTTTTCTGTAAGCGTTGCACGTCTTAGCATTTGGTCCCACTGGACCACACTGTTAAACTCTAATCTACTGGTCAACTGAACGTAGACGTTTGCACCGTCACTGAGACTGACTGTTGGGGAGAACGTGTACTTCAGCTTCTACGTCATGGCGGTATCGCTTCTCGGCCTTTTGGCTAAGATCAAGTGTAGTATCTGTTCTTATCAGTTTAATATCTGATACGTCCCCTACCCGGGGACCATATATTAAATTGATTTTTGGAGCAGGGAGATGGAATAGGGGCTTGCTCCGTCCACTCCACGCATCGACCCAGTATTGCAGTACTTCTGGGAACGGTGCACCCCCTATGGATGTAAAAATGGTAGATTCTGCTCCTTATTCATTAGAAAGTAATGTATCCATATATTTGACAGGATATTGTTCTCTGCAAAAGTCAGTGTAAAATATTTTGTAACATCTAAGATGTGGTTCCACTACACAGCAATGTCAAACTGTCCACCTACAGATTGTATGACATATGCAGGAACCACTCATGAAAAGCATCTCCTGATCTCAGCTCAGTTCTAAATGAGGTTCGGTGACACAGACTCATGTAAACGCCAAGTCATATATTCAAAGGTTGAATCCTTTATTCTGTGATCCCAACATAGTCATCATGTGCTCTGTGACTGGTTAGGTTCAACACTCTTCTTGTAACATTCTTACAAAAACAACTAATCTCTTGTGTCCCGTCATACATCAAGTTTAAACGGCTGATATTCTGTTTGACCGTCCAATAGTTTATGGTTTGTATCTGTCCTTTACACCCCGATCATGGTATCTCCCCTGCCAGGGTAAGTATGAGTTGCTGAACCCGCTCTCAGGAGACCCTTTCACACGTGATCCCTGATGACTGACGGTGCTGAAACTCTTTGAACTCACAAAGTACAACATCCTAGAGGGACGTCTCCCATCGTGCATTGCTTGCAGTTAATGCGGTTCCCTCGAGTCGCGGCTGAAAATTAGACAATCGGCGCTCGCACCCGCTCCTGCGTGGGTAGAAAGCGACTCGACATTTCTTTTAACACAGACTGTTCCACATATGCTAGGTCAGAGAGTTTGATTTTGCACATTACTTAAATGGCAAAGCTGCCTGTGGACGTATGGTGACATGTTTTGCGGTAGGAAATAATTGTTGGGTTTCCGCGAAAGGATGAAGCGGGCCAGTAGAATATTGTGAATGTGTACTTTTAGCTGCACACTTTAGTCGTGGAAGTTTGTTTTCTGACAAAGGAAACATTTTGTAACGTTAACTCGTCTGTTTCAAATGAAGATGAAAACTATTTAAAGCCGACAAAACTAGCGTCACTAGCCGACAAAAACTAGCGTTATTTCTAATGGACTTGAAGCAACAACATTCCTTCAAAGTCATTTATCCAGCTAATGCAAAAATATGGTCTAATAATGAGGTTGTAGCAACGACTAAGATCAAAACAGCTAAACTTTGGAAATATGATCTGATGAGTCCAAATTTCTTTGCACCTTCAAAGATATAATCAGACATTTTTACATAGTAACTTAAGAAACGGTTTGTTGCTTCAAAATGTTTCCTTTGTCAGAGAACAAACTTCTATATAAAGTCGTGCATCTAAAAGACACACATTGATTTCGCTTCATCCTCTAACGGTCGCGGAAACAAATAATTCTATAATTCTTTCCTACCGCAAAAACAGGTCCTCAGGCAGCTTTGCAATTTAAGTAATGTGCAGAAACAGACTTCGGCTGATCTAAACTATATGTAACAGTCTGTGTTAAAAGAAATGTGGAGTCGCTTTTTACCCACGCAGGCGCTGTTTGTCTGATTTCAGCTGCGACTCGATTGGTTGTCTGCGGTTCAGTTCTGCCACGCGATTGGTTGTTTACAAGTATATGGTCACCGGTAAATTTTGGACGACCGTTCTTTATCACTGTAGACATTTAACTACCGTATAAACGGTTAAACAGTCCCTAAAGTAAACAGTGGAGCCCAGTAGAACTCAATAAAGCTGTTCTTCTGGGTGTCGTACTTCCGGGAACTGCTACAAAGCACGATGGGAGATGTGGTATTCGATCGTAAAAAAATATAATAACGTCTGTGTCCTTATGTATAACGCATTACCTTTGGGGTGGGATTTCTGTGCTTTCACGTCCTTCTGAGACGTTTGTACTTTGTGAGTTTAATGATTTTCAGCACCGTCAGTCATCAGGGATCACGTGTGAAAGGGGCTCCCCGAGCGCGGTGTTCAGCAACTCATACTTACGCTGGCAGGGGAAGATACCATGATCATGTAGGTGGTTCACCCAGGGCGAGGCTCAGCCATTGCACTGAGGCTGTCTGACCTCTGCGAATTCCCCCAAATGTGGGAATCTCGACTGCATAATTTCTGGTAGTGGGGGACTGCGTTCGCCGCTCTCCCCTGATTTAAGTGTTCAAAAGGTATTGGCGTGAGTATCGTATGAATGAAGCTATGGCTCACGTAAAAATCTACTCTCAAATCTGTTCTTTAACTACTCTGCTGTAATAAATACAAGCTTCATTCATTCAGTTGATCTTTACCGTACCCGTTTTATTTATTACATTTCGATGCATTTCTCTTTTCTCCACTAGATGTGGAAGCTGCAGTTTATATTTGTCAACTTGTTAATCGAGCAAACAGTTTTTCTTCAGTGAGAAGATGATAGATTTGTTTGTATTAGCTCATCTGAGGCTAGACTAGTTAACACAGAGTAATAATGACAAACGTCATCAGCACCAATTTATTATGAATCCTATTGGACAATAGCCTGTCACATGACCCAGTTGGCGCCCTACTACCATGACTTTAAACGTTTAAGGAGCAACCCTTTCCTCCGTTTTCTGTAAGCGTTGCACGTCTTAGCATTTGGTCCCACTGGACCACACTGTTAAACTCTAATCTACTGGTCAACTGAACGTAGACGTTTGCACCGTCACTGAGACTGACTGTTGGGAGAACGTGTACTTCAGCTTCTAACGTCATGGCGGTATCGCTTCTCGGCCTTTTGGCTAAGATCAAGTGTAGTATCTGTTCTTATCAGTTTAATATCTGATACGTCCCCTACCCGGGGACCAATATATTAAATTGAATTTTGGAGCAGGGAGATGGAATAGGGCTTGCTCCGTCCACTCCACGCATCGACCCAGTATTGCAGTACTTCTGGGAACGGTGCACCCCCCTATGGATGTAAAAATGGTAGATTTCTGCTCCTTATTCATTAGAAAGTAATGTATCCATATATTTGACAGGATATTGTTCTCTGCAAAAGTCAGTGTTAAAATATTTTGTAACATCTAAGATGTGGTTCCACTACACAGCAATGTCAAACTGTCCACCTACAGATTGTATGACATATGCAGGAACCACTCATGAAAAGCATCTCCTGATCTCAGCTCAGTTCTAAATGAGGTTCGGTGACACAGACTCATGTAAACGCCAAGTCATATATTCAAAGGTTGAATCCTTTATTCTGTGATCCCAACATAGTCATCATGTGCTCTGTGACTGGTTAGGTTCAAACACTCTTCTTGTAACATTCTTACAAAAACAACTAATCTCTGTGTCCCGTCATACATCAAGTTTAAACGGCTGATATTCTGTTTGACCGTCCAATAGTTTATGGTTTGTATCTGTCCTTTACACCCCGATCATGGTATCTCCCCTGCCAGGTAAGTATGAGTTGCTGAACCCGCTCTCAGGAGACCCTTTCACACACGTGATCCCTGATGAATGACGGTGCTGAAACTCTTTGAACTCACAAGTACAACATCCCTAGAGGACGTCTCCCATCGCATTGCTGCAGTTAATGCGGTTCCTCGAGTCGCGGCTGAAATTAGACAATCGGCGCTCGCACCCCGCTCCTGCGTGGGGTAGAAAGCGACTCGACATTTCTTTTAACACAGACTGTTCCACATATGTTAGGTCAGAGAGTTTTTGATTTTGCACATTAACTCTTAAATGGCAAAGCTGCCTGTGGACGTATGGTGACATGTTTTGCGGTAAGGAAATAATTGTTGGTTTCCGCGAAAGGATGAAGCGGG